>NW_020528035.1:2765000-3077896 GCF_003368295.1 Carassius auratus | reverse complement strand
CTCTTTTGCCTTACAGACCATACATGACCACAAAACTGTGCATCCCAAGTGCAACCGCATCTCTCTCCAAAATTCCAGACACTTTATAGGAATCTATTCTTAGCTTGGGGAGTCCTGGCCTACAGTTCTCACAATCAGTACTCCAGATATCTCTGTGTGAGTTTGTTTATGCATCAACCATTCTGCACCCATGTCCTTCTTTCGTCACCAAACGATAGACTCTGCATAGCACATTGTTGATTGCATATCACACAGCAGAACGGTCGTACTGTTACTTCTATTGCTTTGGCATATGTTCCTTCATAGCCAAGGTACTTTTCATCTCTGGTTCTAACCATAGAAATGCTCTTGACCCATGCTTACCATGCTCCACCCGGATTAGGCCTTTTGATTAATAATGGACTTTACTCTCTCCATTATCTATTTCCTTACTAAATCCTTATTACTCTGGATTCCGTTATTTTCTAGTTCTACTGTATTGGACCCTGTTATTGCTTTCACTTTATCAACAGTACCCAACCCCTCAGAGAACTTACCTACTTGTGCCTTCGTGTTATAATGACTTCATCACCAACATCGAACCTTGTGTTTTTCTTAACCTCCCTTTCTTTCAGGTTCACCGTATTGTACCTGTTGAGGTGTAATAAACACCGATCAATGTTCTGATCCCAGTCACCTAAGGCTTTATTTTTAGCAAACCATTCCTTAACATTTCTAATTGCACGTTCTGCAATTCCATTTGTCTCTGGACGGTAGGCTATGGATTTAACTAGTATTATTCTATTCTCTTTACAGAATTTCTGTACTAGTTTCCCACTTATGTTATGCGCGCCATCTGCTCTCAAACTCTCCATTGGTCCCTGCCACCTAATCCATTCTGTTAAACACTCTACTACCTTTGCTTCGAGCGCTGACCTTAAAGGCCATATCATGGTTTCTTAGTGTGGTTGTCAATGGCGAGCAGAAAATAGCAGTTCCCCTTTTTAGTCTTGGGACGTAATGGCCCTGCAAAGTCAATGCTAATTTGTTGTGAAGGATACTCCTTTGGTAATTCACTTTCCTCACAACCTTTAGCTGTCATAAACTTCCTGCATATCTGGCATTCTTTCCTCACCTCCCTGTAATGATTCCTCCAATTAGGAATGTTTAGATTTCTTAATCTAAGCTCCACTTGAATCATTTTAACACTGGGATGGTTTAGCTCATTATGCAGTTTCTGAAATAACTCTGTTATTTCTTTTGTCTTAACTCGACCTATAAGTTTATCTACCTGTCTATTTCCTTCAGCAGACTCATTAGTTTGCTGTGTGTGGCTAACCTGGTGATAAACATGAGCCTTTACTTTCTCTAGTAAATTGGCTATATTTTTCCACTGATCTCTATGTGCCATTGGTTTACCTTTAGCTGTGTGAAAGTCATTAGCTTTCCACTTGTCTAGCTCCAGGTTAATCCCATCTGTAACATATTCTGAATCACATGTCAGGACAATCTCTGTATGACCCAGCTCAACAGCCCTCTGTAGGGCACGTTCAACAGCTGTTACTTCTGCTAACTGAGCGGTCCCCTGGATTTCCTCTTTTTGTGATGTGATCAGCTGTCCATTAAATTTAACTAAGTATCCCCACTTAACTTTCCCTCCCCTCTCACTTCCATCAGTGAAATATTTGGGTAAGTGCTTATGGTTCTCATGATACCTAGTAATCTTATCCTTCCTTTTCTGTTTAATTCTTCTCCAATCTAACTGATTGTCTCCTAGAATTAAACTCCATTGATCCCACCTATGGCTATTAATGCGAGCCTGATTCATCACTAGATTTCTTTTTAACCTAGCTAGCTCCCCTGCCATAGAGAAAATCACTATTGGTTGTTCCTTTGCTACAGCTTTTAACTGTAACAGTCTCTTACAAACAGCTGCTAATATTCTCTCAGCACTGTTCTCATCAAATCTTTTCATTGTTGGTTCTTGCTGGTGTGTCAAAAATGCAATAGGACAGATACCTTCTGCATTCCACAATGTTAAAGTAACTTCCTCTTCTTCTTCAGAGACCTGAACGTAAAGGGGAAGTGTCTCATCTCTCCTCTCTAATGCACCACTCTCAAGAGCCATGCTGATTAACTTTAATCTAGCTTGTTCCATTTGGTCAGTCCATTGCCACTTTCCTTCCTTGGTTCCTTGATACAATATTTTAGCCTCTCTAGAGTACTTAGGTATTAGCTCCCTAATATAATTCAAAGTACCTAACAGTGACTGAAGTTGCTTCCTGTTTTTAGGGGGGCCTGCCTGTTGCATTTCCTCTAGCTTCACTCTGGTGCTAGTTGTTAAAGCTTTTGTATCTTTACCAAGCTTAAACCCTAAGAAATCAATCTCATGTTTTCCAATTTCCATTTTCTTCAAACTAGGCTTAAGACCTGCCTCTGTTAGCCTATCAAGGGTTTGTTCGAGTATTCTTAAATGTTCTTCCTCATCTTTTGTGGATATCAGTATATCATCAATATATACTGTAACTGGTATTCCTGCTAGGATCTCTAAAATTAAGGCTTGAAAAACGTTTGGCGAGTTTCTGTATCCCTGAGGAAGTCTTTTCCATACATAATGGTCAGTTCCAAAGGTAAAAGCTGTTCTTAGTTGGCTTTCCTTGGCTAATGGGATACTCCAGAAACCATTAGCTAAGTCTATTTTTGACAACCAGTTTTTCTCTCTCCCTATATTTCCACTAACTTCTCCACAATTAATCAGATACCTTGTATCTGGAATTGTTACCTTATTTAAAGCCTTATAATTGGTAACTAGTCTCCAACTGCCATCTGGTTTGCGAACTGCTTGCAAGGGAGAGTTACACGCTGCAAGTTCCTCTTTTGGCAGTTTCCGGAGAATACCCTGTTCTGTCAGCTCTTTGATAGTTTCACCTATTTCTTTCTCAGCTGCACTGTTAATTTTGTATTGTCTCTGTGGGGGAGGAATTCCTCCTTGAATTACATGTTCATACTTGGTCTGAACTTTACCACAATCATTTTTACTCTTTGCATAACTATCCATGTGTTTTCTTAAGAGTTTTTCCAGCTCCCCTTTCTCACTCAATTCTGATTCCCTTACTATTCTCTCAATCTCTTTTTCTTTATCAACTACTCCTAGTTTTCCTATTTTTATTAGGTCCTTTGGGCATAACAAATTTTCCTCCCCATGAATTACATCTATTTCATTTTTTCTCCATACTCTTTTACTTCTAGAATTTCCCTCAAAGTCTTCTACCATAATGACTTTCTTGAATTCATCGTGTTTTTCTGTGGGTTTTAAGACACTGAAATCTGCTCCTGTATCAATTCTAAATTTTGTATCGTCATAGGTTTTATACAATTTTTGATCAATTTCATCTGTTTTCATTAAAGCTTTCTTAAGGGGAGCCGATGTTTCCTATGCTTCTGTTAGCTCAGAGCCCTTTTTCTTGTTCTTCTTTCTCTTGGCCTTAGCTTCCTCTTTCTCAACACTGGCTTCCGCCCTGGTGTCTGCTGTTCTTACTCTGCCTATTCTGGCTTCAGGCCTGCTTTTCTGTCTGTCCTCCATAATCTGCTGTCTCACTTCTGAGCTTAATTTATTCCATTTCTCTGGAGTAATGTAATTACTTTTCTCTCTATTATTCTCAGGTCTATTGTCTCTAGGTTTTGATTGGTCCCTATACTTTCTCCCTCCATGAGAGCTATCTTTGGGGCTAAAACGGTCTCTCCCTTTTCTCCAGTTCCTATCTGGTTTTTGCTCTGGGTGAGGGGAGAATTTACCCTCCACCTCATAGCGGTTGTAGGGCTTCTTCTCACGGCTTGACCGTCTCGGTGGATCTTTAGACCTCTGAGTTTTACTACCTGATTTTTCCTTATCTGTCTGAATTATTTCTGTCTTTCTATCATATCGAATTAGAGCCCTCTCTAATTCTTCAGGGGATGTTTCTGGACCATAAAGGAGGAACTCTTTCGCTCCTGCTAGGGCATTTCTCTTTACACCTTGAAAAATGTGTCTTAGAATTCCCTCTACACCTTTTTCAGCAATTTCTTGACAGGCTGTTAATGATCCTACTGTACGCCACTTCTCCTCAAACTGTTCCTGCTCAATTTCTTCTCTATTAGTAGGAATTAACCCCTCAAGAGTTTTAGCTAATTTCCTGCCTCCTTGTAGACCAAACTCAGCCAAAATATGTGAATCTACTGATTCCCCAGATATTTTCATCTGCTCTCCATATCTGACTAGTTCCCTCACTTTACCTTTTATGGTGGTATTTTTAAGTTTGGCCTTTTTAAGAGTTTCATCTCCTGATCCTTTCTCATTAGTTCTTCCAGAGTTACTCTAGATTCTATTTCTCTATTCTCATCTCGTAGAGGAGTATGCCCCCTGATTACAGGGGTCATGGGCCTTTTCTGACCTGGTGTACCTAAATGCAACGCTTCTAGATGTTGATTTAGTGCACTCACCTCAGCTGGTCGAGCTGCTTCCTCCTCTGACTGATAATCTGACTCAGTTGCCACATCTCTGAATCGCAGTCTCCTAGGTCCCCTTGTTTCTCTGATAGGTGTAGTTATCACATTTCTATCAGGTCTTTGGACTACAAATTCATCCTCAGCAGAATCCTCCTGATTCTCCTCTGATTCACTGTCTGCACTATCGCTTTCAGGGCCAACATCAGAATAATATTCCTCAAACTGATCGTTTCCCACTGTGTTCCTAATTATTCTCTCTAACGCAGCTCTGTTTGTTAGATCTTTCTGGGCTAGGATAGCTCTTTTAGTGCGCTGTGTTAATGTGGTGTCTGCAAGAATTTGCTTAGCATCTCCTCCATTCAGTAATGCCCATAACTGACCACATGTTATACCTGGAACGTATTCTTCATCCCATTTATTTGTTCTGTCTAAGGTAGTTTCTCTCTTCCTACCCCTAGCATGTGTGGGTCTATAACATCCCTCACCTAGCCTGAATGTCTCAAAGCTTTTGCCTAGCTTTAGTTTAGGGAAAGGGTTTTCTACCCTATCTCTTCTCCCTTTAACAGTTCTTGTACGTTTTATCACTGGCCATTCTGGCACTGAATTTTCCTCTAAAAATTCTGCCCTGGCCCTTGCTGATCTTGGTAAGTCACTAACTCCCTGGTCTGATCTCCCCTCTCCTGCAGCCTGATCTTCCTTAACTCCCTGAGTTATTCTCTCTATGACTGTAGGATCTGGGTGACAAATCTTCCATGTTCTGGGCCAGTTAGTTCTGTCCGTTTTTCTTATTAATGCATTTACTAGGGCGGTTCCCATTTTGATTTCATTAAAACCAAAAATTCCCCCTGAGATTATTGGCATAGCCACTGAGCGATAATTATTCTCCCTGGCTACCCTGCATATGTTATCAATCAGCGTGTCTAGGGTGACAATTGCAGTTAACTCTTCAGCTACATCATTGTTCTGACCCCTTTTATGCCCTATGGCGTGTATTACAGGTTTTCCATTTGGTCCACCTATTTCCTGAAGTATTACATCGCCTGTCTTTATTGGAGCTTCTCTACTCTCCATTATTTTGTCAGACTCAGCCTGAAATCTATGGCCTGCCCTTCTCCTAAAGGCACCAGCTACTCCATCTCCATGCTGGAGATTTTTGTTAGCTGCATTAACCAAGACACAGGTGTCTTCCTCTTGTTCTAAATATCCCTCCTTGAGGATAATTAGGTTTCTACCTTTCCCAAAATAAGTCTTCAGAGGTTCTTCATCCTCTGACTCAGACTCATCATCTGGGCTTTCAGGCACTTCCTGCTGTGGAGCACTGAAGTCTAGAGCATTTCTATTTTCCTCTCTACGAGGCACAAAGCTGGGGGCTACTGATCCTCTCTCAGACCCTTCTCCAGCATCTGTCTCATCCAGTTCATCCCAACCTCTTGTTGGAATGCTTCTGACTTCCCCCCCATATTCATCAAACACTCTTACTTTGGGTGAACCATCTCGTCCCCCTCGGTTTGAATAAATAAAGGGCGGGATCTCTGCTCCTTCACAAATCCTAAGATTCACTACTGAAGTTAGCACTCTTATCTCATGCCATGGAATCTGCTCTGAACTACACCTACACTGCGTAGGGTCAATCCATTCAAGCCTTCCAGCTAAATCCTGTGGAACAAGGTTGACCGTCGTCATCCTATCCATGATTTACTCACTTAGAGTCTTACTTTACCTTCTAGCAAGATCTCTAATCTGGCTTCACTAAGCCTTTTGTCTTCCTATATCAGGTCTATCTCTGAGCCCGTGTGCACATATATAAGACAAAAAAAACAAGTCCCTCTGGACTACTTTGAGTCTAGCTATATCTTTTAGCAAGATCTCCTTCCTCGCTTCTGGCTACACTGAGCCTTCTGTTTTTCTATATTAGGTCTATCTACTAGCCTCCGCGAGCATATAGAAAACAAACAAGTCCCTCTGGACTATTACAATGGTCGTGGTCTGTAAGGACTTTCTAGTGTCAATACATTACGCTTGTTATTATTTTCAAGTCATCCTTTATCCTGTATTTTAGCCCCACGTTGGGCGCCATGTTGTGTTAATTTTATCTGACTAAAGAAATATGCAGATGTTCTCTCCAAACATCCAAATTTCAAACCAGCAAAGGCAATTTAAACCATTGTTCTTACCTTTGATGTCTTCTCTGGGGCAATGGAGACTTCTGCACTTCTTCCCACCAGAACCAGATCAGCTCAGTTGAGTCTTTGCCTCTGCAGAGCTTGGCAATACAGAATCAGGAACAAACTAAAATAATAACTTTACTCATAATAAATTACTCAGAGACTGGTTTAAAAGTTTTTACGCATCACCATTGTACATGGCTTCGCTTTATTTTAAACACTAACTCATAAGCAAAATATTAACAAGTAAAAACAAAAGTAAAAGCGTAAGTCTTCACCCCGAGATGCGGCAGGGGATGTGTCCAAACCATAACATTATATAGTCCCAAAAACAATACATCATTTCTTCCGGATGCCTCCTTTTGGTAAAACACATTAACACATCCGCTTGCACGCACACACTAACAGTCAGGTTGCTATGGATACAGGAAGTTAACATCTCCTTATTTGGCAACCCCTCTTCTGCACACACACATTAAGTAATTGCTGCTCTATTATCTTTCCATTAAAGCAAATTAATCTTTTCTTTAAGTTGTTACAAAATCTTAAGGCGTAGGCTAAGTAAGTAACTATTGCTAAACTGCACAGCATCCTCCTCCCTGTGTTAATCAGATTAAACACATTACAATACAATTTTTTAGAAAGAAAGTCCATCCTGCAATCCAGATTGCAAGATGCATTTCCTTGCACACTCATTGTTATCTTAGCAAAAAGCAAGCATACGTGACAGTCTCAACTGGCGTACGTGACAGTTTCAACTGTTGAGCAAATGTTAACATCATACATTTCTTATTACTGCCTTTTAAAAGTTGATGTCTAACAATTCATATATCTCATTATTACCTTTTAAGGGTTTTCTGGTCTTGCAACAGAGGTTTGCAATCTCAAGGCCTCGATACCATTTGCCAGAGACTGTAACTCCAAATCAACATTAACCAACTCAATAAAATTAATGATTTCTCTCATCATTTTTATTATCTTCTTATTCATGCCTTCTTGTCTAAGTCGAATTATTCTTCTTATCTTAGAAACGATTTTTCTGCTGGTCCGTCGGTTGATCTCCTCTTCTGTTTCTCTCGACGCTTGTCTTTCTTCTTTTGTCGTTTGACCTTTTTGTTCCAGTCTTTCTGGAGGCCTTCAACAAGTAAATCATCAAAATCAATCTTTAATTTACCTGATTCATTATCACAGTTACCCAGTGAGACACGATTGGGAATATTGTGACTAGGTGACCCCATCTCAAAATTGGGAATCTCCAAAACAATAAGGATAACGTTAAAGAGAGTAATTGAAAAGACACACCTGAAAATGATGTGAATTAACATGAGAAAGAAACTAGGTGACAGAGAGCATGAGGAATGAAATTGCAACATAATGTGTTCAGGGGCATGACATTACTTCCCCTCCCGGAAGGTGCGACCTCGTGGAACAAAAGGGGAGGGAGGGGGGCAATGGCTGGAGAGACCATGGCTGGAGGAGCCAGAGAGGAGACAACGGAGGAACCTGGAGCAGTAGTAGCCAGGCAGGACCCAGGCCACAGCCATGATGGTGGCCCACGGTGGAGCCAACGGAGGGAGGAGCCATGGTGGAGGAAGGGGCGATGACTCCAGGGGGTCGACCAACAGTGATGGAGCAGGTGGAGAAGGAGCCTGAGGCAGAGACTGAGAGCCGAGGATCTAGAGGGCCAAGCCATGATGCCGATGGAGAGTGGCAGACCCGTGGCGAATCCAATGCACAGATGGTGAGCTGAGGGTGAGCAGAGGGGCAGTCAGACGACAGTGGTGGGCTCAGGCATGCTCTCCACGCATCAGGGAGATGGTGGGCTGTGCTCTGGGTCTGGAGTGGGGCTGGTGTCGTCCGCGATGTCCACAATCAGAGGCGATGCACAAGACACAAGCACCCCCTCCGCAAAGGCAGCGAAATTCCCCTGAGGACCTTTTCCGGACAACTGCAGTCTGCACTCCTAGTTCAGGCTGATTTTGTAAAAAGTGCAGGGGCAGTAGTCTGGGAAGTGGATATGGCTGCCAATTTCCATGAATAGTCTTGTATGATCGTTGAGGGAAAGGCTCCTCTGCTCCAGCAGGAGGAGGAAGATGGCAGGATCATCCGTAAAATAAAACACAAACTGACAAAAAGGAAAAACAAAACGCGGGGAAACACGCCACTTTACTTTTCAAGGTCTGTCTTCTGTCACGGTGAGGTGCAGGAGAGAAGCACGTAAACGAAGCAGGTGATGATACAAAGTCTTTAATAATCCACACAGTAATCAATAAGGTGAGGTCAGAAACACATGTACACATTGACGAGACCGGAGAACCGAACACTGAACAGGATGCAAGGGAATGTTAAAGAGGGTAATTGACAAGATACACATGAACATAATGACAATTAACACGAGACAGTAACTAGGTCACACAGAGGACATGAGGAATGAAAACGCAACATAATGAGTCCAGGGGCGTGACAATAGTACTATTAAAATGTAAATTAATTAATCACTTTAAAAAGTCCACAAAATATGAAGGAAAATAATACCCAGACTATGTTATAGTATTATAATGATGGTGAAAAAAAAAAAGAAAAAAGAAAAAAAAAAAAATAGGAAGAGCTGGATCCAATTCCAGTGGGTTTATTAAAAGGATAAACACAATAAATCCAACACAGATACCAGAAAACTAAGCAACAGAATGAACAGACCAAACATTACATCCATGTAGGACGAGACTTGACAAAGAACACAGGAAACACTGTGGTACATTTTAGGCAGTAATACAATGTGCAAACAAGACACATATGGAATCAATGATGGGGTAATCAACAAACTATAAAAAAAAAAAAAGAATACACAAAATACAAAAACAAAGGAAACAGGAACCAAATAAACTTAAAATATAGCACAGAATATGACATAACACAGAAAACAGAGCTATACTATAACCACTGTATGGGTTATTATATAAATGCTGGATAAGAAAACAAATACTACTTTTAGTAGTATGCATAAATAAATAAATAAACATTCTGTCATCGTCACTTTTAGAAAACTTGGCATGTGTCATTGTTACTAACAGTTGTTGATTTGCATTTGTTATGTAACCAAACGTGACATGCAAAGTCTGAATAAAGTATAATAGCGCAAATGAGAGCTAAAACTCTGGACTTCTTTAATGGCATGTTTTGGTAATGGAGACCACACAGAGCAGTGTGAACATTCTGCTAAGCATCTCCTTTTGTGTTTCTCAGAGAAAAGAAATCAAAGTCTCATTAATTCTCCACATACCTGTCAAACACGAACCTGCCTTCAATTAGTCATTCTGTGATGTTGCTCAGGCATGACCATTTACCCCCCGCTTTTTTTTTTTTTCTTTTTTTTTTTTTTAACCACACCAGCAGTTGGGAGCGGCTAGAAAAAAAAAAAAAAATTAAATCCATAATTTAAAGTAGTAATAAAAAGCTTTTGAGTGCACTGCTAAGTTTGAAGTGAATTGCAATCTTGGCAGTCCGAAAGTGCAGCGTGGAGGAAGCGTTAGTGATTAAGTGAGACCTCCATGGTAAATAGAGATTAATGCAGGAATATTCCTATGGCATTTCAAGAAGTGGCGACACATAACTTTATTCAAAAGATGTCAGCTTTGGCTTCTGAATGCTGTAAACTGGACCGTAAGCTCTTTCAAAGTACTGTGTCGGATTATGCTTTGCTAGTCATTAAAATGTAATGCCAGCTTCAATGCTGTGCACGTTCCCGGAAGAATAGAACTTTATGATTACATTTCAAATTGATCTGGATGTTCACAGCAGTCTTACAGCTCTGTCTCTCTTGCTCGCTGACGTTCTCCCTGGTGGCGTCTCTGGCAAAAGATGAGAGAAACTACAGGACTCAGAGGACAGCCATTGATGTGCCTTGTTGAAATAGTTGGCCTAGTTTGCCGCTCTGTTTTATGCATTTGTTCGGCTCGTTTCATGTTGTCACACAGTGTGACATCATAATGATTGAGAATGAAAAGCTGTGACTCAATATTTCATCAAATGTCAAACAAGTTGTCCGGGCCTAAGGGATGCGTAATTATATTATTATTTGAGACAACGATGATATCGCAGATAACAGGTTACAAGATCATCACTGAAAATATACTGTATGAAAGAAAATCTGATGGATAAGATTGCTTTTGTAAACTATATTTTATAATGCACATATCACTGTCTTGCAAATAATCTTTTCTTGAATGTTTCTTGTCTTCTTTTAAGGTTAAACCCCTCAAAGATGTTTTGTGATATTCATCTGAGAATTTTTTTTTTTTTTTTTTTTTTTCTTGTGTCACTAATGGTTTCACAGCAAAATCTAAAAATTGCTAGATGTTACATTTCAAAACATGGCCTTGAGTTTTGGGTTATTCATACAAAGACTGATGAATAAATATTTAGGCTTTATTTACAAAAAATCTAGGTTTTATATAACAGCCTGTTTACAATCCTGCTGAGATAATGACAGCATTTATGTGTTCATCTTTTCAAAACTAGAATATCTATCAAATACGCACTGCAATTTATTTTCCATTGTTATCTGAGTCTGTCTTACTGAAGATAATGCAGCTTTACAAATTTATACTGTGGTCCAAAAATATTTTTTTTTATGAAAGCACAGACATAATATAAAAAAAATCATGCATTTGGCAGATGAACTTTTGTCCAAAGCACCTTTATATATATATATATATATATATATATATATATTTTTTTTTTTTTTTTTACATTCTCTGGGAAAATGACTTTCTGCTGTTGGACTCTACTGCTTGAGCAACAGGAATACTATTTGGCTAAGATGCATGTTTACTGGAAACAGCATATACTCTCAGTGGCCATTTATAGGTTATATTCATGCAGCACAATTTCAGACACAGGACTTCCTGCACATCACAACTGCATGATTGTACCACCTGGCAAGCCAGTGGCTGTAAACATGGATTCAGAGAAGGTGAATTTTGCCTTCACTGTTGATGCTATAGCTGGCAAAAGAGAAAGAGTGACAAAGGATTTAATGAAAATAAATAAATGAATAAATCATTTACCAGCTCCTGCTTCAGCTGAAAATCACACCTTGTATGCCTGTCCTTAGATATACCTACTTTATAACACAAATCAATCACTCAGTCAATCAATCAATTGTGTGTTCAAGAGGTTCAGTTGTTGATCGAACCATCTTAATGTAACTGAAATGTGATCCCAAACTACATGGCAAAGTGTCTCTATGGAAATTTCTGTCTAATTCTCGATAGCTTTGTGAACTTGCAATCTCTGTTGCAGTCTGTCCCAAATGCATTTGATGGGGTTGAGGTCAGGGATCTGTTTGGGCTACTCAAGTTCTTCCACAGCAAACTAATCCAACCATATATTTATGGACTTTGCTTTCATGCTGGAATAGTAAATATCCTTCCCAAAAGCATAGCATTATCCAATATGTACTGTAATTGTATGCTGAAGCATTAAGATTTCCCTTCACTTGAAGTAAGGGACCTAACCCCTAAAAAAATAAAAAAAATAAAAATAAAAATGCCCATATCATTATCCCTCCTTCACCAAACTTTACATTTGGCACATTGCAGTCAGGTAGGTAATTCCCTCCTCCCATCTGCCAATCGCAGACACGCCCATCAGACTGTGTTGTTGATCACTCCACAGAACACGTTTGTGGCAGCTTATTTATGCAGTCCATATAATGCATTGTACCTGGTGATGTGAGATTTGCATGCAGCTATTCAGCTTGGAAGCCTATTCCATGAAACTCTACCCTGTTATTAATGCCAGTGAAAGTTTGGAACTCTTTGGTATTGGCAGTTGGGTCCAATCCCACTTCTGGAAGGCCAGTGTCCTGTAGATTTTAGATCCAACACATTTTATCTGGAAGTTTCAAATGAGTCTGAAGACCTTGATTATTTGGTTCAGATGTGTCTAATTAGGTTTGGAGCAGGTCAGCGGCTCTCCAGGAACAGGTTTGGACACCCCCGAGGTCTGGAATCAGCAAAGCATTGGCAATTTTTATGCATCAAGTGCCTCAGCAGTTGGCAATCCAGTCTGTGACTTTACGTGGTCAAGTTTGTACTGTACTCCTAAATTCTTCTACTTTTTGATAATATAACTTACAGTTGATCTTGCAATATCTAACTTGCATAACATTTCACAGACTGTTTTAGTTGTGAAATTTGCGTCCTGTCAGAGTACCACTCTTGAATTCAATGAATTTGCAGTTGTATAGAATTTGCAGAGTTAATATTGGTTCAATATTACTGAAACTGATTATAAATAAATAAATAAATAAATATATAAATGGTTGATAATAGATGCCTTTCAACTTAAAGAAGTGTTGCTTTACATAAAGTACTAATGAGGTCTAATAGCTAGCCGTCCAGCTTTTGCCATGTCTTTCATTATCTTCACAGCCATCATTTACACGTTTTCAATCAAAAGAAACTGCCGTTATGTGTTTGAAAAAGTAACTCAGCTATTTTCTTGTAAATTATAAACCAACGCGTTACTACTTACTTGAAAAAGTAATCTGATTACATAACTTGTGTTAATTGTAATATGTTACCCCTAACACTGAATACCATGATCATAGTTTATCACATCATACATGATCATTAGTGGCTTATTCTATAATATGACATTTTTTTTTTAATGTTACAGCAATTTCCAGAACATGTTTTGTATTTAAAATTAATTCATTAGTTAATTAAATAAAAATAAAAATAAACAAATAAACACAAAAATAAAATAAAAAAACCTGCATTATCATATGACAAGGTCGGCACATTTTGTAACTGACACAAGGCAGAACTAAAACTTCTGTTAATCAGCCAGGCGGACATGGTTATTGACCTTTACTAATAATCTCAAAACAGCCAAATAATCAGCCTGCATGGCCTCATTTACAGACATATAAGTCTGCTTTCATAATCACAGTTTCCTTACCCAGACTGTAATATTTTGCGAGTGACAATCACATTTAAATGTGACCGTGAATCCTGTTGTCAACAATTAAATCCAGTAATCCCTGTGTAAAAAACAAAGCCCTGGAGGTCGTGTAGCTGATGTAGGTATAGTTAAAAACCAAACTGAAGCTATTTTGTTTGTGTGTCACAGAATCAAAGAGCTTCCTGCTGACATTGGGGGTGGAAAATAACTCTGTAGTTTCCTGCTTGAAATTTTTTCTCCTTTTTCTCAAGATTAAAGGCACAGGTATGATGCCTTTTTCAAGTCTTTTTTCTTGTGCTGGATAAAACAGGTGTTACATTCAGTGCTCTTTTATGCAGTATTCATGTGCAATGGTCTATTGACTTCTGGCTTCATATGACAGCACACAGAATAATTTACTTACACTAGCATTTTTTGGAATAATTATCATCTTTGATCTCATGCACTAATTAGTGTCTTCTACCCGATCTCATAAAAAGCTAAACTATTTTACATGTTGCCAATTTTGCATGAATGCACACAATTTGTAAAAAACAAAAAAACAAAAACAAAAAACAAAGAAGAACAAAACAAACCAAAACAAATCTAAAAGGTAGGAAATTATTCATGCGCAGTCAGTTCAAAATGTCAGAGAATGATATCATCATCTTTTACTTGAGGTACCCAAGTAACTGGGTGCCAATTTGGCGAGAAATGACTCACTGCTGTCATCTTTCAAAGACATGATGATGTCTTTCTCATCAGTCCTTCTAAACAATTATCCTTCATTTGTAAATAATCAAGAGTTAGAAATACTAAATTGTTAATTGTATCAGTTATTGAATGATGTCACATTAAGCATTGATTGGACATTGATTTACTCAATTGAGGTCAGTCATTATTCACCTCATTCTCTGTCATTTTTTTATAGTACTATAAATCAAAATATGTATATTTATTTAATTGTTTTGCACTGGATCCTCTGTAATGGAGATGACTGGACCATGTCCTTTCCAAATAAAGCATCAGAAATAGCCTATAACAGGAAATGGTGAAGTGTTGCTCACTGTGTGCAGAGGAACGATACAGAGCTCGTCCGTATAATCACACACCCAGAAATATACCTGCGACAGTGAACAGCTGATGCAACCACTGGGACTGAGGAAGGCGAGTCGAGTGATAATTGTGTCACTTGGGTGTTGAGATACCACTCGTTTCTCAATGCAGTTATAGATAGTATTATATATATATATATATTAGGGGTGTAACGATACGCGTATTCGTATTGAACCGTTCGGTACGACGCTTTCGGTTCGGTACGCGGTACGCATTATGTATACCGAACGGTTCGTTGGAGTAATTAATTATATTTGAAAAAAAAAAAAAAAAAAAGAGAGAGAGAAATATAATGATATGCGTTCAACAAGGTAGCCCAATAACCCAAACGACGTAACAGGCAACGCCCCTGACACCCCCGAAGAAGAAAAAAACACCATATCTTATATGTTTATGTTAGGCTACTCAGCAGGCGCTCGCTCACTCAGTACGCGCTGAAGGCTCGTTGCAAAATAGCCAATGCGTTTAACAGACTAGAAATGAGAAGATCCTCCAATAACCAACAGGTCTGATGTTTGGGTGCACTTTGGATTCCCTTTAAGCTATAATGGTGATGGCAAGAGAGTGGTGGATAAAAAAACAACGGTATGTCGCATCTGCAACATGACAGGGTACACCAGCGGGAACAAAAAAAAAAAAAAAACACCAGCGGGAATATCTGGGATATATGCGTCAGTACTATCTGGGAAAAGACGAAAAAAAGGAGAAACATGCACGCAGCAAACTATCCCTGCAGCATTTAGACACTATAGCTTACAGGGAATCCAACACAAACACCAGACCTGTTGGTTATTTTAGGATCTTATATTTCTGGTCTGTTAAATGCATTCGACATTTTGCAACGAGCCTTCAGCGCGTGCTGAGTGAGCGAGCGCCTTAGGGGCCGTTCACATATCGTGCCTAAAAACGCGTGGAAAACGCTAAGCGCTTCTTTCTCCTCCTTTCCAAAGCGCTTGGGCAGAAGCGCTTATGAGGCGTCTGTCTTTGCTAAGCAACAATGACGTGCTCTCTCCATGAGACGCGGAAATTTCGAGAAGGGTATTCCTGCACAACCGGAGGCTGCAGTTACAGGACCGCAATTCTGTGACCGCAGCTTTAGGACCCTAGTATTTTTGTGACAGCGCCACCTACTGTACTGAATCAACACTAATTAAAGATGGACGACGTGGACAGCAACCAGACGGTGAGTATCGATGTTTAATTAAGTTTTATTTTATAACGTTTAAACGGTGCAAAGTTTACATAGTGAGAACTGCTACCTATGAATTAATAATTAATTCCCACCAAATTAAGAATTTGTGAGCTAGTTTTATTAATTACTACGACGTTAATTCGTGGCTATGATTTCATAAATCCTAATTGTGTTTTAATGACGAAGTATTATAAGTGAATCTAGCCTGCACATTAATTAAACTTATCAGATGACAAGAGCATGGTTGATGTAAGGTTTGTAAGATTTACCTGCAGCTTGATGTATTAGTGTGAATACTGGCTTAATAGTCGTTGTTTTACCATATTTATGTATAAAATATATTTCATAATTAAACTGCACTGACTGCCTAGTTGTTTTGGCATTGTTTTGCAATGATAAATTAGGCATTTGGCAATTTGAATAGTTTGTTACAATTTGGCCTAATCTGCAGGTCTACTCCACATACAGTTATACATTGCTATCATGTGTTAGTTTCTGTCATGTGTTGCATGGCCAATATGAAGTGATTTTATGGATTCAATTAGGCTCATTGTAGGACAGATGATTAAAAAAGGCACTAGGGATATTTTCATGATCTCAAAATATTCTAACAAGTACACTTTCACTTTTCCAAGATACATATAACAATCAAAAAGGGAAATCCCTGCCCGAATTGAAGAGATGCACCACATGCTGCAAGGACTTTCACTTTTCATATATATATATATATATATATATATATATATATATATATATATATATATATATATATATATATATATATATATATTCCAGTTGAATATGTTAAACAAATGTATTTATTTATCTCTCTCTGTCTCTCGCTCTCTTTCTCTAGAGTTGAAGCCTACAGCCGTTCTATCCATGCAGCAACTGATGGAAAAGGGGTTCACTTTGGTGCTGTTGTGATGTTGTCACAAAAATTACATGTATATACTGTACAGACCAAGAGTTTGGACACACCTTCTCATTCAAAGAGTTTTCTTTATTTTCATGACTATGAAAATTGTAGATTCACACTGAAGGCATCAAAACTATGAATTAACACATGTGGTATTATATATGGAATTATATACATAACAAAAAAGTGTGAAACAACTGAAAATGTCATATTGTCGGTTCTTCAAAGTAGCCACCTTTTGCTTTGATTACTGCTTTGCACACTCTTGGCATTCTCTTGATGAGCTTCAAGAGGTAGTCACCTGAAATGGTCTTCAACAGTCTTGAAGGAGTTCTCCGAGAGATGCTTAGCACTTGTTGGCCCTTTTGCCTTCTGTCTGCAGTCCAGCTCACCCCTAAACCATCTCGATTGGGTTCAGGTCCGGTGACTGTGGAGGCCAGGTCATCTGGCGCAGCACCCCATCACTCTCCTTCTTGGTCAAATAGCCCTTGATGCCTTCAGTGTGACTCTACAATTTTCATAGTCATGAAAATAAAGAAAACTCTTTGAATGAGAAGGTGTGTCCAAACTTTTGGTCTGAACTATAATATATATATATATATATATATATATATATATATATATATATATATATATATATATATATATATATATATATATATATGTATGTATGTATGTATATATATAAATAAACATTCTTGAATCATTCTTGTGTCTTGTCTTGCCTCTCAACAACTTTTAAAATATTGGCAGTAATTTAGTGACTCCATATGCTGATTCCAACTTTAACTTACCTGATAATGAGCTAATTCACTGTCAAAGGAAGTGAATCAATATACTGTATAATTCAAGAGACAATTCAAGACTTTTAAGGTTCTTCATTTTTTACAATTGTTTTAACATTGATATACATCAATTTTACAAAACTGATATTTCATTTATATTTTGTGTAAATTCATGTTTAAATTTAAAATTGTGACTCAAAGCACCCTTAGTAATTTAACTCTGCTGCATTTTGAATCAAATCACATTTAAAAACATGCTACTGAGATTAATATATTGATGCTATATACAAAGTAACGTGACTGCAAACTAAACCAACAGGATACTAGAACTGCGGTCCTGAAACTGCAGCCATCGCTATATTGGCCAGTACGGTAGGTGGCGCTGTCTGGAAAAACTAGGGTCCTAGAACTGCGGCCCAGATCTGCGGTCCTGAATCTGCAGCCTCCGGTTGTGCAGGAACATACTATTGGAAATTTCAGCGAAGGATAAATGGATTTGCAGCTCTAAAAATCGCTTGCAGTAGCTCTGCTACTAAATTTATTTCAAAATTGCAATCCATATACAACTATGATCAGCTGATCCTTCATCTTGGCTGAGCTCTCAACGTTGTTACGGGAAAGGATGAAGCTGATTGGTTGGTTCTTGTCACATGACCCGCGGTGCGCTTGCGGCATTCTGAAAAGTTGAGATGTTTTTACATTTTGCTGTATCTAAAACGTATCGAACCGAACCGAACCGTGACATCAGTGTATCGTATCGAACCGAACCGTGAATTTTGTGAACCGTTACACCCCTAATATATATATATATATATATATATATATATATATATATATATATATATATATATATATATATATATACAATTATTACATGTTACCGGATACCGGAGTCAATTATTCAGCTTAAACTGTGGTTACCAGTTACACCTTAAGACATTATACAGATGATTTACTTTCAAGACATTTGTCAGATTTGTCCCCTTAAGATGCTTTTGTATATAGGGTTAATAATCTTATGTATATCATCCCATGCCTAAGCTATATTTTACTGAAAAATAAATAAATAAATTATCAGAGCAGCTCTGATAACACTTTTCTATATGTACGTTTCCGTGTGTGCAAGTGTGTGTCCTGTCCATACATAATAACAATTTATTTACTGTCAAAAACATGGAAATAATATGTTATTTATTTTATTTTATTATTTTAATATTTTTTTTAATTGATTGATTAATCTTGCTGTTGTAGGCTGTAAGTACTTCGGACCCACTTTATATTAAGTGGCCTTAACTACTATGTACTTACATTTTAATTAATCATTTAGTACAATGTACTTATTGTGTACATACATGTTTTTACATTGTACTTATATTAAAAAAAAAACTACATGTAATTACATCTGTATTTAATTTCTGTAATTATATTTATAATTACACTGTTGACCCATACTTTACACCTTAACCCACCCTTAAACTTACCCATACCGCCAACCCTCTCCCTAACCTTACCCCTATCCTACCTCAATAGCAGCAAAAGTGTTTTACAATACAATATGAACACAATAAGTACATTGTACTTATTTTTTATGTAAGTACATAGTAGTTAAGGCCACCTAATATAAAGTGGGACCAGTACTTCTAAAATGATATAAATAATTGGCGAAGTGATATGTATATGTGATATGATATATAAAATACATAATGTTGACTATTTTAGTTCTGTGTTTCCCTGAAAATAATTACACGCCTTCAGATTCAAGTATTCAACAGCCATATACTATCATTTTGAATAATTTTATACATGTCTTTAATAATTTTGATTAAAGCAGAAAATTATTTAATATCACATGAACCCAGCCAGCATTTGAGTAGAACTGGGCATGTGTTATCTGAGTCTGTTTTACCACATTGACAGCAATTCAAATTAATACATGCCTTTCAGTTGTATTAATTTGCGTTATTAATTATCATTTCTAAAATGACTTTCAGGCTTAGTAAATTATTTTTCAGAGAGCACTGACACTGCATTGCATTTCGTGCATGAAAGGAAAGCTGCAAATTACAAATAGTTCAAGGGAAAACCACAAGAAAACACTGAATATATAATCCCTTTTTTTCAGGTACTGTAAAACCGAAAGTTCTTATTTTTTCAAACATTTAGTAAATCAATGAAATACATGATTAAAAAGTGAACTATACAAATACTTTACATATGCTTAAGTACATTAGTAAACACATCAGAATAAGTGTACTTCTTTAAAGCATGACAAACGATTATTCAAAATGATCTAAACATTTTAAAATTATTCTTTTAATTTGAAATTACTATTTTAAAAACTGCACTTTTTGATAGTGTATTTATGGGGTCATATGACTTTGCTAAAAATAACATTAATTTGTGTATTTGGTGTAATGTAATATGTTTATGCAGTTTAACCTGTTAACTGTCACTCACGTTTTTGAAGATAGACATGAATGTGCATGATACAAACCTAAATTTTTATAATTCATGACTGAAAATATTTTGTAACATGATTTTGATGTACCATTTACATGGTAATGCAATGTCTGATTTTAAAATGGGTTTTGAAGGATGAATTTTGAGATTTTATGTTTTCAAGTGATATATAACTTCTGATGATTTCTAAAATGTGATAGAGAAAAAGGCAACGAGGAAGTCTTTTTTTTAAACAAAGGTCAAAGCTCCTTTTGTAATGTAGATTTCTGAGGGTGCACTCTTGTCATAAATTCATCTATTACTTTTCCTACATAATGTTTAACAAAACATATTGGTAAAATATATATTTGGGAGTCTTAGACCTTTCCAACGATATATAGTTTGTCAAGATTAGATTAGATTTGATTGTAATATAGTATAGTCAACGTAGGCGTCCCGTATACGGGACGGGGTGACATTTAACAGGTTAAGGTTCAAAACACATTGGCTGTCCGAGGTTCTCTGTGAACATCGCTCTAAACTTAGGGGTGCAGAGAGGAAATGGGATAAATCAAGAAACTCTAATGACCTCAGTCTGTATCAGTCTCTCCTCTCTCTCTTTGCACACTCTCTCTCCTCCTTCTCTCCACTCTCAGTGAAGGACATTTCCAAACTTATCCTGTCCACTTGATCCAATCCCCACTCACTTCCTTCAATCGACCTCTTCTTCAGTCATACCTTCACTTACTCACATTATCAACTCCTCTCTTCACTCTGGAACATTTCCCTCAGCATTTAAGCAGGCTCGGGTAAGCCCACTGCTTAAGAAACCATCTCTAAATCCAGCGCTTCTAGAAAACTTCAGACCGGTATCCCTTCTTCCATTCATTGCAAAGACACTAGAGCGAGCTGTGTTCAACCAGCTCTCTATGTTCCTTATACAGAACAACCTCCTGGACAGCAACCAATCTTGCTTCAAAAGTGGTCACTCAACTGAGACTGCCCTGCTCTCGGTTACTGAAGCCCTGCGACTGCCAAGAGCAGCTTCAAAATCCTCAGTACTCATTTTGCTGCACCTGTCTGCTGCTTTTGACACCATTAATCACCAGATTCTCCTGTCCACCCTCAGAAAAATGGGCATCTCTGGAACCGCACTCCTGTGGTTGAAATCCTAGCTCTCCAATAGATCCTTCAGCGTGTCTTGGAGGGGTGATGTTTCTAAGTCACAAAAACTACTGGGGTTCCTCAAGGCTCACTACATGGACCACTTCTCTTCTCTTCTCCATCTACATGACGTCATTAGGATCTGTCATTCAGAAGCATGGCTTTTCTTATCACTGCTACGTTGATGAGCCTCAACTCTACTTCTCATTCCAACCAGATGACCCGACGGTAGCTGCTCACATTTCAGCCTGTCTGAGTGACATTTCTAGCTGGATGACTGACCATCACCTTAGCTCAACCTTACTAAGACAGAACTCCTGGTGGTTCCAGCTAACCAATCATTTCATCACAACTTCTCTATACAGCTCGGTTCGTCAACCATAACTCCTTCCGGGACAGCCAGAAACTTAGGAGTTGTGGTGGATCATCAGTTAAACTTCACAGACCATATTGCTACAACGACCCGGTCCTGCAGATTTGCCTTATACAACATTACGAAGATTAGACCCTTCTTGTCAGAGCAAGCCACCCAACTTCTTGTCCAAGCTCTTGTTCTCTCCAGACTGGACTATTGTAATGCTCTCCTGGTGGGTCTTCCTGCATCTACTATCAAGCCTCTGCAACTGATCCAGAATGCAGCAGTGAGGGTTGTCTTCAATGAGTCAAAAAAAAGCTCACATTACTCCTCTCCTCATCAGGTTACACTGGCTACCAGTAGCCGCTCGCATCAAATTCAAGGTACTGATGCTTGCCTACAAGACGACCACTGGCACGACACCAACATACCTAAACTCATTAGTTCAATCTTATGTGCCCTCCAGAAGTTTGCGCTCTGCAAGTGAATGACGCCTTGTGGTGCCATCCCAAAGATGTTCAAAATCACTGTCACTGTCCTTTTCCACTTGCCCACCTGGTGGAATGACCTCCCAATCTCAATTTGTACAGCTGAGTCTTTACTCATTTTCAAGAAACATCTAAAGACTCATCTTTTTCGCAAGCACTTAGCCAACTAATACTAACACTTTTCTTGTCTTTCATATACAGTATATATATGAAAAAAATAACATCCTGGCAATGCGTTCTGTACTAGACTAACTGAGACTTGTCATGGCATTTGTATACTGTTGTTGTTCTCTTGTTGATCTGATTGCTTCTATTGTTCTCATTTGTAAGTCTGCTAAATGATTAAATGTAAATGTAAATTATTGCTGCTACTCTATGCCCAGCCTCTCTGAAACACGTAAATTTTTACAAAGCTCATCATTCTAAAAAAAGGGAGCTGTAAGCTGACTGGCCAGCAATCCAGTGTGTTGTCATTGGCTGAATGCCTCAAGCGTGTGTTACGCTCCTTACCATACTGAAAACCAGTAAAACCAATTGCAAAAAGCATTTGTAGCATCCAATGGGGACACAATTACTGATTATAATGGCTTGTGACGGTATTTGGCCTTAAAAATTTGGGTTCGGGCACCAGGGAGTAAAAACCACCACAATTATTTAATTAAATTCATCATTAGAGATGCTACATGTAAGGATGACACTATCAATTATACTATATGACATAATAAAGCAAGGATCAACAGGAAAGTTGATTAAAAGTGTTCTATTCACAATCAATTCCAATCCTATTACCTCATAATTCAGTGCATCATATTCAACACAGAAAAATAAAATAAAAAAATACATCTGAAAAATAAATGTCACAATAATTTGATTCCAGGCCTAGGAACATTTAACTTGTAAATACTTTACAACAATAAACGAGTGACAAATAAGTCAGCAGATAAATAAACAATTAAATAATTCAAACAATTAAGCTTACTGTAACGAATGGGTAAAGGAGTGGCAGGAAGCAAGTGCGAGTTTTAACACACTTTAATGAAGACAATGATACAAGACGACAATGAAACACAAAGATGAAGCTGAGAGGAATACACTGTCCAGGATGGTGCAGGTGGGTGAAGTATCCGGATGGCGGAGATGAGTTGGGAGCAGGAGAGGGTGACACAGGAACTGCGGGGAAGTGAGCCGAAGGTAAGTGATGTTGCTTGTGGTGATATGCGTAGAGTGGACAGGGTTCCGGGGAGACACGGAAATCACAAGAAAGCAAACATAGGTTACAAACATGAAACAACGCTCTCACGAACACAAGATGCTAGACAAGCCAATATATAGGGATGAGTAATGAGTGACAGCTGTTGCTGATGACAATTAGCGGAGACGCCCACAAACTAATCAGTGCTGACGCGTAACACACAGACTTCACCCACATAGTGCAAAACCCTGAGATCACGGTTTACCAACCGTGACAGTACCTAAGCCCCCCCCCCCCCCCCCTCTAAGAACGCCTCCTAATCATCAATAAGGGAGTGATCCAGTATGTCCCTAGCAGGTACCCAACTCCTCTCCTCCGGACTGTAACCTTCCCAGTCCACCAAGTACTGGAATCCTCGTCCCCTCCATCTCGAGTCCAGATTACGATTCACCAAATAAGTTGGTTCCCCATCTATGAGACGCAGCGGTGGGGGAACCGGGGTAGGCGGATTAAGACATGAATAAAACACGGGTTTAATTTTGGACACATGGAAGGCAGGATGAATTCTCCTGTACACTGGAGGTAGTTTGAGGTGGACTGTCACCGGACTAATGATCTTGGATCAGGAAACGGGCCAATAAATTTGGGAGCTAATTTGTTAGAAACGGAGCGGAGAGGAATATTGTTAGTAGAAAGCCACACTTTTTGACCCACGACGTATACGGAAGGCTTTGACCGGTGGCGACTGGCCTTGGCCTTAGTTCGCTCCCTCATCCGGAGCAGAGTCTCGCGGGCTCTGGTCCAGGTGCAGTGGCACCTCTGGACAAATGCGTGAGCGGAGGGGACCGCGACTTCAGACTCCAAACTAGGAAAAAACGGTGTCTGGTAACCTAAGCTGCACTGAAACGGCCCGTGGCTGACATTGGTAACGAATTGTGAGAGTACTCCACCATAGAGAGTTGTTGGATCCAGGAAGAAGGATTCTTGGAGACTAAACATCGCAAAGTTCTCTCTAAATCTTGGTTGGCTCGCTCAGACTGCCTGTTACTCTGGGGATGATTACCCGAAGACAGGCTAACCGACGCTCCTAACAATTTACAAAACTCCTTCAAAAATTTGGATATGAATCGGGATCCCCTGTCAGAAACCACGTCTACCAGGAGGCCATGTAACCGAAAGATGTGATCAAGGACAGTGACCGCTGACTCCTTGGCTGTAGGTAATTTGGGCAAGGGAATGAAATGTGCCGCCTTCGAGAACCGGTCCACTACAGTCAAAACGACCATCATGCCATTAGAGGGCGGGAGGGCGGTAACAAAATCTAGAGTGATATGTGACCAGGGTCTCG
The DNA here is from genome assembly GCF_003368295.1 of Carassius auratus. Lineage (NCBI taxonomy): Eukaryota > Metazoa > Chordata > Actinopteri > Cypriniformes > Cyprinidae > Carassius > Carassius auratus. The sequence goes on along the minus strand of NW_020528035.1, from coordinate 3,053,321 downwards.
AAGGGACAAACAGCATTTGAAGAAGCCCATCTGGAGGTCGGTTAGATGACTTACCACTGGCAGAATCATTGAATCAGAATCATTGCTTAACTAAACCCTTGGTTCGGCTTTCCCCTGGATGACAAGCAACATTAGAGCAGTGACCCCACTGAATAACTTCAGACCGTAACTGCTCTGGCACAAATAAACGATTCGGTGGGCATCCAGGCGGAGGCGTTATCCCTTCTAAGGCCATCTTGACCTTCCATTCGACCTCCCATACGAGTGCTGAGACAACTATTTTCTCAGGTAGAATACACTCGGGAGTCACCAGGTATTCGGAAGGATCAAAAAGACGTGACAAAGAATCAGGTTTAACATTATTGGAACCAGGCCGGTACGACAGAGTAAGATCTAAGCGGCCGAAAAAAAGTGCCCACAGAGCCTGCCTGGAATTTAATCTTTTGGCAGTTCTAATGTATTCTAAGTTCTTATGATCGGTCCAAACAATGAAAGGTACCCCTGACCCTTCCAACCAGTGATGCCACTCCTCTAAAGCTAATTTGACAGCCAACAATTCTCTGTTACCAATGTCATAATTGCGTTCAGCAGGAGATTACCGATGTGAAAAAAACGCCCAGGGATGCATTTTATCATCTGAGGCAGAACATTGGGTAAGAACTGCTCCTACCCCCACCTCTGATGCGTCGACCTCCACCACGAACTGCTGAGTGGGATCAGGGACTACAAGGATGGGAGCCGAAACAAAGCATCTCTTGAGGTTGGTAATTGCAGTTTCGGCAGCATCAGAGAACCTGAATGGAGTACTGGGGGAGGTCAAGGTGGTCAGAGGTGAGACTAGTTGGCTGAAATTACGAATAAAATGTCGATAAAAATTGGTGAACCCCAGAAACCGCTGTAGGTCCTTATGGGAATCTGGAGATGGCCAGTCTATCACAGCCTTAACTTTGTCAGGGTCCATAGGTATTCCCTCGGACGAGACGATATACCCTAGGAAGGGGACAGACTGTGCATGGAATACGCATTTCTCCGCCTTAACAAAAAGCTCATTCTCAAGTAATCTCTGGAGCACTCGTCTGACGTGTTGCACATGTTCCTAAAGAGATGATTAAAAAATCTGTATGTCATCCAGGTAGACATATATAAACTGAGAGACATCTACCATGTCTCTCAACACGTCATTAACGAGTGTTTGGAAAACCCCTGGCGAATTGGAGAGCCCGAATGGCATCACCAAATATTCAAAGTGCCCTCTAGGGGTGTTAAAGGCGGTTTTCCATTCATCCCCCTTCCTGATGCGGACCAAATGATAAGCATAATGTAAATCCAATTTTGTGCATACGGATGCTCCCTGTAACCTCTCGAAAGCTGAAGACATCAACGGCAAAGAATAGGTATTCTTTATCCTGATGTTGTTCAGCTCTCGGTAATCAATACAAGGTCGCAGAGAACCATCCTTCTTACCCACAAAAAAGAATCCCGCCCCCGTTGGATAAGAGGAAGGGTGGATGAACCTCGATGCCAAGGAATCAGAAATGTATTTCTCCATGGCCTCCCTCTCCGGAATAGAAAGAGAGTAAAGCTTGCCCTTAGGCGGAGACTTACCTGGAACTAAGTCTATAGCACAGTCATAGGGACGATGCAGAGGAAGAGAAGCAGCACGGGACTTACTGAACACCTCCTTCAGGTCCAAGTACTCTGCGGGCACATTTGATAACACCATAGTCTCCTTCTGAAAGACAGAAACAGCAACAAGAGGACAAGCAGAAACCAGACAAGACTCATGACAACTTTCACTCCACAAAGTGACTGTGTTGGAGCCCCAATCCACTCGTGGATTATGTTTGACCAACCAGGGGTGACCTAAAACAATGGGAGCGACAGGGGAGTCCAGGAGGTAAAAGGATATGGTTTCAATGTGGTTGCCTGAGGTGAGCAGAGTTATGGGTTCCGTGTTGTGAGTGACGTGTAGCAGTTCCTGGCCATTGAGTGCGGTGACATGGATGGGATGAGACACAGGAAGGACAGGAAGGTTCAGGTGAAGTGTAAGGACAGTGTCAATGAAATTACCTTCGGCTCCAGAGTCCAGAAGGGCGTGACAGTTGTGAGTATGGTTATCCCACTGCAGATTCAATGGAAGGAGAATTGAAGATGTAGTTGAGGACTTCCCTGCGGAGATCCCACCCGATAGTAGCCTCAAACTTACTACTGGGGCTGGCTCTTTTACCGGGCATGACTGGAGGGAATGACCCGAGCCACCGCAATACAAACACAGTCCCTGGGACCTCCGCCTCTCTCTCTCCTTCCCGGAAAGCCAAGCTCTACCCACCTGCATGGGTTTGTGATCGTAGACGGGACTGATCATGTTCTCTCTCCCCCATTCCGGAGAGACATAATGGCGTGATGGACTGGTTTGTTTACCCAGGCGATTAATCCGAGCGTCCACCCGGAGTGCCAGGTCGATGAGACCGTTGAGCGTTGGGGGCTACTCGAGGAGGTAGATCTCCTTATGAACACAGTCGCAGGAATCATGCAGGAATCAATCCCACTGCGCCTCCTCGTTCCACTGGCACGTGGCCGCCAGGGTGCAGACTTGGATGGAGTAATCCGCCACTGACAATTTCCCTTGTCGAAGGTCTGAGAGTTGGTGAGCGGCCTCCCTGCCGGCCACAGCTCGATCGAACACTGTTTTCATTTCTTTGGAGAGGGCGTAGAATGAGGTGCAACACGGATGTCGATTCTCCCACACCACCGTCTCCCATAAGGCGACCCTGACAGAGAGTAGAGTAAGCGCAAACGCAACCTTGGAATCATCCCTAATGAAGGTGTGGGGCTGTAATGCAAAATGCATGGAACATTTGTTAAGGAAAGTCTTGGAAATGTTCGGCTCACTGGAGTAACTCTCTGGCTGGAAGTGGTCCTGGGAGATCTCCCGGGGGACGGGCGGCGCAGGCGGTGCAGTGGGCGCAGCGGGAGAGGTGAGCTGATGGATCTGCTGGGTGAGCTCGGACACCTGTGTCACCCGCACTTGGATCGCGTGTCCGATGTTCACAATGCTCTCCTGCTGAGTGGAGTAGTGCTCGCTGATTCCATGTCGGTGAGAGCGTTCTGTAACGACTGGGTGAAGGAGTGGCAGAAAGCAAGTGAGAGTTTAAGTTTAACACAGTTTAATGAAGACAATGATACAAGACGACAATGAGACACAAAGATAAAGCTGAGAGGAATACACTGTCCAGGATGGTGCAGGTGGGTGAAGTATATTGAATCATCAGTGGCAAATTCTTTAAATATGTAAATGTACTTACAGGATGTGAGTCAGAGGCGCCAGATTCTCAATACAAAGTTGAAATTGCTACTGGTTATGGAAACAATCCTCAGGAATAGTGTTGTAAATACAACTTAACCACTGATTTCTAGTTGTGTCCTCTTTGGAAGGCCAAAACAAAGTAGCTTCACTTTCACAACGAAACATGGTCACGCTTGCACACGGATTGTGAGTGTTGTTGTTGTAGCCCGCTTTACATTAATGTGTTAATGCTACATTTAATGCTGCAGTCTTTTGTGCTTAAGATTCATATTTTGAGGAATGTGTTTCCCTCATTGAATTTCATAAAGCATTGAGAAGTTGTGTTGGTAGTGATTCGTGTGTAAATGGAGCATTTGAGAGATAACTTTTTCCAAATTGGTTATGAGGTTATGATTTGTGGTTTAAAACGTTAATTCAGGGAATTATATGTATTGTGTTTTGAGGAGGTTTTTGGTGTAGGGAGTTTGTATTTATTTAATTTTTTTGGCGCTCAAATACAGTTTGTATGATGTTATGAATTATGTTTTAGGCCCAGTAGTTTTATGAGTGACAAGGTAACCTTAATTGTTTGAATAATTTAATTGTTTAATTATCTGCTGATTTATTTGTCACTCATTTATTGTCACAGGGAGAATAAAAGTTACACCTTATTTCTTTGCGTGGACATTTGGGCGCCGTTATGCAAATCTTCCCACATAGTGATGTAGATATTTGGGGGCTTGTTAGAATTAGCCATTTAAGGCAGTTATGGGTGACTCTTTTACCTTGTATTTACATAAATAATAATAATAATAATAATAATATATATATATATATATATATATATATATATATATATATATATATATATAGATTTGAGACTTTAGTCTTTAGTCTTTGCAACTTTACAGATCTTCATTATGCACCAAAAGCTTGTAACACTCCAAAGAGAAAGAACATCATGAAATCGCATCAAATGACCCCTTTAAGAAACAGTCACAAAAGCATCCTTTTATTTCATTATTTGCAATATATGTATATTTTAAATACTTTTAAGTATACTACTACTTACTTTTAAGTACACTACTACTTGCATCATCAAGAGTCCCACCATGGGAACTCGTGGAAGCTTTTGTAACTGCATAATAACCCAGTAGTAAAAACAGCTATTAACAGTTATTTAAAGGGGGGTGAAATGCTATTTCATGCATACTGAGTTTTTTACACTGTTAAAGAGTTGGATTCCCATGCTTAACATGGACAAAGTTTCAAAAATTAAGTTGTACGTTTGAAGGAGTATTTTTGTTCCAAAAAAACCTCTTCCGGTTTGTCACAAGTTTCGGAAAGTTTTTTTTGAGTATGGGTCTGTGTGACGTTAAATGGAGCAGAATTTCCTTATATGGGTCCTAAGGCACTTCTGCCGGAAGAGTGCGCGCTTCCGTATAGCAGAACACTGAGAGGTTGAGCACAGGCATTCACTGATCAGAGCGAAAGCCTCGCGAAAAGTCACAAAAGAAGTGTGTTTTTGGTTGCCAGGGCAAGACAACCCTGCACAGATTACCAAAAGAGAAACAGCATTAAGGGACCAGTGGATGGAGTTTATTTTTACAGAGCATCAACGGAGTTGTGCAAGTGTTTTTGTTTTTTCCCTGCATTTCGAAGATGCTTGTTTTACAAACAAGGCCCAGTTTGACACCGGATTTGCACATCGTTTATTTATTAAGGATAATGCAGTCCCAACGAAAAAGGGTCACGATCGTGTGTTGGAACCGCATGCGGTGAGTAAAACTGCTTAAAATATCTCTGTGTTGTTAACTTAGCTATCAGCGCGTAAGCACATCAAGTAAACAACATGCAATGTTGTCATCAAACTGCACTTTCTACATGTACAGCTTAAAAAAAAAAAAAAAAAAAAAAAAAAAAGACGACATAAAGTGGAACTTAGTCATTTTCCAAAACCGCTAAGCAAATATTAAATTTCAGCCTCGGGATCTGTGTCACAGCTTCCAAACGCTCTCAACGCAAAAGCTTACTCGCTCTCGTGATTCTTTAGCTCCGCCCACACGTCACGCCTCTAGGCGCTCGTGTTTTTCTGGGAAAAATCGGTACAGACTATCTTTCTCTTATAAATATAATAAAAATAAAGATTTTTTGGAGTTATGAAGGCTGCAGTACTACTCTATAGGTACTCAAGATTAACAGGATATTGAGTGAAAACGAGCATTTCACCCCGCCTTTAATTATTTGTTGCTTTAGTTTCACCACCACAACATTTCACACACACAACAACTCTTGTGTTTGTCTGCCACAAATACACTGTTTCTTTAAATGAATATGGGTCTGTGAAAGTGCCCAAAGAAGAATGATAGCTGCTGTGAGTAGGCTTAATGCTAATGTTCATTTCTCGAGGTCAAACTTTCTTTGAGATCAAACCATTGTCATTACCAACAAGTCTGTGAGGGAAGAAAAATGATATAAAATGCTGGTTCAGTTATTAAAGTCTTTTCAAGAATTAAAGAGGTCTTTCTAATTAAATCACCACTTGCAATCTTATGCAATATTGTTCAAAGAACTTCATGGAATTTTGTACCACTCTCTTCTTCTTGAAAATGTGAGAAATCCAGACAAATGAATCAATATTTAAGGCCCAACTCAAGAAATCCTTAATTAGGCAGTTGTAGCCAGACGGGGCTCCTGAAAAAAAAAAAAATCTCAGAGGCAAAATTGGCATAAAGTCCTAGTTCCCATTGCACCTTATCCTGCTTAGATACTTTGACAGGAAGCTCATGCGCTGAAAACATCATATACTGAATATATATATATATATATATATATATATATATATATATATATATATATATATATATAGATAGATAGATAGATAGATAGATAGATACAGTACAGACCAAAAGTTTGGACACACCTTCTCATTCAAAGAGTTTTCTTTATTTTCATGACTATGAAAATTGTAGTGTTACACTGAAGGCATCAAGGGCTATTTGACCAAGAAGGAAAGTGATGGGGTTCTGTGCCAGATGACCTGGCCTCCACAGTCACCGGACCTGAACCCAATCGAGATGGTTTAGGGGTGAGCTGGACCAGAGACAGAAGGCAAATGGGCCAACAAGTGCTAAGCATCTCTCGGGGAACTCCTTCAAGACTGTTGGAAGACCATTTCAGGTGACTACCTCTTGAAGCTCATCAAGAGAATGCCAAGAGTGTGCAAAGCAGTAATCAAAGCAAAAGGTGGCTACTTTGAAGAACCTAGAATATGACATATTTTTAGTTGTTTCACACTTTTTTGTTATGTATATAATTCCATATATAATTCCATATCTGTTAATTCATAGCTTTGATGCCTTCAGTGTGAATGTACAGTTTTCATAGTCATGAAAATAAAGAAAACTCTTTGAATGAGAAGGTGTGTCCAAACTTTTGGTCTGTACTGTATATATATATATATATATATATATATATATATATATATATATATATATATATATATATATATATATATATATATATATATATGAATAAATATGCTTACAGAAGATCAAAGTCTCTGTCCTTCTCATAAAACAGAGCAGAATTTTCAGACATGCTTGTCTATATCTCAATCACTTTTTTTTGCCTCAAACAAAACCTTACAGACTTCGTTAAAATATGGCTAGCAACTAGTTCTTCCACAGAAGTGTTAACTGTCACTTAGTAGCTTGTAAACATGTTTCCTGTCAGACTGGTAGAAAGCAGATTAGAGCTTGCCAGTTTGAGAAAACTCTAGTGTAATTTGTACAAAGAACATCAGTCAATCAGTTGGTGAATGGCTGTGGGTGGCATGGACTGATTGACAGACCGATTGTTTTACTTAGCTTTTTTGTTTACAAGCGAAATGAGGCCACATGGAAAGAACCTATATGAGAATATATGCACATATATGAAGCCTATATGCAGTTTAAATGCACATATATGCTGCATATATACAATATATATACACATATATGGTAATATATTTATGCATATATGAAACCTATATGCAGTTTATATGCACTTATGGTTTCTGTTTTTGGGTGCTTTTGTTTTGCATTCTAGTATTGTGTAATCGGTTTATTGCGCCGTTAATAGATGATTTTGAGTGGTTGGGAGATGTGAAAGCACATGACTTTCTGTAACATATTGACTTCAGTATTTTTATACTATGGCTGAAACAATTAGTCAACATTATCAACAACTTTGATGATAAAACAAATTGCCTGGTTTGATCTTGTATCTACCCAGAGCCATATAGAGTGAGAGTTGCGACAACTCCATTGACTCCAATGGAACGCTTTTTTTACAGCAATGGCGGCTCGTGGAGCCTCTAAATAGTTCCCGGAAGTAGCAGCAAACTGATGCCGCGCCGTAGAGATGCAGCAGAACAAACCGTTCGCGACGCACTTTTAACAGGTAAGACGTTTAAATAATAAGATTGCATATTATCAGTACATCTTAATAACAATAAATTGCTAATTAAAACCTTCTTGTAGATTACCACTCATTAAATGAGTAGATTTAAGGTTTGTTATCAGATAACTAACAGATTAGGCTAGGATTGGAGCTGAATAAAGTTAGTAACGAACAGCCTAATAATTGTAAAATCTGTTCTCATAATTCAGTTTCATCCATCGTGTTTGCAATTAGAAAAAAAGGAGTATAAACATATTTTTTTGCAGGGTGGGGAAAGTTAGCTAACGTTACATAGCCTATTAAGTTAGTTCAATATAACGTGTGACAGCGGTGAGTGGAAGTGGTAAAAATGAGGTTATAAAGTTTGTTCCTTATTACACGTATTAAATTACTTAATAATAAAATGCACCCTATTGATATACATTTAGAGTGAATTGAGTTTGCAAAAACATGGGTGGAGTGTTTTTAGTCATTGTGATTCATTTACTATTACCTGTCTATATTATATAATAATACTGTATTATATACTTAAACTTGTTAGTGTATAAAAGTAACATACTGTAACATTCTGTGGGTGCTGGTGGGTGGAGGATTAGTGGTGCCACTGAACTGTTCTGGGATGGAGCATCAGTGAGGATGCAGGTCAGGAGAGCTGAGGGGACCTTTTTTTTTTGATAGCTGAATTTTAATTATTTTTCTTAGTGCTGCCTTTTCATTGTTTGATTTTTTTTTTTTTTTTTTTTTTTTGTCTCTTAAATTTTTTTAATAGACCCAGGTAACTGGCTGATGGTTCACTGGAATGCTGACTGGCTGCTGACTGACTTGCTGCTGGTTGACTGGGCAGTGTCACCTGTCCCTGTCTCTCCTCTCTAGCCATGTCCTTTTTCTTCACTCTCACTTTCCCTTCTCTGAGTGTCCTCGTTCTTTTTTCCTCAACCTTTGAAACTGATAGATGTAGAATACATGGTTTTGCTAATTTTAAATATTGAAAATATCACATCACTTTACTTCAACTAGTACGAGTTTGTACTTATTATATATGAATCACCTGAAATAACATAGCTGTAATCAGCAGCCATTTCTTGTATGTTCACAGGTCTAGGGGTGCATCGTGGAGCAGGGCCCTCCTCTTTTTGACCACAGGACAATGTACAAAGATTGTGGGAATGGCATCTGGTCTCAGCCTACTCTTGAATTTTTTGGTCATGACAAATTGCTTTGCCGCAATTTGTCTGCATACTGACTTCAGTTTAGTTTCCACACACACCTTTTTTTTTTTTTTTTGTCTACCCACATACAGTACATATCACATGGTGGTTAAATGCACAGTTATAGGTAACACTGATGACTCCCTGCAATGTCTCACCATGAGTCTCAGCTCCCTGGGTTTTGCAAGGCTTTGCTTGTTCCTTATTTCTAGTAAAACATTGTCAATGTAAAAAAGTGCAAATAAATTTAAGTTAATTATAAATTTAAATAAGTTATATTATAAATAAGTTAATTATAAATTTAAGGTAATTATACTTAAATTTAAATTTAAGTATAATTACCTAACAATTTTTTGTTGTTGTAATTTTTATTTATATTTAGATTGCTCCTGCTGACTTGAGCCAAACATTATTTTCTCCTCTCCATGTCAGCTGGGAAGCCATACATTCACACACCTTTCTCTGACTGAGTGGAGCATCCCCATGCAGCACAGTAAACCACGGTGGAGACTATGCAAGGACAACATTAAAGAAAGGACACATACAAAATGCTTGTCATGCTATTAAATTTATTAGAAATGTATTCATGAATTGCTGTAAATAGTTAATTGTATAATTACAATTTAAAATAACTGTTTTCAATTTTAAAATGGAATATACTCCTGTGATGTCAACCTGAATTTTCAGCATCATTACTTTTGAATGGCAGTGTACATGTTTATATACGAGTATGCTTAAGTTGTTTTAAACCTGAATATATTGTGTACATGAATAAGTATTGTAAGAATTATACTAGATATAATAGGTATATTATTTATAATACATAATTATATTACTATATGTAATTGTAAGAATTATAAACAGTAAGCTTCATTTTACATTTATTTAACATGCTAATTACTGCTGCTAAAAGTTAATTGACCCATAGTGCGGTGCGAGCTGAAAATCAGCAGTCACCAGCCTGTCTCTGTACTACCTGAAAGTCATCAATATGACATGAGTTAACATTAGTTCAGTGAAAAAATGGACAATATGTAACGTAAAAAGGCAACAGCAACCCGTGTTTATAAAACTTAACGTTAGCCTGAAATACGTTTTTAAAATAACGGTAATTGAACACTAATCCTCAAATATTACCCGATTTGATATTTTAAAAACAACATCGCTGTAACTACATACTAATGCTATATACATATGTCAGTGTGTTGTATAAATATATAAAATAAATGCATTTATTGACTCCTTATTACCAGAAATCGCAGTTCTGTCACTCTACTCTATCAGTTTGAATGGCCGCCAACGCACTTCCTGGAACTATTTGAAGTTTACACGAATCACGTGACAACCAAACATTTCGAGCTTCCGTTGTCGCAACTCTCTCTCTATATGGCTCTGTATCTACCTAATGTGAGAGCCTGCAATAATGTGGTTTGACCAGTGTGGCGCTGTAGCGCAAGACTGTATTACAGCTCTCCTGATTCAGTTCAAAAGAAGAAGACAGCTCTTCATTTAACCTTAATAGTGGAAATTATGATTCTTTCAAGAGATTTGTTAGTTTTCAGTTCATTCACCAAAATGATCTGTTCACTGATTCGTTCAGTGACCATTTCTTCGTATTACACAAAATATGCCAGCAGGTGGCGAAAAAAGAGTATCATATGTGTTCTGTCTCAAGTCAAAGAACATATTTACTTGTTACAAAACTGATTTGGTTATATTAAAATGTGTGCATAATCGCATTCAATATATCAAGTCTAAGTTGTTTACATGAACAAAGCACAAGGTTTTCTTGCATAACTAGCATTTTAATTGTTCGGTCAGACAGTTCATATATATGCCTATATATTCAAATTCATAAATCGGGGATTAAACGTGCAATTATGTTATGTATGCTAAATATGAAAACAAGCGTATGTGCACAGTACCTATAACTGCGCTTTGCATTTTGTGAGATTGACATGCTAAATGGCCAACTGGCCTGATTTACTCTCATTAATTTTGTTAATGGACGAGATGTTAATGTACCAGTTCATTTCATTCATGAACAACATGTATCCGTTCATTCTACTCGTTCACGAACGACATGTGTACCAGTTCAGTCATTTAATTCACGAACGAGAAGCACTAAATCATTCAACTCATTCACGAACGACACGTGTCAGTTCATTCAACTCGTTCGCGAGCGGCATGCATACCAGTTCAGTTATTTCATTCACAAATGAGATGTACTAAATCATTCAACTCGTTCGAGATCGACATGTGTACCAGTTCAGTCATTTCGTTCATGAACGATTTCTCTAGATCGCGTTCAGACTCATATGAAACTCGTTCAGTCAAGGGCGTATTCGTTCACTACATTCAACAAATCACATGCTTCGACAAATGTCATACTCGAAGACTATCGGCTCGAGATCGAGTAACTCTTTGAGACAGGATGAAACAGTTCACAGAGCTACCTGGTTCACCCGAACTGCACATGCACTGCTAATAGCGCCGCGCTGCTGTGGAGGGAAGAATTTCAGTGAACGAGAAATATGAGTCAGTGGATTACGTGAATAAGAACGATTTGTTCACCTAAAAGATTCGTTCAAAAAGAACGATTTGTTCATGAACGACACATCACTAGTTAACCTGAGAACATGAGGCTGCTGAGCGGCGTTTGGATGAATATGTAAATAAATACTGTGTGCCTTCCTCTCAATAACTAAATAAACACAATTTGTAGTGTATTTTCATTTGTAGTGTATTTCAAATCAAAAGAATGGAATAAAAACAGTGCACTTCAAGAGAACTCAGGTGATAATATAATATCAAACAAATGAAAGGCCACCTAATTGCATTTACAGGGGGACACCTTTATGACTTTCTTGATACATGTGTAAAAAAAAAAAAAATGCTGTGATTTACTATTGCATTAATATCAATCATTACCAATGTGTGTATGCAATGTAGGCTATTTTAATACCTGAAGTACATGTTTCAACAGAAATGACAAAGCATATTTTGGCAATATATACATTCAGGATAGAAATCCATGAAACTGAAAACAGGTGAGCAACGTAATCTGTGTCCATGGAAGTACATGAAGTGGGAACCAGGGAAACAAAATGTTAACAAAACACAGGAAAACCATGTGAAATTAATTGAAAGTCCCTAAAACCCTAACCTTAACCCAAGCAACACACAGATAACATTGTATTCAATTTAGTCTCAAGTACATTATTTTATAGTATATTATTTCCATAATAAACACACATTTTAACTGGTATGCACAGTGGACATACTATATACTGCATGCTGTGTGTTATCAAGGAACACAACAATATATAATGCTGTGTTGAATATAGGCATGGATTTTTGTTTATTTGTTTTTTTATTTTTGGTGGGTTTGAAGTCTTATGTGTCATATGTGTTTGAAATGACATAAGGGAGAGTAAAGTTCCTGTAACCTTGGAAAATGCTCTCAATGGCTTTGGTCTCTACTTTGATTGTGTTATTTGTTTTAAGGAAAAACCTACTTTGATTCAGATGCTGTGGTGAATATTTTACCAGAGAGGAAAGTGACCGATTGAGCTTTAATGAAGGAGTTATGTGCAATTATTCCATGTCATTTACAATGTGTTTCTGAGAGTTCCTGTAAGTGATGGTTATGTATCTACTTGAGTGTGTGTGGGAGGAGTCATGTGTAATTACCGGTTATCACCACCTTGGCAAATGGAGGCATGTGTTTAATTTGCATTGATTTCCCTGTGTAGGGGGGGGGGGGGGGGGGGGGTTGTGTTATTCTGTTTGAAGGGATCAAAAGAAACCTACAGGATCAATTAAGATGAGCACTTTGAAGTGAGAACATTGTAAAAAGTTGATTCAGTAGTACTTTATTTTACAGTTCCTCATGTACATACTATGTACTTATTATAGTAATTACAATAACTATGTAATAACTAGGTACTAACCCTGAACCTACCCCTAAACCTAACCCTACCCCATGTAGTTATCTTGTATTACCAGAACTTTCTTAGATAAATATACTGTAAGTACACTATAAGTACATGTAAGTACACGTGCAACCGTTGTATATATATATATATATATATATATATATATATATATATATATATATATATATATATATATATATATATATATATATATATAGGATGATTATCTAACGAAAACTTCAGAAGCAACAATGCTTCCAATACTGAGAAATATTATTACAATTAAAAATAATTGTTTTCTATAAGTGTAATTTATTGCTATGATCAAAGTTGTATTTTTTATTTTTATTTTTTTGGCATCATTATGCTAGTCTTCGGTGTCACATGAGCTCAAGAAACATTTCTGATAATATTTAAGTTTGCTGCTTATTTTTTTATTTTTTAATAATAAAATAATAATCAGCATATTAGGATGTTTTCTGAAGAATCATGTTATACTAAAGTAATCATAATGGAAATTCTGCTTTGACATGAATAAATTTACATTTCAAATAGAAAATATTTTTGTTTTATTATAATTATTGTAATGCTATTTCACATTATTACCGTTTTACTGTATTTGAATCAAATAAATTCAGGCTTCTTTCGTTAGTAGTGTATCACTTTTTATTGGTATGGTAAAAAGAGAAGTTTGGAATGAGTTTGAAATTCAACATACTGTAACAAATATCATCCATGAAATTACAATGTGTTCTTCCCGACTGCACTGATGCACCCTTCAGTGTTTAACAAAAGACATCAGCTTGTAGTGAATCTTATTCTGACCGAAACCAAAGTTGTTCTGCTGAAAAGTTTGTGTTTGGGAGATGCAAGCTTTTCTCCAGGCAGTGATTATAAATAGAGCTCACTGTGGTCCAGTACAACACAGATCCTGTCTCATCAACACACAACATGCCCAGGCGACGAGGATGGCACAGACCACAAAATGCAGAGACATCAGAATGCGACGAGTGCTGTTTCGTTCTCTTTGTTTGTACACGAGTTTGTTTGGAGAACTGTCGGAGGAATTCGGCAATTTATTTCCCAGCTCACCCCCGAATGGCCACATGCACACTGTGCAAGTAATCAGTTGCCATGGAGACAGTGTATGACAGCACGCTGTCCTCTGAGAATGACAATTGGCTAGCATCTAGCAATCTGTTTGTGCAATAAAAGATATGGCATAATGATTTGGAAATGTTCTTTAACCTTACGAGCTTGGCATCCATATCCAAACCCTTGCAAAAGCTATTGTGAGAGTGTGTACTGGAAACAATCGATTAATTTATCACCACTGAAATCAATGAGCTGGATCCTTTCTACTGAGCAGCCAATAAAAATTTCCCAACATTTAGTTTTGCAAAACCCTAATATCTGTATTAATGTTTATACAAATTGTGATTACAGGTGCAGAATATTAATTGATAAAAAAATAAATAAAAAAATAAAAAAATAAATAAATATATATATATATATATATATATATATATATATATATATATATATATATATATATATATATATATATATATATATATATATATATATATATATATATTATTATTATTATTATTATTTTTTACATTTTCCTGCACAATGGTATGTTAGGAGCTCAAAACACTTTTTATCGTAGTGCATGATTTGTAAACTAACCAGCTTTCTGACATAGTAAACTTGCTCTGTAGTGCACCAGGCACAGCATTGCACTTGTTAACTGAACTGAATTTCTAACATAACATAATGAAATATTGATTCATGTTCATGTCACATATAAAACTGAACGCCACTCACTGGAAATTTCACTTTAAAAGTGACATAAAACAAGGAAGAAGCAACTTAAGTTGACCTCAAAATGTTTTTTCTAAACCTGTATCAATAATATATATATATATATATATATATATATATATATATATATATATATATATATATATATATATATATATTTTTTTTTTTTTTTTTTTTGTTGTTGTTTTTTTGTGGTGAGTAAATCATGACAACATTTAACTATCCCTTTAATATAATTTTGCAGACATGTCACCACAGTCATGTTTCTCCAGCCTACTATGAAATTTGTTTGTTAATGTTATCTTAAGTCCTTGCAGTGGTTGGCATCATCTCTTCTCTCGTGTTTGTCATCTGACATCTTTGTATGATGCTGGATCAAATCCATGAGGTAGAGTCATAACAGCAAATGGAGAGTAAATAGCATAGCTGCCATTCAAGCAAAACTATGAATGTGCATTTAATCCCATGTAAGTTGAGTACAAAGTTACAACTTGTTATATTTTAATTCTGGACGAAAGAAATGTGTCTTTAATCAAGATTTAAAATCGGAGAGTGTGTAAGCCCTGAATATTATCAGGAAGGTTATTCCAGAGTACTAAAACCTGGCAGAAAATACCACATTCTCAGTTTTATGATGCAACAGGCAATGACAAAACTCAATTTACTATCATTATCTGTGGCAGTATGGAAATGATAAAAATACACAAATTAAGCCTCAATACCTAATTCTAATTACGATTTACAAGAAGGTAAGTAGGGAATTTCCAGGAGTATTTAAAGGCAGTGTGTTTTTCCTCTGAAGCTTAAAAACAAAATAAGTGTTTTTTGTTTGTTTGTTTTATTATTATTAGTAGTAGTAGTAGTAGTAGCAGTAGTAGTAATATTAATTTAGAAGAAAATACTGATTCTATAACATATAGAACAGCAAACTGAGTCAATCTTAAATCACTTCAGGTATTCAGTATCTTTGGTGTGGTTGTGTTTCTTTTGCTTTGTGACATTTTCTCTTTGCATCCAGAGATTGTCAATAATACTATTATTTTGGTGGGATAAAGGAAGATGAGTCTGATATGGAATTTGTTTGTTCTTTATAACCTCCCAGTTGGCTTCATAATCTTAATTAAATCTCCTGCAGGGCCAACTGGCGTCAAACGCACATGTGAATCTTAATCAGACAAATTCAGATTCAGCGTGGAAATACAGAATAGTCATCATTTATGACTGATGAAAATTTTAGTTCATTTTTGAGGGGACAAAAAAAAACAACAACTTCTGTTTTGTCTTTTCAAAGGGTTTGTTGTTATCGTCATAGTTGTGTTTGCATGACTAACCCTGTAACAATTACCCGAAAAAAAAAAGATTTCAAATGTTCAAATGCTTAGTTGAAAAAAAAGTCTGTTAAATCTAAATCTGGTAAGCAAAACATTTTAATCTATCTACAATTTCCACAAACACCTTTTGATGCAGAGACTGTTTATCTCATTCATTGAGAAATGTATTTTTCATAGGTCAGGTAATAGAGTAGAGAAGTGTCCTTATCTAATATATATATATATATATATATATATATATATATATATATATATATATATATATTAGACTTTGCTTCCTTTGCTTCTGTAAATAAACTCGTGAGACTAGCATACATCCTACGTCATCCACCAGAAGAGCTTCTGCATATGACATTCAGCAGAAGTGAGAGGAAAGTGTTTATTAGGTTTGATTATGAATGTTAGTAGGTTATTATGTAGGTTTTATTATGGATGCGCAAGCTTTATTTGACGTTTTTTGGACTGTAGAAACACCACTGCAATGATAACATGAAAGAAGAAAGTCATATGCACCAGGGATGCCTTGAGGCTAAGTAAATCACAGGCTAATTTTCATTTTTAGGTAAATTATCCCTTTAAACACACTATTAAGTTGTATTGCATCTGTTGCTGGAGATCTGAGTTCTCTCCGTATGTCGGTGTGTGTGTGTGTGTGTGTGTGTGTGTGAGACCCCCTGTCAGCCCCTAGCATCTCACAGAAATGGCGGCTCTGCTGATGCTGCACTGGAGGCCAACAGATGGGCAGCATTCAGCAGACATCAAGATGGCACAGGAGGACGCCTCAAATAGCAAACTCGCCTGATGAGAGCATTTGAATCACCACCATGCATAAGAAAATAGCAAATGACGGTTATAGCATCTTTAAGGGAAACGGGCAACTTTGGCACTTATTCTATAACTAATTTCAGAATGATATGGGCTGCGTTTCCCGATAACGCCCATACGGAAATGTAATATATGTACACATATGAAATATACATATATTAAATATATCCACATAGAAAGGGAAAACATATATGTACATATATATCTGCCCATATATAAAACCTATTAGAAAATGGAACAATTTCATATATTGACATATAAAACTAGCCCATATATTTTATGTATGTATAATAGTGTTTTTTTATATATGTCACATATATAATTTTCAATATACATGACATATATTTCTTTGTTTATATGTTCAATATACAAACTAAACATATATGCATAGCATATTGCTTACATATATGTGACATATATATGTCCCTTATATATGTTTTTATATAGTCTTAGTATATATTTTACATTTAAAATGAAATATATATATATATATATATATATATAAAATATAATTTTGATTAATGTATATGCAATATATAAATTAAATATAAAAACATTGTGTGCACATATTTTAAATCATATGTTCTTATATTATGTATATTACTTGCAAAATATCTTGATATAAACTAAACAAATGTAAAAAAACAAAACAAAACAAAACATGATTTAATTAATTTCGTACATATTTTTAAATATAGGTTATGGATATGTACTTACAAACATGTAATGCAATGAACATGACATGCCTAAGCTTCAAAATCCTCTTCACTTTCATCCAGTCGAGAAGGTGCTGTCTCACCTAACTGCTGTACATGCCTCCGTAACTGTTTAATTTTTTTTTATATATATATATAATGTCTGGCATCAGTGATATCAGTTTTTGCAGCTCTGCCAAACTTTGATGAAAGCACCAAAAGTTTATTTTCTTTGAATGCTAGTGGAGAACCCAGGTTTACATAGCTGCATAAGTTAGAGAAATCTGTTTAAATTAAGAACCCCTAGATTTTTGAAGACAAACACACACTCAAAAAAATTACTCTTTAAACTTACTTAAGTCAAATATGGACAGTGGTACCACACAACCAAATTGTGTTTTGATAACATTAATGGAATTTTTTGAATCTATACAAACTCCTTGTGTTGTGACAACACAATTGAATGAGGTAGAATCTATGTGAAATAGTAATGTCCAACCAACTCAATTTATTCACTTTGCTTCAACTTAAACCGGTTAAGTTAACTCAACATGTTTTGGTTTATTACAATCTAGCCAAATTTGTTTCACTTTAACAACATAAGGAGGTTTGTTTCAAATTACTCATTTCAATTATGGACAGTGGTTTCACACAATTAGTTCTAGTTACTTTAACACAATATTTTCTATTTAAAGTTACTCCCTTCAACAAAACATTTTTTGTGTGATTTGTCTTGTAATGAGTCAAAAGACAAGATGTCACAAATGATCAAAGTGTATTTGTTAAACAAGCAATAAATAATTACACACAGTAAAATACAGTTTAAACCACATTACAAAATTACACAAAATAGCAAAAATATCACACTACTCATTTTCTAATTGGCATTCATGGGTTACCAATCAAACCTTATTCCAGGAACAGGAACTGGCTCCAGAAATTCTTCTTCAGTATTCCAAATGTGTACCTGAGTTCAGGAGGGTTCCTCAAGTTCAGTCCATATATCAGTCCCAGCAACATGGTTTTGCAGACTGTAAACTTCTATAGGTCCTGAAGAACTGTATCCTTTAAAACTCCAACATCTGCTGGACTGTCTTCAATGATGCAGCTTCAAATAGATTCCCAGGAGTCTTCTGGATCACCTCCTGATTGCTGGCAACCTCTGTATCCTAGAAGTATTTAAAAGCATGGAGAACACAAATTCTTTAATGATTAACAAATCATTTATTAACCTTGAAAAAAAAC
The DNA here is from genome assembly GCF_003368295.1 of Carassius auratus. NCBI lineage: Eukaryota > Metazoa > Chordata > Actinopteri > Cypriniformes > Cyprinidae > Carassius > Carassius auratus. Next base: position 3,034,523 of record NW_020528035.1, on the reverse strand, counting down.
CTCACCATATACTCCATACGGCTAGGGTCTTCATTTGGATACTTCAATTTCATTAGTCTGAAGATGAAAACAACAAAATTTAGCCTTTGTTTTTTTTTTTTCTAAAATTACATGAAAAAAAGTCAGTCATTCATCTTCTTATGGGAAATACAGGCAAGCAGTCAAGATGGGATTCTAACAAACATTACAGTGGAAAATGGTACACACATCTGGAGCCTGTACGGTAAGTTAGTTCCTCACTTTCCACGGTGGCACCGAGATCGTTCGCCAGATTCAGTGAAAGTATTACCTGCCTAATGTTTTCAACTCGTACATTACACGTCACGCCCTGATGTCACGTGAGCTTTTCCTCAATATTGGACTGTAGACTGTGGACTGTCCTTCCTTCTTGTTTGTTGCTGAAAGATTTAAAAAAAAATCGTCCAGTTTGCTTGTAAAAAAATCGGTATCGCCCATGAAAAATCATGATCGGGGCATCCCTAAAAAATATAATAATTTGTGCTCTGAAGATGAATGATGGTCTTACAGGTTTGAAACGACATGAGGGTGAGTAATGACATGTTTATTTTTGGGTGATCTAGCCATTTAAACACACCTGAACCAGCTAATCAAGGTTCTTGGGAATTTTAAAACAAAAAAGTCTTACCTGAAGTTCCAGGCAGGTGTGTTAGAGCTGAACTCCACAGAACTCTGGCTTTCTTAGATCAGGTCTGGACACCCCTGCCTTGCATTAAAATAAATCAGTTTATAGTAATACCACATATTTTGTATTTATTGTATTAATAAACCTTATCTTATTATATCTGTCTTTTTTTTTTGTCAATTTCCAGTGGCCAGTGAGAGAATAATGTTTTAATACAAGGTTGTGTTGAGTGCAGTTGTTCTTACCTGTGTAGTGGGCACCAAGAGGGTTTCAGTATTTGTCCAAGGACTCTTCTTCATTATGCAAACATCTTCATAAGTTTTGCAGTCCGGATCCAGTTTGGCAAAGATTGTTGATTCTGATGGGCCTATGGTAATTCTGTATGTTTCAAATTCTGCACAAATCTGTAAACACATGAAGTGCAATGTGTTAAAAAAAAAAAAAAAAAAAATATTTGAACAGCAAAAACTAATTCAATTATCAAAATATTAAATTATTTATTTGTGTGAGTGATGAATAGTGTCATGTTTCCCATTCCTAAAGGGAGGACCTGATTACATATCTGGAGCATTTGTATAATGTGAACAGCTCAGAGTAGTGTCCGGTTTAAAGAGCCAGTAAGATGAAAATTCTAAGCTTCCTATCACTGTTTATAAGTCCTGTACAACAGGTTTAAATCCATCCAAGGTTAAAAAACATTGTCATTTTGTCAAAATATCATTTTAAAATTACCTCAATTCTCAGAGATCCCCAAACGGTTCGCGCGAAGCTGTTCAAAAGATTCAGTTTCCTTAAACCCCACCTTTCGGTAGCATACTGTGTTCTGATTGGTCAGCTAACATAGTCAGTTTTGATTGGTTGTTCCGCACACAACTTCACGGTAAACTATGCGTTAGCATCTTTTTGGGGTGAATTATGTCTTATTCCTCTCACCGCGAAGCAAACAGTAAAATAAAAAACTTGAACAGTCTCGCTGCTTTTTTTTCTGTGTGGGTGTATTCAAGCCGTGTGCTTCAGTTTGAATCTGAATAGCGCGTTCAGCGCGGGGGCGTGGTCACATTAGATATAACGAAGGGAGAAGTGAAAAACAGACATCGCGTTGTTTTCTTATGGATTACTTTATCACAGAATATCTGTTTTTGGCAGCACTTGTTTAGTTTTAAATTAGACATGTCAAGCTTTCTATAGATATCTCTCCCATGTCTCTTCGTTGAGTATTCACGGAGTTACAATTCATTTTAATGACGTGTTTGTACATGACGATCAGCGCAGAGAAAGGCTGCAGACAGCACACATACTGATAAGACGCTCGGGAGAAAACAGACACATAACTTCACAATCATACTTCGCGTTTATGGCCAAACGCTTTGAGAATCCCGCTGTACTCACCGAGATTAGAAAAGCAGTCATCAGTGAAATGTTGTGAACACAACAAAAGGGTTTGTTTGTACTGCTCTGGTATTGTGGTAAAAATGAATTTTAGCCATTGGTTCTTCTGATCTTCATTCTTTGGCAGTGAAAATAAAACAAACTTGCCTTTACAATTAAAAACACACTGTCTCCTCGACATGATGCTCTCACACCAACCAGAGCGTCTGTGTGGGGGGGTGGGGCAGCTCAGAGTTTCGTTTCTCCCAAGACGGTAGGCGGAGATTATTATGCAAAGTGCTCCTAGTGACATACATAGAGATGGGCAAAAGATTTGAAATCTATAACGACTCGTTTCAGCGATTCAGAGACGACTCCTTACTTTAGAAGCCAATAACTTTATAAATCGTGTACTTTTTGGTTTAATTACTTTGCACATTGTTTACACTGATGGACAGCTATATCATACACTGTAATACAGGTAATTTTTGATTTCCCATCTGTGTGGCTCTTTAAAGTCATTGTATGACCACACCGCCATGTTCATAAACAAAGCTTCAAATACTTTCACTGTGCTAAGCCAGGGATCTCCAAACTCGGTCGACATCTCATGGTTAGACATTTATTGATTATTTATCTTTTTCAATTAGTTAAAATATACATATTATAACAAATAAAGGTAATTACTTCCACTTTTGAAAGTCATTATGTATTATTAATACAATTAATTTAAACAAATATATTTGGCACACAAAATGAGATAAGAGAGAAACTCCTATTCGCCATTTGATTAGTTATATGAGGAAGTAGCTGAATGACGAATCATTCTGTCTCTTAACATCTCTTATTGTAAGTCATATGTATAATATAAAGTAAAGGTAAGTGATAGGACGTTTTATTTTTGAACAAACATTTTACTAATAAATGCAATCTCTCTTAAAATACCTTATTGGTTTATGATTATCAAAACATTTTGGTTTGATCTAGCGCAGAACTTTCCCCCACGTATAAAATGATTTTATTATTAGCTAGCTCCACACTGGAGAGCTGCTTTATAACAGGAAATCAAGTTTTAATTCTAGCGACACTGACTCTGTATTTTCATGTTTAATATTGAAAAGCTATCGATTGCATAAAGGACTGTTATATAAATAAACATGACTTGACTTTTCTTTATTGGAGTGCCTGGAGAATTTCAGAGTTCGTGCAAACATCCACATCGCTGTGTTCTTAAGAGCTTTTACATCGCGGTCAGTTTTTTGTTGTGTTTATGCAGTTATTGAGAGGAAGGCGTGCAGTATATATTTACATATTCATCCAAGGTTCGGATCGGCTCGGTTTCCTCAAACTGAAGTGCTATCTTCTTCTTTTGAATTGAATCAGGAGAGTGTATTACAATCTTGCGCTACAGCGCCACACTGGTCAAACTGCATTATTGCAGGCTTTCAAATTAGGCAGATACGAGATCAAACCACTAACGTTACTCAAAAACATTTGCCGACAATTTTATTTTTATCGTCGACGTTGTCAATAATGTCGAGTAATTGTTTCAGCCCTAGTGTGTGTGTATATATATATATATATATATATATATATATATATATATATATATATATGTGTATATATATATATATATATATATATATATATATATACACTAAAGTAAATACATTACAGAGAGTCATGCGCTTTCACATCTCCCAACCGCTCAAAATCATCTATTAACGGTGCAATAAACCGATTACACAATACTAGATTGCAAAACAAAAGCACCCCAAAACAGAAACTCTAAGAGAAATTAAAGACTTTGACTTAACACAAGAAAAACTTTAGATTGTCTTACCTGACTGGTACCACCTCTTGCTCCCCTCCGCACCGTCATCAAATGCGTTGGAAATCGTCACTTCCGTTTTTTTTTTTTTAATTACGAAATTAAACCCTTTACGTTAGTTTAACGATTGATAATTAAGTAAAGTTTAAAATTAAACAGTTTAAGTTGATTAAACAATACAATTGTGTTTTGGTGGAAAACGAAATATATTTGTGTTGTTTTAACAAAACATGTAAAACGAACAGTACTACAAATCCATTTTTTTGAGTGCAACTGTATATTATTCTGTATGCATCTGCATATATAGTGCATGTATGTACTTTCTGACATATAGATATTGATATATGGCTATTGATGAAAAAAATAAAATGTATGTTTTCAAATAGAATTTGTGTAGTATTTATTTTTTTAATAGCTGGTTAAGAAGAGGTAAAATAATACAGTTTATAAAATATTCGAAAATGGGATAGAAATGAAATGTGGATGTGTAGACTTGATAAAAGTTCAAACTGTTCAAATAAGGAAAACACATGAATAAGGAAACCATAGGCATGTGAAATGTATGTTGTTTGAATAGTTTGGCATATAAAAATTAAACATATCGGTTACATATATGGTCAAAACATACAGTATTATATAAATAATAATCATATACATCATATTAATATATGTCAATATACTAATTTAATATGCCAAATTTATATATGTTATAAACCTATATCAACATATATCTAGAGATATGTATATATGTGATAGCAATATATTGTCTTATATTTAGCATATATGATGGTGTCATTAGCGATATAGGGACATATATGTCATATATTACATTTCCGTATGGGCGCTGTCGCTTAGCAGGCTATGAAGACTCAAAAGGTATGCCTTAACTAAAGGTGAACCATTTCTAGGCGTGTTACCTGAACTAGACCTTAAGAGGTTGCTTAAGATATATCTTCTTACGTGCTGTCCATGTCGGTGGTACTGAATTGGTTGATATCAATGACTCGAGAATCGATTATTCATTCTATGCAGAGGCTGCTTTACTGTGTTATGTGAAAATAAAGTGTTCATTTTAAATATATATATACGTGTGTGTGGGTGGGGGGGGGTTGGGGGGGTGAATGAACAGCGCTCTCTTCCACCCTCAATTCCCATGGCTGAATTGCCCTTGAGCAAGCCACTGAACCCCCAGTTGCTTCCTATAGGCACTGGATATAGCTCCCCACTGCTTATATATATATATATATATATATATATATATATATATATATATATATATATATATATATATATATATATATACAATTCACGTGAAGGTTACCAGGATAATTCTAATTTATGATTAATTGGTCTAGTTTATTAATTTATCTAGTCACCTGATTCTGCTCTCAAAATGCACCCGATTTATGCATTTAAATTTAAAATGAACAAATGTTTCTTGTGGAGACACTGGGATTGTTCAAGGAAACACTGTAATGTGTGTGTGTGTGTGTGTGTGTGTGTGTGTGTGTGTGTGTGTGTGTGTGTATGCCAGTTCACCTTACTATTTGCTTGTGGACCATGTATGGCACTAAATATATTTCTCCAGTAAAGTTTAATGATTGTGAGCATAATAAATTATCTGCCCCTAGACATGCCCCTTACTGACGATTGACTGCAAGTGTGTTTTGGGACACAGTCTGACACTGTGGTCAAAAGCATTTATTTTTATTTTTATTTTTTATTATTGCTTAGTGCACCTTTTGGAACAATTAAAATTATTAATTCTCTTTTTCTCAATGAAGCTGCATTTATTGATCAAAAAAATATTAAAACGGTGAAGTATTGTTGCAATTTAATATAACTTATATATAACATATATACATTTATTTGTGTGATAAAAACTGAATTTTCAGCATCATTACTCCAATCTTCAGTTTAATATGATCCTTCAGAAATAATAACAAAAAATAAATAAAATAATGTGCTGCTCAAGAAACATTTCTGAGTATATATCAATGTTGAAACCAGGTGTTATTATTATTATTATTTTTTTATTTTTTTCAGAAGTCAGAAAGAGATTTATTACCAAGTACGGTATGTTTATACACAAAAGGAATTTGACTTGGCATTAAGGGCTTCCAGTGTAGAAGAAAGTATGGACATAAGTGCAAACATACATGGTAGTAGACATAGGATTAACAGAGATGAAATATAATAATAATATAAGAAATACTGGAAATTAAATAATGCATTATACACAGAAGTACACAGAAAATAAATAAATAAATAAATAATACTAATAAATAAATAAATATAAACCTGTAATTGTTTAAATTAATGTACAGATATGTTATTTACAAGTGTGCAGTTTCCAAAAGTAAATTTTTTGAATTTATATTTATAAATATATCAGTTATGATGGACAATGTATAGTTGCTGTTATTTTACTGCACAGGATGTTTAGCATGTTGAAAGAGCAGAAAAAAAAAAACACCTTTTACCATAAAGTAAACAAATTTCTCTCTCTCATGTTGCTTTTTTCCATGCAATAAGTGAATTAATGGAACCTTTTAAGCTTAAAAAAAAAAATAATAATAATAAAAAAAAAATGATGTTGAAGTCAAGTTCACTCATTCACAGTATAATGTGTTTTTGCTAGTTTTCTGTGAGCATATATATATATATATATATATATATATATATATATATATATATATATATATATATATATATATATATATATATATGCTATATCTATATATCTATCTATCTATCTGTCTGTCTGTCTGTCTGTCTGTCTGTCTATCTATCTATCTATACTATACTCTAGACAAGCTAGTCCACTGAAGTCCAATGAAAAGCAGTGCATGAACTTTTCCTCCTGACTCACTTTCAGGAGCAGATCTTCAATAAGTAGATCTCAGCAGCCCTGCAGTGCCAATTGAGTGTGAAATGAATTCACTTAGACTTGCAAAAGCTTTTGGGTTCTGTATATGTGGCAACAGTCCAACTGCTTACCCTAAAGTAAAAAGAAATAAATAAGTACATTAGGTTCAGAGTCAATCTCTCACTCAAATTGATTCAAAAGCCTTCTTCCATGTTTAGTAAGGCTAAAGTTAGCTAATGCAAATCTAAAGCCTGAACCCTAAGGATCAACCCTCACAGAATTTACCACCCAAAAGCAAATGCAGCATCTTATAGAATATTGCAGTGTCATTTCTCTGCTAAATGTTCAATAGAACTCCTGCTAATGCTGACCTTGTACTTACTGACCAATCATTCAGTCTTTAATTAATTTACTCAAGGCATAAATAAATAAATAAATAAATAAATAAATAAATAAATAAATAAATAAATAAATAATAATAATTTTCTAAAGCAGAAAATAAGCCACAATTCAAAGTATGATTGATCTTTCTATCCACTGAAAGGAATAATGAAGCAATATATCCCTTATGCAAAAGAAGTACACGTGTGCATGCTTTTAAATAAATAAATAAATAAATACAAACAAAAAAATTTAAATTAAAATTAAAACCTGAATGTGTTGAAAATATACCTCAGTTCATAGTTGTAGATGAGTTTGTTTCTTCATCAGATTTGCAGTCCATCAATTAACATCTTGTGAAAACAAAATGATGATGAAACATCCATTTGTATAAAAGTAATAAAGAAACAAGCTCATCTACTGTACATATTGGATTGTTTTATTGCAGGGAAAACTCTTGCAAAAATCCTTTATTCAGACTTATCTGGAAATCAAACCAGCCAGCGGCATATCTATCTGTTCATTTCATCAATGCACTATCATAGAAAGTCTATGGTTACTAAAAAGTGACGTCACCGCTGAAGAAAGACACTAGTAAAGGGTTTGTACCAGTTCAACAGTGGCATTGACTCAAAAACAACAATTTGTTTACAATTTGGACAAGGCCATTGGCAGCGCCTTCATCATCAGAGAGAAATTTATGCATGTCTGTTCAATGAATTGCTATTTCAGTAGCAATAAAGAGGCATTCTGGACAGAAGTGAAAATATGTGACATATGACACAGTTTTTTCACTCAAAGCCTTCTGGGAGCTGGGCGGCAGAGGACTGTGGCCTTTCCAGCAGGCTGCTCCGGTGTTGGGTTTCTCTGTCCTATCAAAGCATTATCATCCAAACATGAGCAGCAGTAGCCGGGGCCAATACAGCCCTCTGATAAAGCGAGCAGTGGACTGAAGAGAATCTCTTTGCAGAGCTGTCGGTTTGTGCATCAGCAGCAATGCCAAGAGACTCCCAAAGCACTGATAACAGGGACTCAGTAAAAGAGGAAAAGACTGAAAACATAGAGTGACCCAGTCGATGATCTCAGAAACTTACAGTCTGCTGTGCCATACTTTTCTGAAGCTACCCAGTGCTGGAAGAGAGTCCAAAACAGAAGGAAATAAATATACCTTAAAATATTAAACTTTTCAGTTTTTTTTTTTTTTTAGTAGTTGGTAAAAAAAAAAAAAAAAAAAAAAAAATCCTACAGAATGATTTAATAATGCATGAATTGCAATGATAATGATAATGATAACAATAATGATAAAATCGTTCTGAAAGATGTATTGTAAAATGCATTAAAAAAAAAAAATGTTAAAAGCATTAACTAGACTGTGAGAATAGATCTATCAAATTGCCATTTTGTGTATGTATAGAATACAGGAGTCACTCTCAATTTTGCATTAAATAAGAGTGATAACCAGAATCATGTTTTGATCTTGCAGCTGCAATCAACACAAATGGCATTTATTATCATTAACTTAAACCTAAACTAAACATATAAAAAATAAAATGCATGCATACTGTACATAAATAGATTAATTAATGTATATATATAAGAAATATTTCTCAATTTCATTTAGTTTATCTTCATCGTTTCCATGGTATTAAACATGCATTTCGTACTGTGTCCAAAAAAGGGTAGAAATTCCATTACACAAAGTTAATATTTACCTTTATGACCAGTGTTTGCTCTGTCACAAGCATTGCTATTTCCTTTGCAAGACATTTTTAAAGGGGTTATGAACTGATTTTTTTTTCCACATATGTTAGATGGAAACTAATGTTAGTTGAATTTTTACATCAAAATGGTCTAATAATAGCACTGCCTTAAATATATATATATATATATATATATATATATATATATATATATATATATATATATATATATATATATTTTTTTTTTTTTTTTTGTATAAAAAAATTGTATGGTTGTTTTCTACCATTATTTTAGCGTTTTGCATTAGCAGTGCAAGGTTGTGGGTTCGATTCCCAGGAAAGACATGTTAGGTAAAAAGCGTTAGCCTGAAAATGTAATTGGTGCGTCTTTTTTAAGACTTCAGTGTAAACACACACTGGTGTGTTTGGGAAATATGTTTTCTTATGACATTACTGAAATTATAGTTTTTCATGTGGAACTTTTTTTTTTCAGTGTACTTGTTACTATTACTATTAAAGCTGCCATGATAAACTAATCATAAAGTGTTAATTCAAGCTTTATGATCTAATTCCAAAGGATTCTTGCACTGTTGAAAGCACAAATTCACTCATCCCACCATTGCAACTTGATTTCTGCACTCCCATGAATGCTTTCATCACAACTAACAGTGCAAAGACAATGCAAATGAGAGATTAATTGTGCAGTCTAGACCTCATCATTGATTATATTGGATGTTTGGCAAAAAAAAAAAAATATATAATAATAATAATTGAATTGGAATCTGCTGATTATAAAGAGATATTTGAATGTTTTATGTATGAATAAATGAATGAAGCCAGCAAGGAAGGTAGGAAGGAAGGAAGGAAGGAATTCAGCTCTAATACAGCATTATTGCCACATAAAGAATTGTATCACTTTAAAGGAGCACTTTAACGTGTTTTTGCACTATTAGGCTTTAATGATGGTTCTTCATACTGTCTCAGACAGATCACACACCATACCAACTGATAAAACGAAGCATGTCCAGCGACAGACAGCTTTAGCCTGGGTTTTCGAGAAAAGGAGGAAGAAAGATTATGATCTAATCCTTCTACAGTGGGGTGCACGAAGCCCCAATCCCAGTATACAGATTTAATTGAATCAGCGCTTGAGACAGTGGAGAGAGCAGCTTGTTAATGAAGAGTAATGGGGGAGATCAGAGCGCTGAGCAGGTACTCCACCGAGAGATTACAGCGCCCAACTGAAAACACTGCACAGATTGTGCCCGGCAATTACACTAAACCCGAAAGGAAATACCACAGAAAAAAATAATATGACATGGATGGTGTGGCGGATTTCAAAACAGAGCTTTTGTATGTCGCTTTCAGTTTTTAAAGTACACCGACTGCACTGCACTCACAGGGATGACCGCAGTATGAAATATGATCTTGATTAAATTGAATCGCATGCATAAATTATTAGAGAAAGAGAGAAAACAACATGGGCCAGAGGCCAATGACAAATTCTCATCTCAGGAAATGAGGGTTGCCGTTGCCAGGCTGAAAAATTTGTTTAATGACCTCCGCCTGTTCGAGGTAATGTGATGGGAAAACAAAAACAATAAAAGTAGGGTGAAAAATTGAAATAATTATCAGTAAGAAAAATAGTCGCCTACAGTTATGGCTTGTGTTCCTCACATCTGGCTTTAGAGATCTAATCAAACGTGCTGAACATTTGACGTGATGCTGCTAATGGTGAATGTTTTATTTTATTTTATTTTTTTTGTCTCTTGAATGTGTCCTTTTTATTCTCTTCAGAGCAGGAGTGGACAACCCATGACGATTAGTCAAACAACAAACAGATGGTCAATTAACTTCCATTTGTTAACTTAATTGCATGAAAGATACTGCTGCAAACCATTCAAAGTGTGTGTTGTTACTTGGTGAGCAAATTTGTAACTGGATCTGTTGGTCTAATAAACTTTAAAAGCAAAACACATAATCTTTGCATGAATTTGCTAAAATAATGACTGTTTTCACACAGGTTTCCAACATTTAACTTTTAAGCCATTTAAGTTGTATTTACTAAACACTATTTTAATGTCTAGATGCAACAGAGCACTCTTACATCTCAGTTGTCATTTGGTGTGAAAATGACGGCAGAAAAATTCAGTACTAATATTAATGTAATACTGTCGCTGCATTGTTTTGTACATTGAACTACTTAGGCAGTTGGGGTTGTGATTTCATCTAAACTTAAAATTAATTCACTTTTTTTTTAGTATATATTTAAAATCATAATCAAATAATAATTGTGATGCAATTCATGCATGTCTTCAGGATCAAATCAGAATCACTGAGGAAATAATTGTCATGCATTGGATAATAATTTTTACTTACATTTTGAAATTCTTCACAAATACATTAGAATCACTGAGGAAAGGGCAATCAAGCTGTCCGACACATGCAGAGTCTGGAGTGACGAGTGTTTAAGGGAACAATAAACACCTTTCATCATACTCAAGACGGAGACTTTGTGAAAGATTTTTATTAATCAAAATATAAATTATTATAAATGTATTATAAATTATGTGAATATAGTCATGTATGTATTCAGTTAGTATACTGTTATAATCATGTATTTGCCAGCATGTGTAGAAATCTGCATGAGAACCGAATGTGCAGACATATGGTAAAGCACATGATGGAGCCCTTACTTTCACTGAACATAAAATTAAGGCCTCCTGACTGTATCATGATCCCACAACAAATATGAATGAAATCTACTGAACACGCTTCGAGAAAGAAGAGGGTACAGAAAAAGTGTCTGGAGATTGCTCTACAAAGTTTTTCTCTGCTTTATTTTCTCTGAAGAATAAAGTATCTCTTCTGGCATCAAAACCACAAGACTTTGAGAATGATTCCTCACAGTAAGGGCAGAAATCACAACAACTTCCTGAAGGACCTTCATCTTCAGATCCCCTTGGCTGGTGGCCATGTCCGGCCACAGCCCAGGCCAAGTGGGAAACATTTGTCATGATATCACTGAAGATACATATTTAGAGTGGGACACAGGTGAGAACTGGGGTTTGAATCATATCACAAGAAGGGTACATTGATGGCAGTGGCCATGTCACCCTGTAGCCCAAGACCGGTTTCCCGCTGAAGCTAAGCGGTGTTGAGCCTGGTCAGTACCTGGATGGGAGACCTCCTGGTAAAACTAGGTTGCTGCTGGAAGAGGTGTTAGTGAGGCTAGCAGGGGGTGCTCAGCATGCAGAGGTCCTGACTCTCTGTGGTCATTAAAATTCTAAGGATGTCTTTCAAAAAGAGTAGAGCTATGATCTCGGCATCCTGGCCAAATTCACCCATTTGCCTCTGATCATCATGGCCTCCTAACAATCCCCATATCTACTGATTGGCTTTATCACTCTGTCTCCTCTCCACCAATAAGCTGGTGTGTGGTGGGTCTTCTGGCACACTATGGCTGTCATCGCATCTTCCAGGTGGTTGCTCCACACTGGTGGTTGATGAGGAGATTCCCCTTCATGTAAAGTGCTTTGAGTGCTTGGAAAAATGCTATGTAAATGCAAGGAATTATTATTATTATTATTATTATTATTATTATTATTATAAAGTTTTGTTTGTTTTTTATTTTAAGAAAGTGCAAAGGACACTGATCATGTGCACTTACCATAAACATAGATCCAGTGGCTGTTTCTCCATTAGGGCGATTGGGCAACACACCACCAAAGGAAAGGGAGGGATTTTTTTTTTTTTTTTTTTTTTACATTCAACCACAGTGTAACGCTAGCTTTCACTATTCTAGACTGTTTGTGCTGCCTCTAAATAGTCCAATCAGCGTCTAGTCGCATTTTGTGTAGTACCTCCTCTTTAGGGATGATTTCTATCAAACTGAGAATTGCCCCAAATGCTCTCATAGACTTTCATTCAAAGATCGTTTTTTTTTTTTTTTTTTTTTTTTTTGAACTGCAGGCAATGCAATGTTAATCTCAATGAGTTCCAGGAGGGCTAGCCCTAACGTGCTTTCGTCATTGTGCATAACCTTAACTTGTGCAACGACTGGTGGGAACAGTGACGTCCAATAATGTTTAAAAACAAGTAAAAAATTAAAAAGTACTTTATCAAATCTGAAAAAAAAAAAAAAAAAAACACGGTGTCATGGCGAACGTTACCTCAGCGCAGATTAATTCTATTGTGTCATTGAAAGAAATACCATTAATTCATTAGCAATAAGGATAAATTGGCAATTAAGGAATCAGGACAACCAAGACCACATTTTAACATCAAACAAGTGTCTTCAAAGAGCGGGAAGCCGTATAAATTAGGATTTTCGAGGACTTGGTATGAGTGGAGAAAAGACTTGAAATCGAAGTAAAATATTTTTTTGGAAAAACCACATCCTGGCGTCAGTCTTCATTTGCTGCTGAATTGAGTTAACACGCATATAAAAACATATGGAGAGCAAGAGATTGATTCCTAATGTCAGTTCATTTTTAATTAATACTATAGTAGTTCAGAGAGAAAAGGCAGGACCCACCACTGCATAGATTATAGAATGCTTTTAGTTTATTAAGGAGGACATGAAGAAGCATACGTCCAGATATGACTGCATCATCGAGCTCTGGAGAGGAGAGCACTGGACCCTTAGAACAAGAGGAAGACTCACATAATCGTCCCTTGCACATAGCACGTCTACTGAGAGTAACATGCTTAAGAAGACCCACCAAGCCACAGGGAGCACTGTTGCTCAAAGTCCATCAAGGGAGGCTGAAATGAGGCCTTTCAAACTGATATGACTGCTACAAAGGCTCAAGAGGCAAAGTACTTAATTCCCAAGATGGGAAGAAAACTCCCATGCTAAGAGAGATGCATGATGGGGCTCTGGGAGTGGTGTACTCATAGGAAAACCCCCCAACAGAGGGGTGTACCATCTGATCAACCATAATGGCTCACACATCCTCTCAATACTGGCATGATTAGTATGCTGGAACGTGTGGATGCATGAGAAGAATGGATTCTTGGAAGTCTTCTTGATCTCGACATGGAGATAGGGAAAAAATGGGAAGCTCAGTTGAGTGGCCAGAAAGGGAGCACTCGTCAAAATGGCCCTGGGCAGTTTTCTTCCTGACACACTTCAACGGTAAGTCAAGTCCCATGTTTTTAGAGCAGCAAATCATAATATTAGAATGATTTCTGAAGGATCATGTGTCTGGAGTAATGATGCAAAAAGAAAGAAAAAGAAATCACAGGAATAAAATGCATTTATTGTTTTTGCTCTGCTTTGAATTAAATAAATGCAGGCTTGGTAACCCAAAGAAATATCTTTAAAAACATTTTCACAATGTTTTTAACAATTTAACTTTCCCTGGTAGTGTACAACCAATGCATTATTGTTTACAGTGACATAGCTTTGCAATACCAATACAGAAGTAATTAAAGTCCCATGTCTTTGTTCTATTATATGTTGAAAGGTTACCAGTCAGTGTCAGAAGCAAAGAGAAGTCAGAAAGACGTAAAAGGGACCATGAGCAAAGCAACTCAGTGTTGTAGTGCCAACAGCAATGGCAGTGTCTCCATCTCAAATGTGCTATAATTAGCTTCAGGCCAATTAAATCTCTTTGAGAAATGGGACACTGGGCGGTCTAACCCATCTTGGTCTACATGTAGCATAACCACACTAACTCTCATAGCTATGATTTTAAGTGTAGTTTGGAGTAACAAGTAGTGCACAAAAGAGGCTGGAGCTCATTTCAAAGTGGGCTGTCTTTTATAGAGCACATGAAACATCATCAGATCAGAAGAAGGAGTTACTGCATCTGTAGCTTACTGGTATGCCCGCAAACCGTTTCGTTTTCTTAATGTGACTCCACAGCTTTGCCAAATTCACATTTGTCTGTTCTGAAGTTAGAGACAACAGCAATAACAACCTCCTCCAATAAGAGTCAAACAAACTTTGTGGGATTTATTGGATCAATAGCAGAATGTTGCCATTCTGTTATTTCCCACAGCATAAACAGCAGAAAAGTTTTGATGGATAGACACAAGAATTGAGCAGAAGAATGTAGACAGCAGTCTTTAGAAAAGCAGATTTGAGTCAAAATCTGAGGCCTGCACATTTCTCACAACACACAAAACTACTGATCAATGAAAGATCAATGCAGAGAGTGCAGGACCTTCTGTGGTCTATGATGTTTTCCTTGGCTACACACACACAATCGACATCGGTACCAGAAAAAAAGAAAAAAAAAAAGAAACCAAAACCGACATTTGGCATTCGGGCACCACATGGGTAATTATGAAATGCTTGTAACAGGGTTAAAGAGATTTCAGATGTTAGCACCTGAATATGTGTGGATTTGTGCTGTGTATTTCTGAATGTTATTCTGGTTTGGTTCAGCAGCTGTTTGATCAAAGTGTTTTTTCTCTTTGTTGGAGAGAATTGAGGCCAGATTCACAAAAGATTCTAAGGTATTAAGACTTTTCTATACATTTTATTATCTTAAGCATATGCACTTGAAAACACAGTATATTTTATTTCTTAGATTCTATATATATATATAAAATTTATAATATATATAATATATAAATATATTTTTTATTATTATTATTTATGAATTGATTGGCTTGTTTCAAATATAAAAAAATTGCAAAATAACACTGGCTACATATAATAAAATACATATTACTTACTAGGGATGTGCACAAGCAATGTAAGGTGACACCATTAATCAATAATTCAAACAGTCATTATGTGTTATGGTAATCCGCAGTAGGTCAATAACTAGAAGAATAACAAAGTGTAGTGAATAATAATAATAAAAAAAAATACTAATAAAACATATTGTGAATGAAAGTACATTAGGTTACACTTTATTTTAAAGAGCAGGTCATATGTTTGTTTTTGGTTTTTTTTGTTTGTTTTTTTTTTTGGGGGGGGGGGGGGGGGGGATATCACATTAATAGTAAAAAAAACTATCCTAAAAAAAAAAAAAAAAAAATTACATCTAAAAAGTGATTGATAAATAAAGATATTGTCTCTCTCAACCACAACCTGTAAGTATGATTGATACATTATGTGTTTTTGTTTTGGTTTTTGTGCTAATATGTGATGTGTACCTAGTGCAGCTTTAGGTTTCCAGGTAAAACACAACATTGTTAATATACTTTAGTTTTGCTGAAGTAGTTCTGATAATTCGCTGTGAACAGGGCCGACGCTAGCCATTTGGTTGCCCTAAGCACAAATGCTTGGCGGTGTCCCCCCCCGCCTAACATTTTAAAAACATTTTCACTACCATCAGTTGTCAGAGGCCCTACAGAGGCACACGCCTACATTTCCTAGCTGAAAAATCAGCTATCAGCAGTGTTGAGAACGTTACTTTAAAAAAGGTAATTAGTCATAGTTACTCACTACTTGTTCCAAAAAGTAACTGAGTTAGTAACTGAATTAATCTATAATAAAAGTAAATCGTTACCAGGGAAAGTAACTATTTGCGTTACTGTAAAAAAAAAAAAAAAAAAAAAAAAGAAAAAAAAAGTTTTTTGTACCTTTTTTTTTTTTTTTTGCAGTTTTCACAAGTCAGTTGAAATGAGTAGAGCAGACAGGTACATAACTTTCAATATTTATTGCACGTCAACAGACAGCAAGAGTTTTATCCTGCACTTCAAGTATTATCATTGTAAGAAAGGGTATTTTTGGCCACTAGCTTTGTAGATGCGTGTCACACATTGCATGTACACATTACATGCACGTTCTTGTCTTTGACCACAATGAATTTGAAGTAGTGCTTATATCTTCACCTTGAAAATGCCAGCTTTTCATTGGATTGCTCCTGACTCGCCATCTCTGCTGCGAATCTCTGTGTAGCTGTTGTGTGTGTATGTGTGTGTGTTTGGCACCGCTGGCGAAGCCGCGTGTGCCGGCATGTGTGTAAAAACACTGGCTCTGATTGGCTACCATGAAACATATGACTCTGCCTTAGCCAATCACAACCGCTTATCTCGTCATTAACCCACCTGCTCACCCGCTGTGTGAGCCAGGGGTGCGTTCAGATTGCATAGTTTATTAAATCAATGCATAGTAACGCACCGCATTTAACGTTCAGTAACGTTAACGGCATTGTAACGACGGGAAAAGTAATTAGTTAGATTACAGCGTTACTGAAAAAATAATGTCGTTACCTAACGCCGTTCTTTTAAAACTAACATTTTTATTTAAAACATTGTCTTACCTGCAAGCGATGCGCGAGCATCATCCCGCTGTCTCTTCTTTTTTCCGCCCCCAACTCTTGGTGCCTTTTCGAGGCCATGTTTGAGGTCGGTGTCTGCCAAATTTGACATTGATTGAGGCATAATCGAACAGACCACTGGTAGGTGGGGAAGGGGGGGCACCAGAGGGAGACTGGCACAGAGATTCACCTTTTTCTCGACTAATTTGGTCTAAGCCTATATTACTTTTGTATATTAACATGCTTTTGAAATATTTTATTTGTTATTTATACTAGTAGCCTATTGTGATGATTTTTTCACGATTTTTTCATTTTTTGGTGCCCCCCCAAGCACTTGGTGCCCTACGCGCAGTGCGTGATGTGCGTGTGCGGAGCGCCGGCCCTGGCTGTGAACCCACTATTTCCTAAGAATGTGTCGATTAATGTAGACTGACGTTGTTCTAATTAATTTGTTTAATAATAAAGAATGTAGTGTAGCACACAGAGTTTATAATCATAGTGCAATTTCTGTTTATTTTGCAGCAATGGCATTTATAGGGTTAATGCAGGAGAGACAAGCGTGTTAGATAGGCTGGTGCTCCTGTGATGCAGCTGTTCTGCGTTCTGATTAAAAGTTAAGACTGACTGTCTTTTGTCGGTCATTCTTCTAACATTACAGTAGACATATTTTGGTTTACAGACTGTATTATTTCATTAGTTAGTCACATTAGCACCCAGCTAACATACCCCCCATTATTGTTTTAAGTGTTCACAGTTTAGCAACTAAACTTGGATTGGAGCACTATATTATTGTATTATGTAAAGGTGCTTTGTCAATGGTAGCACTTGCTAACTGGCTCGAGGATTACTCTCTGTGCCAATCAGAGGGTTACTTTAGGATTACTTGCATGTAATTGTCCATAATTAATTAATATTACAATAGTAACATGTGAAGTAATGGACGCACATCGCAGAGCCTATGCAAGACGAGCACTTGTGGTTAAAAAGGATATACATTTTATTAATTTATTTATTTATTACAAAATGACCAATCGTTTTGCTAGATAAGATGCTTATTCCTCGGCTAGGATAATTTACAGTAGAGCCTTTGGAGTTCCACTGAAACTGCAATTTGGACCTTCAACTCATTGGTCCCAATTTAAGTCCACTATATGGAGAAAACTCCTGGAATGTTTTCTTCAAAGTACTTAATTTATTTTACTTAAAATCTGTCCCTCGTTGCTTCCTGTTGAAGTTTCTTGAGTTTTTACGTTAAAAAGAAGTAAAAAAAGACAGAGGAGAAGAAGAAGAAGAAGAGGAAGAAGAAGCTGTTCTAATCACTGAGTAGTGAATGTTACCATCTAAAACAGTGGGATTCTGAGGCCTCAAGTAGACTTGGGGACTTGGACAGCAACTGTGAATCAACATGGACTGAACAGACTCAGCATATATTTTCTAGCATATTGACAAATCTAGGTGTAATCAGTTTAAACAAATTGTCTATATATATATATATATATAAGACAATAAAGTTCTTTAAAGACATTTACTTACCATGTCACTACATGTTCCCTACATTACCGCTGTATTTGCATCTCTACGTCGGCTTCCTGTTCTAAAATATTTGTTTACAAAGCCCTATCAGGTTTATCACTGTAATATATTCTTGACCATCTTCACCCTTACGTTGCCAGATCAATTACTGTTTAAGTGCTGTTTCTGTAAGTCTACCTTATCATGTGCATTCAGCACCAGCAATAGCCATTTTAAACACTTATTAAAAACAAATTTGTTCTTTATAAAGATATGAAAAAGGTAGTTGTTTTTATATTGATAATTCATGATTTGTGGAGCACTTTATGACAATTTCTGTTGTTTTAATCTGACTTTATATAATTTTCACATTTTGACATTTAATTATAAAATGTAAGTTTCTGAAATGACAATATAGAGTATACTCCAGATTTAGACCTAACTATATTATAATTATAGCGTTGTCTAGCACATATAGTGCTTCAGTGACTCGAGCACAATGATCTTTCTCCAAAGTCGCTCCTGCATTATGTCGGTAATATCAGATCTGGTTTCCAAATTATGTGCAACAGTGAACCATTCCAAAACAACAGATGCCCATTTCCACTGCCCAGGACTGGATACAAAGGGCAAAGCATCCCATTGACCATCACTTATGTCATCATTGAGCCTTATTCGCTCAATATGCACTGTAGTTGTGCACAGTTTACACACACAACACCACACAAGTGTATTTGCACTACTGTGAGACTGAGAGGTAAAATAATTGATAGTTTTGCACTCATTCATTAGATTGGAGGTGTTGAAACTGAAGTGCCATCTGTAGTCAATCCACGGGGTCTTAACCAGCAGCATTTATTGCACATACGATTACGGGATGGCGTGCTGTTTTCTATACAAGCCATCTGTCCAGGAGAGCCTACGGGAGACCTAACTAGATTTTTTTTTTTTTTTAAATAAAAATCCTGTGATAGGATGTGGTGTTGGAAAACATGAATCACACATTAACTACACAGATCTCATTCATTTTGCTTTAAGGCAACAGATTTGTTGGACAGAATCTAGATTTTTGCCACCTAATGCCTAACAGCTTGATCCAATAACATCCTATAGAGTGCGGCAGCCCACCTGCCCTCCTGGGCACTCTCCAGTTTTCACTGGCATTTCGGTTTCATTTAAAGGAACGGTTTGCTCAGAAATTAAAGTTCTTCAGTAGCGGTTCATGAGGCCATGTCTGTCGGGCTCCAGAAAAGGGGCAATAAATACCAGAAATACAGTCAAAGTGAAGCATTTGGCTTTATGTTCAAAGTCCTCATGATGATACTATATGATGGCTTTATGATTATTCATTCATTAATTAATTTGTTTGTTTGTTTTAATAAAAGTAAATTATCATTTTTGAGTGAGTTATTCATTTAACATTTTTCACTTGTGGTTTATTTTAAGGTATCATTGTTATAGTGTAAATATAGAGTAAAATTAACTACTGAGTAATATTAACTAACAATATATACTTAATGTATGATTTTTTTTAGGGTAGTTGCTTTAAATTATGCATAATTTACTGTTATCACTTTTGTAAGTAAGCCCATGTAAGCCATGTTTAATACAATGTTGTCACGTTTTAATGAAGTACACTTATTTTGAATGTGTTGACTAACTCTCTAAAGCACATATAAATAACTTTTATACTTTATACTTTTTTTATATTACATTTATAGCTACAGTAACATGCTAAATGTATTAAATTGCAACTTACAAATGTGTATTTAAAGTGACATTGAAATATATTTTAGTTTACCATTATAACTTAACTATTTAAGTGATGAGAAAAAAAAAAAAAAAACACTCTAAAGTCCAGCTAATTGCATTTAATATGATTTTAAACCATAACACATTTTCATTCAATTGCAAATAACAAGCAATTAAGCATCTGAAAATATTACACTTAATTCACAAGTATATTATTTCTGAAATAAGTACTCTTTTTTAAAAAAGCATGCTAAAATGTACATACATCATGTATAACAATGGAAATAAAATAAAGTGGTTCTGTTCTCTCTTGTTTTGTTTTTTTATGTGTGTCCATATTCTGATCCCGCTGTGTCTTCACTCCCCACCGCATCAGTCTGTTGTGCATGTGCTCAAATTCAGCTCATTAGTCATATTTCTGTCTTGCTTATTGAGAAATAACAAGAGACACTCAGAGAACAGAAGACTCCTCCAGTTGACTAATCTCTTGGCCCGCTTGGCAGGACTCGGTTAATAAGGGCCAAACTTGTTCTGTCCTATTGTCTAAAATGAGCTTGGTCTGACACTTTGACAGGAGCCAATTACTAGAAGGAAAAAATAACAGCGTACTAAGAAACAGTGGGCATCTGGATCTTATATTATTGCACTTATGTAACCATCTGAATCTCAAGAACAATGAAGTGACAAATGTTATGTGAAACATATTGTACCAATCATACAGTGATTGTCACGCACATCCGGCTGATTGAAAAAATACCTGTCTTCTGTATTTTAAGACCAGATCGAGTGAATCAAGTTAGGGACAAGGGAGAGCTATAAGGCTGCTCACTAGGGCACATCAAGACTAGATTACAGCCGTCAGTCATCCACATCGCTGCAGCTCTTTTCTGTCTCTATCAGTGATTATAGGGTTCCCACAGTTATGAAAATCTGTAAACTTTTGTGAAAGTCTAAGATTTTACTAAAGGCCTACATTCTTAATTGTATTTGATTCTCTCTCTCTGTCTCTCTCCCTCTCTCTCTGAATTTTGACTTTCCTTCTCTCATCTAATAAAAAAAAAAAAAAAAGTCTGCCATTTTCTCCGCACTAGAGCATCTGTATCAACAACACTGGGTAATTCTTGTTGAGATGTGAGGGAATCCTTGCTCATGACTCCTCAAGAAGCTTCCTCACTCCTTGTTCCTTTCCTCCTCATGGTGCAATTAGAAAATTGAGATGGCCTTCAAGATGTCTGGGTTCGGTCAGTTTCCATGTCACCGGCTGGAGGACGGAGGATAGAGGAAACAAGGAAGCATTAATTTCAGTATTGAGAAGCACTCAACATCTTGTAAGCAATGCAAATATTTTGTAGCTGGATGTAAGTGTATTCATTGTCTCCTGACATCAGAGCGACTGAAGATGCAGTGGATTAGTTTTGTTTTGTACAAATGTACAGATCTTAACAGTTAACTATTTATAGTGTTAGATAATAACTACAGTTGCTATTTTTTTTTTTTACAATTTTTATTATTCTTTGTACCAGTTGTTTTTTTGCCGCATGTCGAATAGTTTTATTGATTCTCATCATTAATTACTATATATACTGTATACTGACCTAATCATGAGATAAAGTAAACACATTGCACCTCTGTGCTCAAGTACTGAGATGTGAAATCTGACTGCGTTTGTAGACGTGTGTGTGATAGTGATAGTGATAGTGACAGATGAAAGTGTATTTCTGTGTCCTCAGTTTGCTAGTCACACTGAAACCTGTGAAGTTTAGAAAGAGCTGATGAGGCTCATAATCAACACACTTAATGTTAATGAATAAATCAGCAGAGAGCTTGACTTCCTGTGGTGTCCAGCCTCAACTTGTGCTCCATTCATCCCTTCTGTGATGGCTTTTACGTGCAAATGAAATGGCCACATGCAGGGTCTGTCTGTGTGTGTGTGTGTGTGTGTGTGTGCTCTTGTTTTTGTGACATATCAAGACTCAACTCTGTTAAATTACAATGGTAAAACACAGGTATTACAAGGAGAGGGTGACTTATGAGGACATAGCCCATTTCCCCATTTTTCAAAACGCTTATAAACCTTACAAAAAATACAAAATGAGTTTTTTTGAGAAAGTTAAAATGCACAAAGTTTCCTGTGTGGGTTAGGGTTAGGTGTAGGGTTGGTGTAGGGGCATAGAATATACAGTTTGTACAGTATAAAAACCATTAAGCCTATGGGATGTCCCCACTTTTCACAAAAAACAAACGTGTGTGTGTGTGCGTGTGTGTGTGTGTGTGTGCGTGTGTGTGTGTGTGTGTGTGTGTGTGCGTGCTTGTGTGTGTGTGTGTGTGTGTGTGTGTGTGTGTGTATTTGTATGCTGAATACACACACTGTAACTCACATAAGACTGAAGAGGTTGAAGTGCACATTAGTAAACACTAAAGGGACGAGTCCTGTTTGCTGTCACGTCATTCAGATGTTTCCTTCTCCTTATATATATTAGGAAGGCCCTGAAGAGTTGGCTGATTCTCACAAGCTATTTTTATCCCGGCTGTGCATCATCCCTCAAGACCCCGGCATTACCCACCAAGCCGCTTCAGACTTCTTTGGCTTTGGTGAGTAAGGTGTAGTCGGCGGTGGGTTGGGCTGGTGCTTGCTTTAACACCATGGCAGGGCTGCAGGCATACCAGGCTGACCTGCTTAAAGAGATGGATAAGGGCTGCATATCTGTTGCTCCAGGCCAACAAGGAGACCGAATGTGCTATCGAGCGGTCTATAGCAGCCCTGGTGGAGGCGAGAAAACAAGCGGTGGCATTACAGCTCTTCCTTCCTCACCACCCTAAAGGGGGTTGCTAGATGGGAGCAGCCACAGTGGTGTAACAGCTCCTCACATCAAGAAGTCCAAAAGCAGAGCATCACCACTCACATTCCTGTGGACCGTCTGAGGACCGTTATCTTTAACATGAAGGTTTTGGTCAAAAAGTCCTGACATAAGTGCAACAGGACTTCTGATGGAAAGCCACTCTGGGGAAGAGCAGTGTACACCTCATCATACGGTGCCAGTCTCTCCTCAGTGCCCTCAGTAGATCGGTTTGTCAGCACTGCCACCCGCGGTGGTCCAGGGCACAGCGCTCTCCAGCAAGCACATCTGAGCATCTGCCAGGAAACGTAGCAGGGGGATCGCCACCTCTAAGGTGGTCTCCAGAGCAGGTAGATCGGCCCTCCCATGCTGGTCCTCTGCTTCAGGGCACAAAGCTAGATGCACCAGAGGTCAATCTCGAGAGCCTGATTCCCTTAGTAGACTATCTGGTGATGTGGAAGCTTCTGCCAAATATGTCTCAATTGGTCCTGCTCACTGTGGAAAGAAGCTACAGATGTCTTGTCCACCTCGGTTCAACAGGGTGTTTCCTACGAGCAGCCTGTGGTCATGGAACAAGAAGTAGACACTATCTTAAGGAACGAGGCCATCGAGGTGGTCCCTCCTCTCAACAGGGAATCCAGGTTCTACATGCGGTGGTCACACGGTGATGGTTGCGTTCCTTAGACATGTGGATAAAACCTTGGTTTCTGTCAGAAGGCTCAGCACTGGGGACTACTTATCATCATGTTATGCTATCAACAGATGCCACTACACTCAGGGTCTATGGGGAGGTCACCATTTCACATGGCACATTAATTGCATGGAGATGCTTGCCTTTCTCCCAGACCTGAGAAGCCATCATCTGCTGGTTCACAAGGACCACACAGCAAAGGTCCCTTATATCAACAACCAGAGGGGTCTGTGTGTCCCCTTCACAAAGGAAAGCTGGTGTGGGCCCAAGGGGTGTACATCCCTGGGCTCTTCAATATCGGAACAGACTTCCTGTGGATACTCCACTCTGAGGTGGTGGAACAGATATGGACGGTGTTCTTCCAGGCTCAGTTGGACTTGACAGCCTCTATGAGACCTCTCTTTGTCCCTTCTGGTTCTCCCTCACACATTATTATCCGAAAACAGAAGCACACCATTTGCTCTCAATTTTTTCTCTTTGGTATATAAAAAAAAAAAAAAAAAAAAAAAAAAAAATTATATATATATATATATATATATATATATATATATATATATATATTAAAAGAATTTTGTCTATATCTGCTAAAAGTTTATTTTGTCACCATTTTAGAAGCTAATATACATACAAATTAACTTCATGCACAAACATTTTTGTTTATTTTCCCAAAGCCTTTAAAATAACTTTGATAGTTTGACATGAAGGAGAGGATTTAGTGGCTCACAATTTTTTTCCACTTATTGAAAACATTGAGAGTTCACTGAGGTAGAAGCTGAACGGACAGAATCACTGTCCCTTCAAATAAACCGTTTCGTGCTAAAATAGACAGACATGTCAGCGAGGCTGGAATGGGAGACGGCGTGCCCATATGAACATCCCCAAGCTCAGCGGGACCCGAGTGCTCCTGCCAACCCTCACACTGGGTGTTGCTGGATTTGTGCTGTGCTACAAGACACAAATATGCTTGATTTTGTCTGTGATGGTGACACATGCGGTGTATAAGAAAAGACAAGTGCTCCACCTTTGACAGTCGACACACTTCAAGATCTGATAACAGAGTGTTCAGCACTACATGAGATCTGAGGGCTGATAATAACTCAGGCTTCTTGTCTGATTTCATCTCTAGTTTCCATGTTAACGGTCCATTTCTGTATAGATACAGACCTTAAAGCCTCAGCTACAAAAATAGTGGCAACATTTATTTATTTATAGCTTTTTATACCTATATCTTTTTTTTTTTTTTTTCATTTATCTTCTTCTAATTTTTATTCAGTGGCAGTAATTATATACCCACACACAAACACAGAATGAGAGAAATTAAAAGAAATATGTCAAATTTGCCATGAATTTCTCACACAGCAGCAGCAGTAATTAGTTTCATGACATTGAATGCCAAGGCAATAGAACATAGTACAGTGTTTTAACTGGAAATAATAATAATAAAATAAAACTAATAATAATAATAATAATAATAATAATAATAATAATAATAATAATAATAATAATAATAAACATCACTTGATTAACATTGTTAATAACTATATAAATGTGTCACTAAAGTCTGTGAAACTGGACCATTATATACAATTTATAATCAGTATCTACGATATATTGTATCATCAGGTAACCTTATTTAATAATAATAATAAAAAATTATATATATAAAAAAAAAATAATAATAATATATATATATATATATATATATGACTTTTACTTCACCAAAAAGCTTGTTCAATAATAATAATAATAATAATAATAATAATAATAAAGATGATTTAGACAACCTTAGATGAGCTGTTGAAGCTCATATGATGGATGAACAAAGACCTCGAAGCACTTCATTATTGCTGTTTTGCTCTTAAAGTATGAATGTTCTACAAAAGGCCATTAAAAAGAAACGCCGAAGGGCTTATAACTTTATTGATTGAAAGGACCTTTAAACTTGTCACACAACTTACACAATACGATGTGCTTTGAGAAAACACAGCACACTCAGCAATAGGCCAAAGCTCATGACAGCTGTGACGCCTGTGGAAGGAGTCCAGCACTGTGGGTCTGTGTTAGTGCTGTCTCTGAACATCTTGAATCATTAGAGGGATCAATGCATCTCACGATCTCTACACCAGAATGTCAGTGTGTCTGTCTGTCTGTAAAATTAGCTGCCTCTGAAATAGAGGAGTAAATCAGAGCAGAGATCAAACAGAAACTCTGAAGTCAGGCTTCGGCTCAAACTGATGTATTTGTAAAAAGCTAGACAGATTTGATCAGTAGTTAAAGCTAATAATGCTGAATATCTAACTCAATCAATCAGTTGGTCCTTGGTTCAGGGATACTGTGCTTTAGGATATTTGTTGTCATTATTAATTCATCAACATGATGACAGATGCCATAATACAGAAATCAGCAATCTCACAGATCTCAACGCTACTGTAAAAGACAGTACCTGTTATTAATTTATCTGTCAGACACCTTATCTAAAGCGACCCTAAAATGGGTGGCAAATGTTGTCTGATAACAATGAAAACAATGCTAAATGCAAATAATAAAATCTTATAAAGAGTGCATAGTTTAGATAGCACAATTAATAGATGTATAATGTATAATACATATCTTATGTATTTAGTTTTTGATCTCCAAGGCTGTGTTTCCAATCAAACTGTTTTAGAGCATAGTATTTATTTATAAGTCAGCGGAATTTATTATTTAATGTATTCACTAATCTCCTGATGTTTAACATTCTGCCTACTTATGACTGTCTTATCCTTTGTGATTTTAATGTTCATGTTGGCTGACTGTCTAAACTGGGGTGTTCAAACCTGTTCCTGGAGGGCGACTATACTGCAGAGTTCAGCTTCAACCTAATTAAACATACCTGAGCCAGCTAATCAAGGTCTTCAGACTCATTAGAAACTTTCAGGAAAATGCAGGACTAGACACCCCAGGGCTAAACGTATGGCCAGGAAGTCAATAATTCATTATTATTATTTTCAATTTTAGTAGGTTTTTCAAATGTTCTAAAATGATAAAACGAAACACACAATCTTTTACTAGCCTAGATCGTTAACTGCAACGCAACATCTTATAAGCAAATATTTCATAATTACAGAAATCAGTTTTAGATCTTTTATCAACAAAGTATTATGTAATAAAACAAAATGAGATTCCATTATCAGGGCTTTGCTTCAGTTGAAAATGATATTTCAGCACAATTATCACTAAAGATACATGTTAAGTGTCTCATGCATTCACATGTCATGCTTTCACATATGGATGGTTTTAACAGGCCTTGAATTACGGTCACAGTCATCAAGAGCAGTATAGTCTCTTAACTCAGACTGACCTAATAGGTAAATATAATTTAATATAGTGAGCATGAGTCACTTCAGTAACCCATGTGCACCGAGACCCAAAATAAAACCAGCGAGAGGGAACATTTTAAACAGTTGCTTAGCAACCAATTACTTTCCAACAATTAAGGGTACTTATGATCTCTACATAAAATATGGGTAATGAGAGTGTTTAATATCCTATGGGAACTGAGCATAACGCCTTTCTGAGCACTTCTAAGTTTGACTGAGGAAAAGAGCATGACGTGATGTTGTCTTTCTAAATTGTGATGTGAGATTTATGAGTGATAATGTCAAACGGTTTCTCAAAGTACAGCCTGAAATAATGACTTTGTTATGAAGCCATCTTAACTTTGCAAATTGCAAATCCACTCAATTAGTTGGCCTGTCTCACATTCAGCTGGCTCGTCAGTTATATATAGTTATTTTATGAGTAAACAATCCAATGATTTATCATGATTACCTATCAGTGCAGTTCATGTTACTTAATAGAGCTGAATTAAGAATAGGTGCTATGACTAAGTCATTATTGTTGGAAATGTAGTGACTAAAATATATTAAATTAAATGTCCTTCATCTCCTCATCTGGCCTCAGAGTACAAGCTGTTGAACCATTGTTGAGCCATTTTAAAACAAACTAAAACAAACACAACTTTGATGCAGATCAATTAAATTCCACATACTATAGATGGAAAAATAAAATGTTGAAAATGAGCAACTCGACAAATGAAGTGTTTCTTGTAGCATGGCAATGACATCTCCAACAATAATTCAACATCTTTTCACTCAAAGTCACTTTGAATCAATGTTGCTCACCTCATTTAAATGTAAAACTCATCTAATTGATTTGTAGACTTCATATTGAAAATTAATGATTTTCAATGCATCTGTATTTCTTTATCTCAAAATTCTTTCAAAATAAAAAAATAAAGAAAGAAGGTACAAACATTGTCATATATATATATATATATATATATATATATATATATATATATATTTTTTTTTTTTTTTTTTTTTTTATGTACAAAAGGTTTTTCAAAACGTGTACCTTATTTACTCCCACAGGGTGCACAATTTTACCTAAATGGTACATATTAGTACATTTTGAAAGGGTTTTGTAATGTCCAAGTGACAGCTCTGTACCTTTTTTTGAAACAACATCAAATTTATGCCTTGGTATACTGTATGTGGTATCAATCTGTCCTGTTGAATACACTGCCCCAGTAACAAGCTGCTGTTCCCTGAAAGGAACAATGTTTGCACATTTGTTTTAAATTTACCCGATGCCTGGATCTTAATTGACAAATTATCTGACAAGTTATAATGCTGAGTCTGCCATTTTGTCAGAGAAACAAATCACAAGACAATATTATTTATGATATATTGCTTATTTTGTGCAATAACTGGTAATAAGGAAGATATGATCGATTCATGTGGTGCTTGAAGCACTACAGTGATCTGTCGTGAGCAGTGTTGGGAACGTTACTTTAAAAAAGTAATTAGTTATAGTTACTCACTACTTGTTCCAAAAAGTTACTGAGTTAGTAAATGAATTACTCTATAATAAAAGTAACTCGTTACCAGGGAAAGTAACTATTTGCGTTACAGTAAAAAAAAAAAAAAAAAAAAAAAAAAAAAAAAAGTTGCTACATGTCAGAGAATTTGTACTTTTTTTTTGCAGTTTTTTTTTTTTTTTGCAGTTTTTACAAGTCAGTTGAAATGAGTAGAACATAACTTTCAATATTTATTGCACGTCAACAGACAGCAGGAGTTTTATCCTGCACTTCAAGTATTATCTTTGTAAGAAAAGTGTTTTTGGCCACTAGCTTTGTAGATGCGTGTCACACATTACATGTACACATTACATTCACGTTCTTTCCTTTGACCACAATGAATTTGAAGTAGCGCTTATATCTTCACCTTGAAAATGCCAACTTTTCATCGGATTGCTCCTGACTCGCCATCTCTGCTGCGAATCTCTGTCTGTGTAGCTGTTGTGTGTGTGTGTGTGTTTGGCGCCGCTGACGCAGCCGCGTGTGCCGGCATGTGTGTAAAAACACTGGCTCTGATTGGCTACCATGAAACACATGACTCTGCCTTAGCCAATCACAACCGCTTATCTCGTCATTAACCCACCTGCTCACTCGCTGTGTGAGTCAGGGGTGCGTTCGGATTGCATTTTATTAAATCAATGCATAGTAACGCATCGCATTTAACGGTAACGTTAACGGCGTTGTAATGACGGGAAAAGTAATTAGTTAGATTACCCCGTTACTGAAAAAATAACGTCGTTACCTAACGCCGTTCTTTTAAACGCCGTTATTCCAAACACTGGTCGTGAGGCATTAAAGAGCCACAAAATGCTATTTATTGTTTGTATTTCTTAAAAATAACTGACATTTTGTTTCATACAAAATGTAACCTTTATGTTGGTGAGTTGACCATTTCCTCTTTGCTCCGCAATGTATTTTTTCACTAGTTTTTTCACACAGTACAAGAGAAGCAGGTCTTTGCAAGGGTCAGATGTGGAGGAGACAAAGGCTGGCATATCTTAAATGCTTAAAGGGGTCCTGTTATGCCCTTTTACAAATACATGATTTGGTTTTAGGTGTGTACTTAAATACATTTTCATGCTTGATTGTTTCAAAAACACATTATTATTATTATTTATTTATTTATTTATTTTCACATATCTTCCCAGCCAATCTCACATGCTCTATTTAGTTCTAGTTTTGATGAAGCCCCTCCTTCGGAAATACAAAATGTTCTCTGATTGGTTAGTTGGCCCAGTGCATTGTGATTGGTGAACCACTTAGAGCTTTTCCTCCTTTTTTGCCATGGAAACAACACACTACTAAATCAGCTATTCTTTATCTTTATCTTTATCTGTAGGTGAGAATGATTTAAATGAGTGACACTGTGATTTCACAATATCAGGTAGAAGCTCTGTAGTCCAAATGAGCTGTTTGTTGTAGGTCTTGAAAAGTGTTTGCTTTTTTGAGTGGACTTTCAGCTTTTTTTAATGCTTAAAAAGCAACATTACACACTAACTTCAGTTATAAAAAAAGTGCAAAAGCATAATAGTGCCCCTTTAATCTTAGTACTGATAGTTACACAAATAAACCTACATCTTGGGCACAGCCTTAATTTACTCATTAATTACCCTTTGTCCTTCTGCTTTTGTCATGAAAAATTTCTTGAATGAAAAATTATCAGCTGCAAGTTGAGTAGAAAAGCAATACAAGTAGGAAACTTATTTGCTTAGGTTGATTGGCCTGGGCACTGGTAAAAGTTCCTTTTCCAAGCGCTAACAAGCCTTTGGTATACGGGCTCTCCAGGGACTGAATTATCCAGCCTGCTCACTCCCCATCGAAATGACACGATGCTGGCACAGCTTGACCTACACCCAGGTTCATTTAAAGCTGTCTAATCTGAGGAAGCCTAGTTTTGATAAATATGCCCATCAAACAACTGCTACAATCTCTCACCATCACATTTTCAAAAGAGAGCTCAGCCATTCTTTATCAACACAACTAAAATCCACAGCTTTTTTATCTGGCAAAGCTTGTGTATTGTTTTTCGGAAGGAGGATTTCCTTTTTTCTCCCTCATTGAGATTCTGTTAGACCAAATAATGCTGATTTCTTCAGCTCAGAATACACAGTGAGGAATGCTAACTTCATACTAGAAGATAATTGAAGATTTTGATTTGGGAACCATCTACCTTCAGCTTCTTTATCTTCTCAGCAGGCTAGAAAGATGATTTAATGGAAAGCAAAATGCATCCTGTTCTCCTTATAGAAAACCTTCAGTGTCCATGGCGTTAAAAATGACATTAACTCACTTCTTAATTTTCTGTCATCATTCTCAGAAGTATTCATTATAGACACTTAGGGTAGGAACAGTCATGTTCAGATGTGCAGAACTGCCTTTTTCTGTTATCCACTATTAGTGAAATGTTACAATTACTAGCCTAATTACTTTCTGATTTTGAGTGTTGAGAGAAAATGGATTTTAGAACAGGAAAAGTAATACTATATTAAGGTTTGACGTCAACAGTTATTATTGCCATGACAAGTTACCATGGTTACATAAAAGTAAAAGTAAAAAATAAAAAATAAAAAAGGATTAGGTTTATATTTTGTCTTTATTGGTTGCATTTGACTTATTAACACAGTTTAACTTTCAGTAAGCATCATATTTCTATTGTATTCACATTTATTTTGAAATGTAAATAATTCCACCTTATGTGACTTGTATCATCAGACTTTTTATCAGTTTTTTGTTTTTGCTGTACTGATACAGATAATAAAACATCTGTAACGTGAATGCATTGTAAGTGACTTTGTATTAAAGCATCTGCCAGATATTGAATGTAAATAAATTCAGGTTTATATTTTAAAATGCGCAAACCTATGCCGTGGTCGTGTTTAACCTGGAATAATGCAGCACTTCCATGCAAAGCATCCAAGGGTTCATTTATTTATTGACTATTTGTTTGATTAATTGATTGATTGATTGATTGACTGATTGATTGATCATTGTGTTAATTAGATTTGAGAGCTCTCTAACTCTTGGGTTGATTAGAATAGTTGTATGATACTTTTGTGGAGGTCTACATTAATTTGATGTAAGAGAGATGTTCATCAAATGCAACACACTTCCATATTGTGTACAATTGGTTGCACTGCTTTCAGCTGCATTTTCCAAAAGCCCCGTCTCACCAATCGTCTCTACAGTCTGCTTAGGTTACAATGTTTTTGGGAAACACTGCTCTGATCCACTGTACAATATGTACTAGACTGAATATGGCAATGTTTCACTCAAGAAATCTATAGGAGCTGCACAGCAGAAATCACTGTTAGGATTATCCTACTTTTGGTGCTTTGTTTGGTCTTGACAAAGGCATTTTCTTCTTTTCACTGGCATTTAGATATTAAAGCCATGACTGCAACAATAGAAGCATTAGCTAGATTAGCTGATTGCTTTATATTTTAAGGCTGTCGTCAGTTTTTACTGCTGTTACTGCTTATTTGACAAGTAGTAATAGTATTAATTTATTCATTTACCAGATTTTGTGTAGCAGGTGGAATTATTTGTCAAGAAATTTTAACAGGCTTTGTGTCAAACGTCACGTGACCTAATTCGAAAATGTGTCTCATTTTATATGAGACACATTTTCGAATTAGGTCACGTGACGTTTGACACAAAGCCTGTTAAAATTTCTTGACAAATAATTCCACCTGCTACACAAAATCTGGTAAATGAATAAATTAATTAATGAACAAGTAAATGGACAATGCAAAAAATCTGCCTGAGATGGGTTGTGCATATTTGGATCAGCCTTCCAAAATAAATGATTAAACATTGAACAAATTACACTTTCTGATATAGACGTATATATATATATATATATATATATATATATATATATATATATATATATATATATATATATATATATATATATATATATATATATATATATATATTTTTTTTTTTTTGCAATTTGATACATTTTGCTTTCAAATATATATAACCCATTACCCATTGATTGCTCATGCTATTTGCAAATGTAGCTGTAGTCGGCTTTGTTTGGCTGGTGAACTAGTTGTCGGATTGAGTGTTTAACCCTCTGGAGTCGATTAATGCGTATACGCGTTATGAGTCATTTTCTCCTGATAACCCCAAAAAGAACTTAAATTACACTTTCAGTTTTAATCGTACAGATAAGAGCAATACATCAATCGAATCTGTAAAGGGTCTACTTTTTTTGTATACAGACATAATAACATCAAAACTTTGTGCACTTATAAAATAAAGATAACAAACAAGGTGTGCGCTGATCTTCATTTACAAACATGTAATTAAAATAAACTTTAACTCCGTGAATACTCAACAAAGAGACATGAGAGACTCATGTCTACAAGCAAATTATCAGTTTGTGGCCTCATCCATTTCTGAAAACGAGCAAATAAGCTACATCATTCCATAGGTAAGATTTGATCAAACACAAACTGTTTTTGTCATAACCTGCAATGCCTGGCTTCATTGCTGCTGTAGAGCGTGGGAGTGTAAAACACACACTGCGCAGTGCGGCGCATTGTGGCCGTGCAGGTGGCTGTCATGCAATATGTTTGTCAGTGTGTCAATGTACCAATGAGAGAGAGACTTCAGGGTAGGTCACTCCACACCCGGCTGTGCCTGTGAGTGATGGGCGGCACTCAGGATGGGTCACCACGGGCCCAGCACACAGGATGTCTCAGGTACTGGAGCACAGCAGCTTCACCAAGTCTAGTGAAAACACTTGACCTAATTAGAGCATCACACACTGATGTGAACAGCAGTCACTGAAAGAGTTTGGAGAACTTCATAATGTAAGTATGGGATCGTGGAACTAATTTGACAGCCCAGTCAGTCGATATCATTAGGCCTGGTTTATTCTTAGCACTCTGCGTGAGTGTGAGGATGTGTCCACACAAAAGGTGATGCCGATGATTTTGTTAAAAAAGAAGTTCCTCTATAATGTAAAA
The DNA here is from genome assembly GCF_003368295.1 of Carassius auratus. Lineage (NCBI taxonomy): Eukaryota > Metazoa > Chordata > Actinopteri > Cypriniformes > Cyprinidae > Carassius > Carassius auratus. The sequence continues at coordinate 3,000,835 of NW_020528035.1, read as the reverse complement.
TATATTGTTAAATGACACATGCTATTCATATTTTAGGTTGGAGGAGACTTTTATTTCTGGTAAGCATTTGAATAGACATTATTTCTCCAGAGCAATGTGAGTCATTGGTTCTTCTTTATATTTATTATTTTGGGTAAGATAATGTCAATGTTAATCCTATACTATTTTAATCAAAATTAATTAATAAGTAATATTAAGTAATAATTGACAAATCTAAGCTTTTTTAAAGATCCAAAGTATTTGTTTTTCAAATTGCATCTACAGCAGCTTAGTGGCATATTTACTCTTAAATGTATACCTCGGGTATTTAGCTATCTGGGACATCATTCACTACCTTCTCCCTCTTTCATGTTAGACATAAGCTAAGTATTCCTAAATATATTAATTATAAACAATATAACAAGAACAATAAAAAAATCAAACCAAAACATCTCGGTTGCATATGTAAGCCTTGTTCTGTGAAGTAGGGAACAGAGATGTCAAATCCATAATGACAGATGAATTGGGATCTCTCTTAGAGAGACCAATCCAATTTGAGTGTAAACTGAACGAGCCAGTGCAAACTGGAATACCAAAATGATAAGGATGCTGCCCCTTCCAGTGAGTTGGACTGGGGAGCATTAGCCATGCTCCCAGATACCATACAAGTGGTAACAACAGAACCACCAACATACCTGAAGTGGGGCAGCAAATAGAAACACAGGGACCTTTCCAGGGTCTGTGTGTTTAACACTTACCTGCATTCAGGCAGAGGGTGAATGAGTAGTACATTTGATCTCACTCTTGATACATCCAAAGCTGCTCACTGTCATGAGAGGAGGGTGAGTGTGATCCAAGACTGTCCCATTCACAACTCCCCATGCCTTCTCGGGACCCAGAGATAGAAGAAACAGCTCTTTTGTCAAGGTTTTGGGTACCACTGGAGTCAGTGGCGAAAAAAAACAACAAAAAAAAAACAGCTGCAAGTACACAAAACACAACCAAATACAGTAATGTGCTGCAAATTCTTGCAACAGATATTTTTCTTTGGTTTTTAGATTATAGCAGAAAATAAACTCTGTGACCAACATAAAGTTTATGATTCTTACAACAAGTTTGTCAATAACACAATTTTTATGAAATTTGAAGCCTAAATACATTCACCAAAAGTAAAAAAAAAAAAAAAAAAAAAAAAAAAAAAGAAAGTTAAGCATAGGCTATTTACAAACTAAAATACATTTGCCTGTTTTCATGTCCCCACCGACAACTTTTTCATCTTTACTTAAACATGTTCAAAGAAAATTTGAGTTGTAATTCTAGTTTGCAAAAGTGTGATTATAAACGCAATGAGGCTGTGAAAGCGATTAGGGAGTAGATGATTTTACCTGTTCACCATGATTACATTTAATGTCCCTGACAACTTCTGTAGTTTTATGTGCCACTTGATAAGCTGAAAATCAAAGTTAAACACTTCAATAATGAAAGCACAGTTTCAAAGTATTCTGAGTATAGGGATTCAGAAACAGTTCACTCCTACACTACTTATCTTTCTGTGGCTGAATAAATATGATTATGCTTATATGAACTGTCCGGCCTCCTGCACCTCTTACCACCTTCTTTTTGGATCATTAGTCATCAGATCCTCTACTGCAGGTGTCATGATGGTTGCAGCCATTTTAATGGCAAATTCAAGTGAGTTAAGCACTTCTAAATCAAGCTCTAACAGATCCTTTCATGTTTCAAGTTCATTTCGAAAGTGATGTCTGAGTGGGTGAATTATTTGCTCTATAATTAGTCTATGCAGTTTCATGCATTCATGCTGATTTATGAACCATTGGTGAACATGAGAGATGGGTATTGTCTAATTGTCCTCATTGTTTATACTTATTAGTGTGTAACATTGACAGGTTTAAAAATACATTTCTGTATGTTTGGATGAATGCTGAAGTGTAAAATATAGACGTATTGACAACATCATCTATGTAAACATTATTAAGTATTTACAGCTAAATAAACATATATATTTCCAAATTTTTATATTATATTTTCCTAGTTGCACTTTTAATATTTTAAATATACTTAACAGATAACTTTTAGATCCCTTATTCCTCCCCCCTAAACCTAAACTTAACTATTTTATAATATTTGTAAATGTTTCTTAAAGACGTTTCTTATCTTTCCATGATGCTGTTGTGTTATACAGAACTAGCCTTGCTTGTTTTCCAATGTTGCTGTAAATATTTTAAAAATTTTAACAATCGTACAGTATACTGCAATCAAGGGGGGGGGGGAAATAAATAAAGAGAAAGTTTAATTATGAGATTTAGCTTTTGTGAATGCCACAAACAAAATAAAAATAATAATTCCACATTGCACACGGTGCAAACAACCTTACGCCTGTTTCACACCAATGTTTAAGTTTTTTTTTTTTCAAGTTTGTAGGTGTCAAGGTACAGAAACCAAATAATTAAATGTAAAATAGCACTGGATAGTCTTCAATGTAAAAATGAAATATGCAATCAAACCTACATTTATTCAGACACCAAAAATTACAGTTTTGCTATATATATCAAAAATTATACCTGGTGTCTGAATAATTTTTGGTTTGACTGTTAAAACCGCAAACTAATTCAGTCAAGAGCAGTGAATGATTTTATTTAATTTACTTGGATTAACATTACAGCAGCCAGTCGCTAAATTAGGCGCGGTCACTTTAAGAGACGATGAATACACATCCCATTTTTTCCCTCAACTGTTTACTTTCACTTAAGAAATAACTGACAGTTTTTTCGAGCATAATTTCCAAGGTGGATATTTTGACATATTTTGTATGTATTTGTCAGCACAAGAGCAAAAATTAAGCAAATTCGATGTTCAAGTGTTTTGAGACGCCTTTCTCTTTGCAGAAGAGAGCTCAGTTCAGTGTCGCTGTCCGTGATATGCGTCTCTCTCTCTCTCTCTCGTGCGCACCGAACACCAGTAACCAGCTTCTCCGTTCAACTTTTCCGCGTCTTGTTTTTGGATGCTTTAATGTTTAAATGTTAAACTGGTAATGTTTAAGGCGTAAAAACATGTGAAAAAGATAAGCTTTCGTGACGATGTGCAGCAGTGACCCGTCAACTGTCCTGAGCATCATTTTAGGCTGGCCTCAGCCAGTGGGTTATATAAAATATCAAGTTAAAAGTCATCATAGCTCGCGTAGTATTGACCCAGCTCTCAACCCAACTTTGAGAATAGATTAACGGCAATATTTTTTTTTTTTTCGCCCGATAAGAGTCTTGCGTTAACGCAGCACGTTAACGCCGATAACGGCCCACTACTAATATATATATATTTATATCTATATCTATATATATATATATATATATATATATATATATATATATATATATATATATATATATTTCACTCTATGAAGGTGTAGATTTCTTATTCAAACACACGTCACCTGAAACATGACATGTCTCGATCTATAACAAAGCAGGTGAGAGCCAATGAGCAATATGCAATAAAGCAATACAATTTCACTGCCATAAACCTTAAGTTTTTGAAGAGTAGAATTTTTTTTTATTTATTTTTTTGTAACAAAGGATGTCTCAATCAGCTACCTAGTTCTGTAATTATGCACTTTTTAAGGGCTGTCACAACATCACAACATCTTTCCAGCGCCCTGTAACGCTCCTTTCCAAAAAAAATAAAAAAATCCCACAATGCACCACAAACACCAGATAGAATCAATGCTGAATATACTCCCCAATATAATCACATCTGTGACCCTGGACCACAAAACCAGTAATAAGGGTCATAAGGAAATTGAGATTTATACATTATAGGAATGCCGAATAAATAAGCTTTCCATTGATGTATTGTTTGTTAGATAGGACAATATTTGGCTGAGATACACCTATTTGAATATCTGGAATCTGAGGGTGCAACAAATCTAAATATTGAGAAAATCACCTTTAAAGTGTAAAAATGTAGTTCTTAGCAATTCATATTACAAATCAAAAATGTAGTTTTAATATATTTACAGTAGGAAACTTACAAAATATCTTAATGTGACATGATGTTTACCTGATATCCTAATGATTTTGTGTAAAGCTGTCATTTTAGTTTTTATTAGTTTTAGTCACGTTCATACTTTATTTAGTCTAGTTTCAGTTGATGAAAACTGATGACATTTAGTCTAGTTTTAGTAATGTCATTCTATTTAACCAGGTCAAGATAGTACAAGTACATAGAAGTATAGACGAAACAATATTAAATTTTAGCCAAACCCATTTACAACCCATATATCTTATTATACGTATTATGTATGACTTCAGAATACACCTATTCCAGACACAGAAGACTCTCTTAAATATTTATTTTACCTACCAAACATGTTAGAAGTATACATGCATAAAAAAAAAAATAATAATAAAAAATAAAAAAATGCAAATTTTTATCCCAAAGACGATCCCCGGCTGGTCGGCCATTGATCTCTTTCTCTGTGTCAAGGTTGATTTATACTTAAAATAGGACATCATTGTGGTGTTGCCAGAAGTTTGCTTTTGAGTGCGTGCAAACTAATTTTGCATAGCGGACTGCAGGGCATTTTTGTAACTTTCCGAATAGCTCCTCATCCGAGTATACACGAGTTCAGGCCGATTCAAGCCGGACATACACGTCTGTGGCGGCGTTTGTGTCAAAAAGAAGCAGTTTAATGTGAAGTTCAAACTCCATTGTTTTTTTTTTTTTTTTTTTTTTTTTTATTATTACAGTAATAACGTTTGCATAGTTTGTCCAAGGCTTCTTATTTGAAGTATGTTTTATTTTATAAGAATTAAATATTAAATATTATTAAATAAGAATTAATTTAGATATAAGCACTATTTGCTTACAGTTGTCTTGTGTTTGATGCAAAATACCTAAAAGTTTAAGATTGTTTTAAATTTGTACATAAAGAAATTATTAATGAATCAACTCATTCATCACAAGACTTGTTCTGACAAATTACTTATTCTCAGCAGTCAGAAGAGCAAGGCTAAAGTATAAACCCCGATTAACTTTGTTTGTTGTCATCTTCTAAATAATGCCGCGAGTGGGGCTTAAGGAAGTGACGTTGCCTGCGTCTTCGCAGTGCAACCATAGACTGAGTGCGACCTGATGCCAAGTATAGGTCTCTGCAGGAAAGTAATGGGAGTTACCAGATCAGGGTGTTTTTACACCATGATACCTGACTGGTTGACGTCATAATGACGTTTGGTTTAGGGGTGGGGTTGGGTGTGGGATCATTTAGATTGCATGATTTAGAAACACCCAGCAGTTTATCACCCACAAGATGAAAAACGCCCACTTTTGCTCTGCAGAGACCTAAGTCTCACCTGATGCAGCCCTTGAAGTGAGACATATGAAACAGAAATACTGCTAAATAATAATAACGCGACTAAATGAGACAAAATAACATTATAACATTTAGTTTCATCTCATTTTGGTCAACGGAAATGAAGAGGTATTTTAGCATAGTTTTTATTTTGTAAACCACATTTAGTCTCTTTTTTATTCATCAACAATATTGCATTATACATTTATAAATGTCATCACATGAACAGTATTTACGTTGGGTCTCGTCTCGTTAGATGTTAGATGCTGTCAATAACTTTCGAAAGTTTCAGTATCTGCATTAACATAAGAAATGCATGACCACACTTTAAGCAGATTACAGTGCAATTAAAAATGCATGAAGAAATACTCTCATTCACAGAGTTATCAGCCTAACATAGCACAAAGTAGGGACTGCCATCTCTTACATATTTTTTTTTTTTTTTTTTTTTTTTATGTATTACACTATAATATCCCTCTCATATTTTGGTTTGAGACTAGAGTCAAACAAAGCAATCAATGGCCAATGTGTTGGATAATATTTACAGTATCTCAAAAGCATGATTGTCTGTTTGTGACAGACATGCAACCAGATGCATCAGATCTGACAGGAATAAAAAAAAAAAAAAAAAAAAAAAAAAAAAAATTACACACATTATATTCTTTTAACTGTGTAACTGGTTTGTTTTGGTTTTTGCTTTAATCTGTGACTAGGTGGCATGAAATTGTTTCTGCACAGCATGGAATTCATTTCATACCCTGACTTGACAGTAGAACTACAGTATGTGTCCTGTCACGACTTTGCTAAGCAAGACACTGAGTATTTTTAGGCATGTTGTGCTATGTGGGATACCAGTGTAATTGGTCGACTGGAATATTTTTATTTGGAGAACTGTCACATTGCTTACACACTTGTCACACTTTGTGTCTTTATCATTTCTTTATATGTCTGTCTTTCTTGTCATTTTCTCTCATTATGCCCCATCAGATAATCAGAGACAAAGCAGGACTTCACTTTTCCCCTATCCTTGCATATCTACAATATTTAATAACTAGATTCTACATTTACTGAAGAAAAATGTGCTTGTTTGTGCCAAATTTGCTGGCTCAAGTCAGAGTCCTGCACCCTCACGTCTATTATATAGTCTCTGAATATGGCTCAGGTCACACCTTCAGTGTAAGTCCATCCATCATGACACACATTATACTTTAAGAGCACTGAAGAAATGCTATAAAACCAGCCTGAGACCATCTTAATACACATAGGAGCAATCCACAGCGTTCTTCAACAAATGCTTCGCTGCCATGATGGCTCCCTACTTCCGTCTGCAGGTTTCTTTTTCTGGTGTCAATAAAAGGTGAACAATAAACCACAAGCACAACTGATAACATACATATCTAATCCAGTTCAGCAAACATCAAAGTAATCAATCAATCAATCAAACAATTTCCAAATAAACTAAAAATAACTACAAATAATATGCAAACATATTTTCTACCTTATTTTCTTCTTATGGATTATTAGGTTGCATGTTTATACCTGAACACTGAAAAATGAAAACTTGCAATAGTCTTCAGTTAAGCACTTTTTTTACTACACCAACTCCCACTTCTACTGAATAAAACAACGGTAATGTAAAACACTTAGACATCAACAAGCAGCTGCTGGAAACTGCTCTCAATGTGCACCATTTAGCTGAGTAGACACAATCTTCTATTGAAGGAATGAAGGGTTTTTACATTTATTGGAAAACATGACACCGCATTATTATAATGACAACATCTTTTCAAAGCTCTTGCATATGTCTGGTCAATGCTGCTTTTTAATTTGATTGTTTTTTCTGAGAGAGAACCTCCTCTGCTCTACAGTCGTTGACCTTTCTAGAGGGCACTGATGTGTGTTTGCATGTGTGTGTTGCATACATGTGCAGCCACACAGGGTTCAGCAATCTGGCCAGTTGACAACAGGAGCTTGCTGCCTCCCGGCCTGTTCAAGGACAGCTCTCAATCTCATTGTGAAGATGCACCTTAAATCTGGAATCCTTAGTTCAGAGGAAAAGAAGGCAAGCAAACCAGGGTACTGTAAAGCAAAATGTTACACTGTGTCCTTATGTTTTATTTATATTTTCATCACTTTTTTTCACTTTCTTAATTTTTCTATACTGCAAAATGAATCTTACTTAGATTCTTTTTGCCAATTTTTAATATTTTTTTGTTTATTCTGATGAGAGACTTCACAAATGCATATTCAGAATTCTGTGAGCGTGCACATTTAATAACTCATGTGGACAAATACAGACACCTCTTTTTGTCCACTTCTGTTCACTTTATGAACGCAATGTGTGTGATTGGTTAAATTGCTCAGTACTGCAGGAATATTATTAAACCTAGGCAGATCTGCTTGCTGGTATCAATTGCTGAGGGGAGCTGTGATCCATGGCCAGAGATATTTGCTTCAGCTGGTAAAATTACAGTTGATTATTTCAGCAGTAAAATTATATATTGATTAAGTGAATCTTCAGTTCCACCACAACAAAAAGGTTCTCTGCTGTTTTGAAATCAGGTGATTGTGGAGTTTATATGAGTAAAGTGAGCTTACTGTCATGTTCAAGAAACCCGAGTTGATTTGAGGCATACCACGCTATCCTACTGGAAGCAAGCATCCGAAGATGGGTACATTGTTGTCAGAAAGAGATATGTGTTTGGAAACAATATGGTAGTAAGGGGCTCAAATTGTGCCAAGAATATTCTTCACACCATTAGACCACCATCAGCCTGAATTACTGATGCAAGGCAGGATGGATCCAAACTTCCATGTTGTTTACATCAAATTCTGACTATATCATCGGAACGCTGCAGCATAAGCTGAGACTCATCAGAACAGCAAACCTTTTCCAATCTTCTCATGTCCAGTTCCGGTGCCCATGTAAACTGACTACAGTACATGCATGGCTACTTTCTTGTTTTAGAGTAGTCCACTCAGTTGTTTCCAGTCAGTTGTCAAAATGTCTTTCTATATTCACTGCCTTCAGGATTTACCTGAAGTGAATATCAGTGATTTCCACCGCCTTATTCGGCCAATCTTGAAGGCTCCGTCCAGCAAAGAGGAAAGAGGATTAAGTTGTACATATACAGTTATATGCATGACTATGTATGTAGGTTATAAAGAATATTTAAGGGGATGACATTATCAACATATTTAATATATACTATGTCAGTCTATGACTTAGGTGCTCAGTGTCACATAGTCATCTATAAGGAAGTATCTTCTGACCATAATTTCCATATCTGGGCTAAGCAAGAATACCTGACTCTACTAACATCTGTTTGTCACTTACTGACCCAGCAAAACAGGGAAACAAAGGTTACAGCTCCATAGGGGGCCATGCCAATCATTCCCTTCAGGGTACAGTGGGTTTGAATTCACCTTGGGGTAAATGGAAGGTGAGTGTCATACACCTGAGCTCTGTGCAGTCCAGAATTGGAGTGGTGTCTGGGTAGTCTTCAAACTCTGATAGCAAGTGTTCCTTAATGTTATCTTGTGTCATCCAAATTCATGTTGAACCAAGAACAGAGTACAGAAAATTGCTCCAGGCCAGAATGATTCTGCTGACAGTAGACTGATGCACCCCATGCCGCTTAGCTAAGTCTCTCAGCTCCAGACCAAGGGCACGGTAGTTCAGTAAGAGGAACAGTTCATCTTTTGCCTGTAAGGACTGACAGATACATTATATAAATATATATGATATAGTCCATACTATAATGTTTACAGTAAAGCTATAACAGCAGACTTCTGATTTTCAATCATTCTACATTCAATTCTAAAAGTGATATTGTTGGTCATAAAGTAAACAAAAAATACATGGTAGGATGCATACTTTCTATAGCTGGAGAGCATGGTCATATAGCACTGGCCTACAATGGCAGCACTTTGCTTATCATATTCACTGTGTGCATTTCCTGTTCTGTTTATCCATGAATTTGAGTGATGGTTCAATGACCTTCCAAAACCATATCAAATGGTAATAAAGGTAATAGTGAAAATGTCAAAGAATAGTCATTTCTTGCATTTTAGCTTACATGTCATTACATTTACAGATTCTGCACACAAACTTGTCAAAGGTAAGAGGTGAACCTGAAGTAATGTGCACTCGGCTATTTGACATGCTGACATGCAGCCTTTGCCTGTAAGTGTGAATGTGTAAATAATTATTTGCAAGATATAAAGTTCAATTCAGTCTCTTACTTTTGTTTAGAATGTTTTTTTTTTTTTTTTTTTTTTTTTTTACCTATACTGTTCTAGATGCTAGTAACTTAGTGAAACATCCTGATCTTCATGTCTGCACCTTATATTCTAAGTTGGCAAAGGTGTCATAAACGGAAACGGATGTCGCTGTCAGAACCTCTTAATTGGTGTAGACAAAAAGACGGTTTGAGTGACAGCTGCTCCAGCTGCTGCCACAGCTGCATGATTTCCTAGTGAAGACTTTAATTTTCTTCCAGAACTGAGTCAACAAATGTGGGCTGCGGAGCTGTGCTGTTATCATGGTCGTCGGTAGATCTATGGTCAGCATCTTCTCCAGTTTCAACACTCTCTGGTCTCGTTCTCCGTTCCCAAACCCCAAGCCTTCTCACTCCAAGGGTGTATTTATTCCAAGGCAATAGTACAGGTACATGTGTGCTGAGACATAATTAAATTGTCTGTTTTTATATGTATTGTCCATTACAGTTCAACTGAATTTCACTGAGGACAAACAATGAAAGAACACAACAGTGTTCAACTGCTGTTGCTGCTGAATTTTCATTAACTTCAGTCATTGTAAATAATAAATTAAATAAATAACTTCTAGTTCTACGATTGTGTTTATTTAAAACTACTAGAGTAAGGATGCATGAGCCTATGGATTTCAAGGTGTCATCCACTAAACTGATAATACCACAACATCAAATGACATTGCACTGGTCTTTATGATGATATTCTAAAGAATGCCCAATGCATATAGTTAATTAGACTCATTTTCCTGTTCTTAGCTGACAGAAGGGGCACCTGGCATTCACTTCTGCTGCTGAAGGTCTTCTGCAAATCTAATTTGTAATGTGTGATTATTTGAGTTACTGCAAAGTCCCTTTCAAGGAAAGTTTGTTCACTTTGTGGTCATATTTGCAATGCCTCCGGACAGCTGTTATGGGCATCCAAAACCAAGGTCTATCTAAGGCCTCTTTTACAATGCAGGTCTTGATGTTCAATTGTGATTTGTTGTTTATATCCAATTATTTTATTTTATTTATTTACTGTTCATTTACACCCTCATACAATTGTGACCCATATCCGATTCATGTGTTTACGCTTGCCATCCGATCTGAAACATTGTGTATGCTTAAAGAATGTTCTTACACCACACAAGTGCAAGGACAAATGTGAAATATGCTTGATGTTAGCTCTGCAATATATGCAAAGTTCATCATTAAATGCGTTTTTGTCTTTTACGTTCTCCTGAGAATAATATTGTGGCGAGTGGGGCAGGGCCGAGAGCCGTGGAGTGATTGGAAATGAGCGACACCTGCTCGCCCACCGGTCTTGAATCCAACGTGGAAGATGGAAGGATATAAAAGTCGTCCGTGAGGGGCTGCCGCGATGTTTTGTGTTTATTTTGTAATTAAAGTCATTTTGATTGTCTGCCGGTTCCCGCCTCCTTCTTCCGGGCCTCGGCACCAGTGTAACGCAGTACAAACTTCATAATCATCGGGAAGGAGGAGGCGGGAACCGGCAGACAATCAAAATTATTTTAATTACAAAATAAACACAAAACAGCGCGGCAGCCCCTCACGGAACGCATAGAAGTACCACATTGTTGCAGTTTTAATGACAAACAGAATGCAATGCCTCAGAAATCCAATCTGCCTGTTTACATGAAACTGGCGCATATCTGTTTTTATGGGAACCAGAGCTTCTAATGGAGAGGATGCTGTGATAGGAGCTCTGTTTTTGTTGTGTCTCGCAGGTTTCACAATAATGGAGATGGGATATCAACGTGTACATAAATCGAATGAAAGGAAAGGCGGCTTAAGAATCGCCAACTACAACTGGCAGTGCTAACATTTGCTTGACCTTTAGCATCCATGAATTAATCGCTGTTAATCATACTTGCGAAATAATTTGACACAATGTTTACAGTATGTTTACACCGCATTTTAAATCATGGTGAGGGCATTTTCAAAAGCGTCTGGCCAATCAATGTCCACTTATTGCATGGATAGTACCAGTTGTCCGGTACTAAAATCGCACCTAATTCCGGTTAGTTCTGGTACTATGATAAGGTTCCCATGGTGTGAAAGAACCCTTTTGGCTTTACTAATAAGTGATTAGCTCTTCATTTCGAAAGCTGGGCATATTCTGCCATATTGCAGTTTCTCCCATTCATAAGTAAAAGGAGGGAACCATCTTTGTATATATAAAGCCTTTGGTTACTGTTGCCTTTCTATCAGTTTGAGCCAATCAGGCCATTCTCCTCTGATCTCTGGAATCAACAAGGCATTTTCACCCACAGAACTGCCCCTAACTAGATATTGTATTGATATTTTGATCTTGATGTTCAGATTGAACTTCAGCATATGCTCTGGACCATAGTTTCATCTCATTTCAGAGGCTGCATCCTTAGAAAGCTGTATTCAAAGATTGATTGTGATGAAGGATTCTTCACAGCCCAGGCCATCCTGAGGTTCATTGCTCACTGACGAAGACAGGATTTTTTTTTTTTTTTTTTTTTTTTGAGAGAGAGAGAGATTACACTTTTAAATGCAAGTATTGGGTTACAATTTACTGGAAAATCTAAAGATGCAAATGTGAAACAAACAAACAAACAAACAAACAAAAAAACACCAAGAACTTTAAAGCAGTTAAATGTTGACATCTTACTGAGAAGTGATTTTATTCGTGATTTAAGCTTGTTATTATTTATACAAATGGGCCAAGGCAAGCATATTTAAATAGGTTGTGAACCCTTTTTCCTTTTCAGATAGTTGAATATATATATATGTATATATGTGTGTATATATATATATATATATATATATATATATATATATATATATATATATATATAGTCCAGTACAAACATTACAGTGGCAGCTGTCACAGCTGTCGCCTGACAAGTTGAATCCTTTGTAAGGTTGACCATCCCATTTAACAAAGCTCGGCCCATCCATTGCGGCCTCAAAGAGACCAGCCTTCAAATTAGGACACAGCCCAACATGCATGAATATAAATACAAGATTAACATTTTGCAAACAAACTAAAACTGAGCACGTTTACATACGTGTTCTTATAGCGTTAGTTCACCCAAAAATGAAAATTATGTCATTAATAACTCACCCTCATGTCGTTCCAAACCAGTAAGACCTCCATTTATCTTCGGAACAGAGTTTAAGATATTTTAGATTTAGTACGAGAGCTCTCAGTCCCTCCATTGAAACTGTGTGTACGGTATACTGTCCATGTCCAGAAAAGTAAGCAAAACATCATCAAAGTAGTGTAGTTAGAACATAGCACTGGACGTAGCAGCAATTGGTGAAACAAAGAGGGATCACAGAGTTCCATCCAAATCCATTCATAACTATGTTCTCAAACCTTAAACTGATGCAAACTACAACACACGTCTTATACGTATTCAGAGAAATAAGTATGCAAATATGTTCCACAGGAGGAAAGAAGGGTGGGCCACACCGTGTCCCCCCACTCTGATGGAAACAGCCAATCACAGCCTGGAAATGGAGAAGTGCCAGATTGATCTTTTGGAAAGAGATAAATGTACCTTGTCAAAAAACAGTCCTTGTACTGAGTCTGTGTCCCTTGAAGGAAGAGGCAATAACAGCTACACCAGTTCTAAATCTGAGGCCTGTCAGAGCAAAGACACTAACAGAGTAAGTCCTGAGTCTCTGGCCTGCATTGGTGAGGTGTGGCGGAGCTAAAATCATTCCAAGATAAAAAATGTAATCAATGTTGTCTCTGCCCATTTCCGTTGACCAAATGAGGAAAAAAGGAAAAGAGTTAATCTAATAAAAGAAGGAATTTAAACTGAAGGAGGGAGAGGAGAAGGTGTTGAAAGAAACGTGGAATGTTGTTGTAAGTGCGCTTTGGAGATGAGAACCGGAAAGCATCAATGGAAGCCAAACGCCATCTGAAAATACCCAAACGAACGAATTGCTGGTAATATAGTTGAATGCCATTTGAAAGTACCCAATAAATGAACTGCTGGCTGGTAGTTGGATAGAAAATATTAAAGGAGAAGGAAGGTGTCTACACTTACCTGTGTGGCGGTGACGTAGTCCGCTGCGAGAGAACGCTCTGTCTTTGCTGGAGTGGATGCTGGAGAGTGGACCGCTTTCCATGGCGACGTCTTCAGCGCAGAGCGTTTAAAAGTCCCGAGCGAGCTGTTAACGACCGTCTGGACCCTGGCTGTTTTTGTTTACCACCAACACAAGTTCACCAATTACTGAAGGCTGCGGCTTGCTGGATACGTGGCTGGTCTTTCCCCAAGCACTCACACAATTCACCTCTGCACTTTCCACACCCGCATTTAACCAGGTTCCTCTCAAACTGCAGTGAGTAACATATATATTTTATTTTATTATATTATATTTATTTATTATTATTATTTATTTTATTTTTTTTTACTGAACCTCGACTGATAATTTAAAGAGTATTTTTTCTGTTCTTGTGACTGATAATTTAAAGTGGTGGTTTTTTTTCTGTTCTTGTGAGAAATACAGTTGTCTAAAAATATTTATTTCTTTGAATTTGAGTTTATATATGTAACGGGTGGTTTTTATTTAAACTTTTGACAGGGTTACTTCCTGTCTGGCACCCGAATTTAAGTTTAACCTAAAGAGAAAATAATTGGTTTGAGTTTCTCAATTTATTATCTGGTCACCACCGTTACAGAAGTGGCGCCTGAACAGGGACATGAAACATGAAATTTGAAACATGAAATTTGTAATATGAAAATGTTAATATATTACTGTATCTTTGAACTGTTTTGTTTTGGGTTTCTTTTTTTCTTTTGATTTTCAAAATGTTGCTCTTGAGAACTGTTTCATTATTAGAGTGGACATTTAACAGTTTATGATATTTTTTGGTGAATTGAACTGTGGTACAACCAGCTGACTATTGATAACGTTTGGGCCAAATTTTCTCTCAAAAAAATAAATAAATAAAAAATTATCTGAAGTGACTCTGTAGTTTGTTATTTTGGTGCCCATTTGACCGAAAGATTTTGACACAGGTTGCATTTTTTTTTTTCTGAATTTTGCAAGTGTACCCACCCTGTAGTTTATTTTGGTCCTTTATTTGCCCAAAGAAATTGAGACCGGCTAAATAGTGTTCCCATTTTTTTATTTTTTACATTTCACAATTGACCTTTGCCACACTCACACATACATTCCAACCATTTCCCATACCCCTCAATCACCATCCACTTTTGTGGCAATTGATCCTCCAGATATTGCAACCCCCAACTGGCCCCTGATGCAACAAACTTCGCAGCAACCCAGACAACCGACTTCTGTTCCCACTTTCTGCTCCACTCCTACACAGGTACACCCTCTTACTCCAAGAACCCATTTACCCTTCCACCACCAGGAGAAAGGGCTCCTCGTCCACCGACTAGTTACATGCAGTTGTGCACTTCCCCGGAACTTACACCTCCTTCAGAAACAAAGCATGACTTGGCTGGATTTCTCCCGACCCCTGGCAGAGGAATGTATCAATTATCCGAGCAAGTACAAGTGAACTGGGATATCCTGTTTATTTGCCTCAAACAGCAGGACACAGTTTTGAAAGTACTCACCTAGGAACTTGCAAATACCACTTTACAGCATGATGCCAAGATTGAAACTTGACTGCTAAGATTGAAGCCAACCATCTGCAGATTCAGGCCTTGATCACTGATAAAAAAAAAACGACATGATGAAGAGGACACTGATCAGCTGACAAAAGCCATGAAGGTGATGGTGACAGGAGAACTGCAGAAAAGTGAGCAATTCCTAACCAGAATTATCCTTGTCAGGCTGGACAAGCTAGTACTCCCATTAGATGTATCCAGCATCTGAAAAATAAATCACAACATAAAAATGCAGAGCAAACTGTCACATTGTTCAGTTCTATTCCTCCACAGCAAATGACACAGGTGGTGTCTAAATCCCCAGATAATCTGGATAAGAAAACTTTAATGAAAACCCTGGTACACTCAGCATACTTACCACCCGAGGGAAAGTGACACCTGCTCCCCCTCTTGGAGAACAATCCTCAAGTCTGTACCCTCCAGCTCGGAAGAACAACAGTACTCCAGCATTGTCTTTATACTGTCCATCCTGTACCCATCAAACAGCGTCCCTACAGATTAACACCAGAGAAACAAGATATGGTACAAGAACAAGTTCAAGAAATGTTGAAGAATGGTATCATCGAATCATCACACTCTGCTTGGGCCCCCCCCTATTGTCCCGGTCCCATAGAAGGACAGCAGCCAGAGATTTTGTGTATCACTGAGAGAGATGCCTATCCTCTGCCTAATATCAGAGAGATATTGGAATCCCTCTTCGGTGCAGGTATTTTTTTTATCCAGCACTGATCTCAAAAGTGGGTACTGGCAGGTGACCATGGAACCTGAGAGCAAGTCCAAGACTGCATTCATCACCCCATCTGGCTTATACCAATTTAATGTCATGCCGTTTGGGTTGAAAAATGCTCCAGCGATATTTCAGTGGTTAATGGAGACTGTCCTAGGTGAGCTGTGAGGAAGAATTTGTTTAGTGTATATCGATGATATTATAATTCATTCACCCTCTTTCACCCAACGCTTCAAGGATCTTCAGACAGTCTTCGACCAATTGCATACAGCTGGTTTAATCAAACCTAAAAAAAAGAGTAAATTCTGCCTTCATGAGTTAACCTTTCTGGGACATGTGGTAAACAAAAAAGGCATCTCGGCTGACCCCAGCAAAGTAGATGCCATTCGCTCCTACACTGTTCTCAAGAATGTTAAAGAAGTTCAGTGATTTTTCGGGTTGGCGGAATGGTACCATCGGTTTGTGCACAATTTCTCTCTGATAGCTGAACCTATAAATGCTTTGAAGAAAAAGGGAAGCTAATTCCCATTTTCACCCCCCATCCTGGGTCATCCAGACATTCAACTTCCTTTTGTTATCTACACTGATGCCAGTGACTCAGGGCTCGGTGCAGTCTTTACCCAAAAAAAAAATGCATGATTTGGAAGAAGTCATAGCCTATGGGAGCCGAACGTTGATCAAAGCAGAGATTAATTATTCAGCTACAGAGAAAGAGTGTCTGGCAATAGTATAGGCCAGGGATCCTCAAATCTGGACCTCGAGAACCAATGTCCAGCAGAGTTTAGATCTAACCCTAATCAAACATACCTGAGCATGCTAATCAATGTCAATCAATGTCTGTGGGATCATTAGAAAATCACAGGCAGGTGACTTTGACCAGGGTTGGAGCTAAACTCTGCAGTGCATTGGACCTCCAGGGTAAGATTTGAGGAAGGGGGTATAGGCACTAGAAAAATGGTAATATTACCTTGAACCGAAACTCTTCACAGTAGTCACAGAACATTCAGCTCCACAGTGGGTCATGAATTCCACAAAATTCCACATGAATTCCGAGCTTCACCAAGGGAGAAAATTACAGGGGCCAATGGACAAGCTGTTGCATGGGAAAAATCTTGCTCCAACTGCTCCATTTTACACAGAACACAGAACATCTGTCCCAGTTGCAAGCTAGAGCCAAATAATGCACCAAGAAAGCATCAGTAAGACAGCTTTGAAGCTACAACAAGACCCGAAGAGATGTCCTCTACAAAGAAAAAGATTGTGTATGGGTGAGAAATTTCCCTCAATCAAGGACCCTTCAACATTTTTTTGTTCTAAACTCGCCCACAAATGGAAAGGTCCCTACAGAATAATAAAACAGCTGGGACCAGTGAATTATTGTGTGGCATTTGAACACAAGTGAGGATGTTCATGTATGTAACTTGAAGCCGTGTTTTCCTACCGCTGATGAGTTAAACCATCAATTGAATCTCTTGGAAATGTTCCACGGGTACCCGGACAAAGATGAAGAGTTCCTTGGTTTCTGACAATGCTACTCTTTTAACAAACTAGGGTTGTTGTTTTTTTTCCCAGGGGGGAGGAGTGTGGCAGAGCTAAAAACATTCCAAGATCAAAAATTGAATCAATGTTGTCTCCGCCCATTTTCGTTGACCAAATGAGGAAAACCCAATAAATGAACTGCTGGCTGGTAGTTGGACGGAAAATATTAAAGGAGAAGGAAGGTGTCTATCCTTACCTGTGTGGCGGTGACGTAGTCCTCTGCAGGAGAATGCTGTGTCTTTTCTGGAGTGGATGCTGGAGAGTGAACCGCTCTCCATGGCAACGTTTTCAGTGCGGAGCATTTAAAAGTTCAGAGCGAGCTGTTAACGACCGTCTGGATCCTGGCTGTTTTCGTTTACCACCAACACAAGTTCTCCCAATTACTGAAGGCTGCAGCTTGCTGGATACGTGGCATATGTAACGGGTGGTATTTATGCTATTATGTATCTTTTTTTTTTTTCTTAAACTTTTGACAGGGTTACTCCTGTCTGGCGCCCGAATTTAAGTTTAACCTCAAGAAAAAATAATTGGTGTGAGTTTCTCAATTTATTATCGAGTCCCCACCGTAACAGAGGCGATAGCAGATCAACCTCGGTTCTGAGTCTCTGACACATTCAGGAGACACTAACGAAACAACAACCGTTCTCCAGCATGTGAAGGAAAGGAGTGCAACAGATCACCAACATTCTGAGCCTAGGGCCTATGAGAGAAGAGGCAATGACAGATGCCAAGTCCTAAGTCTCCATCTTTGAGGCAACAATATATACAACCATGTTCTGAGCCTCCAGCCTGCAAGGAAAGAGATAATCTACATTCAGACTTCATTTAGAGTCTGTGTCTAACAAGACAACAGATACAGCACGTCCCGAGTCTCCAGCCTAAAGAGACAAAGTGGATCGACCAAGTTCTGAGTCTCTAGCCCAGAGAAGCAGATCACACAGACATCTGCAACAACATTAAGCTCTGGTGAGCAAACTTTCACTACGGGGTACATTTGTTTGCACGTTCCAGGCTAAGGACCTTCTACACCTACTCCAGGGCCACATCTGCGTGTTCCATATTTTAGGATCCTTTGGTGCTCCAGAAGATGAGCATCCTCCAGCACTTTGTGTTCAAGCCTGTCGAAACGGATTCCTGCTCCTTTCTCCACTGCATCGCTACCAGCACAACCAGTGGATGAAGTCACCACTAATGGAATGCTCACTCGACCACAGAAAACATAAATATTACATATCCAAACCTCTTCCAGAGATCTTGGCAGTGTTAGATATATCAGTTTATGTTTTTTTTTTATTATTATTATTATTTATTTATATAATATATTAATATATTATATATAATATATAGCTGACTGCAGTTTATAGCAAATTGTCCTGTATTTTTTGATGCATAATAGGGTTATTCACCTTATTTCTTTCAGAGTAGCAACAGTTTATTTTTCCAGATAACGTAATTCTGACATTGCAACACCCAACATAATCATTTGTATTTTATGCATCCTATGCACTTTATTTCCGTTTAATTTACGGTATTCATTTAGTAATTGTTGATTAATCTGGTCTATCTTTTGTTAATAAAATATATTTTATTACCCTTATGTCTTTATTTTGTTGATGATACAGAAGAGGTTCTACAAGTTAGAGATCCCACCAATCTTTCTTATGAAATGTACTCATAACCACACCTTAAGTGACACATGATCCAAACACGATAGCATCATTGGTGATGCGAGTACCCATCACTACACTATTTGGACTCCCTAGGAAAGCAATTATCACTACCTATGTATTATTTAT
This sequence comes from Carassius auratus, assembly GCF_003368295.1. Taxonomy (NCBI): domain Eukaryota; kingdom Metazoa; phylum Chordata; class Actinopteri; order Cypriniformes; family Cyprinidae; genus Carassius; species Carassius auratus. The sequence continues at coordinate 2,981,531 of NW_020528035.1, read as the reverse complement.
TTATTTATTTATTTATTTATTTATTTATTGTACTTACAGCATAATACAAATGAAACATAAAAATAATCAGGTGGAAAATAATGCAGTGGGCTGAAAAGAGCTATGAGCTAAGAACCACCAATGAAGCATTAAAATAATATAACCTTGAGGTCATGAACGCATGAATTAACATTTCTGCATTTGACACAACGTGAAGTAAACATTCGAAAGGGTACACTCTGGTTACCTGAGATAAGGGAACAAGCATTGTGTATGGGGTAAACTCCTGTTTACTCTGTTACTGAAGAGATTATTATTGCAATGCATTATTGGGTGGTTATTCTGCATGCTTAATAAACAAACTCCAGCTGGTCCAAAATGCAGCAGCTAGAGTTCTTACTAGAACCAGGAAGTATGACTATACTAGCTCGGTTCTGCTAACACTACACTTGCTCCTTGTTAAATATCATATAGCTTTTAAAATCCTGCTAATTACTTATGAAGCCCTGAATGGTTTAGCACCTCAGTACTTCAATTCAACAAACTCTTATCGTTTTATAGTCCTTCACGTCCACTGCACTCTCAAAACTCTGGCAATTTGATAATACCTAAAATATAAAATTGTGGTGATAGATCCTTTTCACAATTAACGACCAAACTCTGGAATAATCTACCTAACACTGTTCAGGAGGCAGACATACTCTGTCAGTTTAAATCTAGATTAAAGACCCATCTCTTTAATTTGGCTTACACATAACACATTAACACATTTATATTACTTAAACCCATTAAAGGATTGTTAAGGTGCATTCATTAGGTCAATCGAGACTGGGAACACTTTAAATAACACACAACGTACTTGTTACATCATAAAAGAATGGCATCTATGCTAATATGAATCTGATTCCTTTTTATTCCGAGGTCATCATAGCCACTGGATCCAGTCTGGATCGAGCTTGATAGTGGATCAGCATCTAGAGATGACATCTATATACCTGAATATCAGTGGAGACCAGGACAACTAGATGAGCCCCAGAGACAGTTCCCCAGTGAAGAGCTTTTCTCCTAGACGGCCTTTGGAACAAGACCAAAAGGACCAGATAAGCCCTCTGCACAATCTAACTTTGTTGCAGCATGGATCAACCTGCTGGTTCATCTGGCTGGAGGAGAACAGGCTTTTTTATCTCCATTCTGTCACTGATGGAGTTTTGGTTCCTTGCTGTGTTGCCTTTGGCTCGCTTAGTTGGGGACACTTACATGTTCAACTATGTGGACCCAATACCGGATCCAAAACAATGTGCAAAATTGTTGTGCTTCATTTGCAAATCCCTCCTTATATGGTTTCAGCCCCTATATGGGTTCATTTGAAAGCTCAGAGTGTCTTCTTTACAAAGAATACCATAATTTGGGATTTATGATTCATAAAGTAGTGAAATTAAGCTTAGAAATGTATTTGCCCCACACACAGATTTCCCCCTTACAATTGGGAATAATTTTTCTGAAGAATGTGTATTTTTTATATTTTTTACAAAACAGTCAAGTCTTATATCACAAGAAAGCTTTTTGACTATGCAGATGTTTTCATTGTGTGTCAATAACAGAACAAATGATCTTTAATAGAATCGCGATGTGAAATTTCTCACCTCAGAGCAAATTTTTATTTATACTTGTAGCACCGCTTCAGTAAGCTGAAAACAGCCACAAATATCTATATACTCTATATTATTTTTTAGATTGAATCTCTACTTTCAAACAAGACAATTTTCTGCATTTCTATGTGCTTCTATCGGTGAGATATAAAGCGTTTTGTCCAGATGTGCACCAGGAAAAATGACGCACATTATAGATAACAGCACTTACAAATTCCTTTTCGTTATCTATGGGGCTGATTCCAAACTGTGGTTCTGGTCTCATGAATGGTTCATGAATGGCACATCTACATTTCACATTATAGGGCTACCTTAAGCAACATATATAAATATATAACGGTCTTGCCTGTTGATAAATACCAGTGGTGATGGTTTACATACTGATTGATCAATTGTCTCAATGTTTAGCCTTTACTAAGCCTAAATGTCTTTTGACCAGAGCTGGGACTTGTGTGCATGATCTAGTGATTCACTACCTAAGGCACTGACTAAGATGCAGTATGTTTTGATAAATGACCCCCCCCCCCCAAAGAAGAAAATAAATTTTATACATCCTATTCAGTAATTATCTGACAGCACCATTATTTAACATGCAAATAAGATTGATATATGAAATGGAGGAGAAACTTATAATCGTTGTTGCTGGGTTTCCTATCATTTATGATATGACGTTATTTTTTCATACAGAAAAATTTCAAAAGATCAGTTACAAAAGAGAGAGAGAGCCCCGGCCAAGCACTCACCTTCACCGTCTTGCTCTCTCTCCCTCGTGCATATTAATCAAAATATTTTTTTTCCCCGACCAATGTGACCAAAACGGTTATGAAAATGCTGTCATTATAAAAGTGTAAAATTTCGTTGATGAAAATAATGACAAAAAGTACTCGTAAACGAAATTAACAGTAATGCAGAGGAGGAGATAACTTAGCCTTCCCAAAATCCTTCACAGTGACACTGAACTAATATTGTAAGCGAACAACACAATTTGCTTATCTTACTAGCTGACTAGGCAACACTTCCATTATAACGTTAATGTTAAACATGTTAACTAACAACAACGTTAGAGAAAACAATTATATTGTTGGCAGATAACAGCACTTACCTCCAAGGGTGTAACTTTGGTTTGAGAAGTGGAGGGGGACACAAAATGGGGACATTTTTTTTTCAATTTGAATCCCATTTCCACCATTTACATACAGTTAGGGACTGTGGTGATACAAAATCCAGGAAATAATTAAGTTGTTTATAATGATAAATTAGGTCTTTTATTGTTTTAATACTGATGATTTTGGCATACAGCTCATGAAAATCCAAAATTCCTATCTCAATAGCTCAAGTTTAGAAAAACATTTATTATTAAGACTTATTTTATTTCTGCATCTGAGTATAATGAGTTGAGTAGCCTATAACAGCAGCCAGAGTCTGCTTGTCATACATTGCTGACAGAAAACACTGCTGTTTAAAGTGGACACAGAATGTTCTAGGCAGCATTAAATGTTTAGGTTAGCTAGCTAACGGTCTGAAGTTACCTAGCAACACTGTATGTTATCGTTAGCTCATCAACAGGTGTAGACCATAGACTGTAAAAAAATAAGTAGACAGACATTTTGATTACTCTAGCCTGAGCTAATTTACTTAATCAACCAACTCACATCTTTCTTTTTTTCATCCATGAAGACATTAAAGTCATCTGTTGCTGGCGTTTCATGACTGACTGCGATACCGGCTGCTCAGTAGAACTTTCAGTGCACGAGACGTCCCTGCCTGTACGCGGACGTGCGCATCTCTACACAGACAGGCATGATGTCTGTTCTGCTCGGTCCTGCTCCTCCGTGACGATGATGGCGCGCGGTTAAAAAAAAAAAAAATCATAACAAACTAATTTTAAAGTGGGCGGGACACAACGGGATTTTGAAAAGTGGGGGGGACATGTCCCCCCTGTCCCCATAGGAAATGACGCCCGTGCTTACCTCAAAACTAGGCTACGTTCACACTGCAGGGCTTAATGCTCAATTCTGATTTTTTTGAAAAGAATTAGATTTTTTTGCAAGGCCGTTCACATTTCCAATTAAATGCGACCTTTTGTAATCTCCTGTGTGAACGTGAAATGACCCAGAAGTGACCTGCATGCGCAGAAGAGTACTCAACGGTGAACGACGTCACTCGTTGTTTGCGGAAGTAGCTAACGTTAAACATGGATGTTTGTATTTGGCTTGGAGGCTTTTTATTTTTCGCTGGTATTGGATCCAGGATCGTCTGTAACCACGCTCGGCCATTTCGATGGAAATGTTTTCGTAAACCGCCCGCTTCCGATAAGAGCCCTCGAGTTTGGCCTGAATAGAGCGGTCACCCCAGATATTAATTAAATCTGTGACCTCGCTTCCCTTCCATTGACTGGTCTCAGCAGCATCGTCCGCCATGGTTGTTGTTTATCTTCTCGTTCCCGCCTACTTCAACGCAGAATTATGAGGTTTGTAGCATATCAGTGACGTGCGGGTCGGATACATGTGGCCTGGCCGTTCAGACGGAGGTCGCATTTCAAAAGATCGGATACGTATCGGATTCAGGACCACATACCCAAGTGGCCTGGGTCACATTTGAAAAGATCGGATCTGTGTCGTTCAGACTGTCATGAAAAGATCATATACAGGTCGCATAGGGGCAAAAAAATCGGAATTGGGTCGTTTCAGCCTGCAGTGTGAACGTAGCCCTAATGTCAGTGTCCAAAGTGTGAATTCATCCGCGGGAAAGCTGCCGCTATCTTGACTGTGATTGGCCAAATGATTCGCGTGCAGTAGATTCTAGAAGTAGGCGTGAATAGGCGCAAATTCATCCGTGGGAAAAGCTGCAGCCAGGGGCTTTTCAAAGAAGACGCTGCTGTTATCTTGACTGTGATTGGCCAAATGACTCGCGTGCTATATCACCAAAGATGTTTGTGAAGAAGACCACAGTAGGGGAGACCGCAGAAGACCCCCCTCCCCCATCAAAAAAACTCTTCGGATCTACACGATTCACGTGGATGACATTTTCCCATTCAAAACGGCGATTTTCGCCGAAAAGCGACTAGTTTGCAGGTAAATTCAATATGATTCAATATGAAAGTCATTTTTCATATTGAAACTGTTGAAAATACACAACATACAGTGGTCACTTGATCCACATATGACAGCCTCTGAATTTGATCAGTACTCATCTTATATACAGGCACTGGACTAAAAATACATGCATCAGTCATTGCTCCCAAAATAAATTCTACGGGTTATCTTGTTTGCTATAAATTAATCACAACAGTATTAAAAAAATTCATCATGGACAATATTAGAAAACAGAAATTCCAAAATGACATTTCCTTACATTCAATATCCAAAAGTGCATTCACCTTTGCCATGTTACATTTATTTAGTTGAGTAGTGCTATACGCTGTATTAACAAAGACATAAATGGCATTAATAAAAACACTAACACTGACAAGCTATGCAATACCGCGTTCATAATTTAATGTGATTCATTTAATGGACACAATATCGTGTAGCTTCTCAGTGATCTGAAAGCGCATGGTGGAGATTTACTGGTAATACTAATCACAGAATCAGCTTTACTGACGAGATGCACATGACAATCACATGAAATTTATTGTGCAGCCCTTGTTTGTTGATCAAAAAGTACAAAGTAGATGAAAACTAGTATGCCAGGTGTATTCAAAGCCCCGCCATTACAGTATATAATGTGCGTGGAATGGTGCATTCTGAATTGGTTGAGCCGATATGTCGCATTCTGCAGGGAGACTTTTTGTGTTTTGTAAAAAGAGGGAGAATATAATAATGCAGTGGGTATCGCATTTTGTGTAAAATTAAAAATGGACTTTTCAATACCGACAATATACGATACTGATTTTGACAGAAAATTTGACTTTTTTTAAAAATTGCATTTATCACGTTTTGGAAATAAACTCTTCAAATATATACTACACTTTAAATGATACATTTACACATTTTTAATATACAAGGTTTGATGAATTCAGTCTAAGTACAAATATTTATTCAGTGTCACTTACCTGATGTATTAATTTGACATACAATTAACATAAATATTACATTTGTCTTAAGACAAAAAACGTATAAAACACTTCTAAATCTCCACTCAAAAACATCAGATATGCGGTACAATTTGGTTGATAAATTTAGTCTAAAAAATAACATTTATTTAGAGCTCCTTACCTGATGCGTGAACTTGACCAAGATGGCACTGCTATTTCTCCCACAAAGTCAAGCAGGCTCGTGCATGTCAAGTCACCTTTTATTTATATAGTGCTTTTAACAATACAGATTTTGTCAAAGCACTTTACAATATTAAACAGGAAAATATTGTATCTATAATGCCAAATGACAATAGTAAACACTCAATTTTCAGTTAGTGTCATCCAGCTCAGTTCAGCTTAAATAGAATCAGTGCAATCAAGTCGATGATATCGTTGGATATTAAGTGTCCCCAACTAAGCAAGTCAGAGGCGACAGCGGCAAGGAACCAAAACTCCATCAGTGACAGAATGGAGAAAAAAAAAAAAACCTTACCAGAAACCAGGCTCAATCAGGGGGCCAGCTCTGCTCTGTCCAGAAAAAAGCTGCAGTTCAATTCCTACGTATGAAATGGATCTGCTGTCCGTGGTTGATTTTGAAAATCTAGGTATTATCACATTGCCAGAGTTTTGAGAATGCAGGAGATGTGGAGGACTATAATGCAATAGGAGCTCGTTCAAATGCTAACGTGCTAAACTACTCAGGGCTTTATTATTAGTTTATTATTACTATATATTACTGGTGGGCCGTTATCGGCGTTAACGTGCTGCGTTAACAGGAGACTCTTATCGGGCGATAAAAAAATATTGCCGTTAATCTATTCTCAAATTTGGATTGAGAGCTGGGTCTATTACTAGGCGAACTATGATGACTTTCACCTTGATATTTTAGTGCGGATGTATGCCTAACCGAATTGCACTGCAGGGGGCGAGAACGAGTCTTTAAACCTGTGTGTATGCCTACTGTGAAATTACCACATCAAACGTGACATGCTAACATGGATGCAGCTGAAGCCACCAGGTTTGCTTCAGGGAATTTTTTTTTTTTTAAAGATGCTTCCCAATGGAAACCTAGACAAGACGCACGCCTGTTTCACACATAATCCGTGTAACTGCAGTGCGTATGCAGTCCGTGTGCATTTCGTATGTGGTGCAGAAGCAGCACTGACTCATACTCATTGTGCTTTCACACAGGACACGTTTGCATTCCGCTACTCGGTACGTAAACGATCGCTGCACTGCTGCAGACGCACTGCTCCTGGAACACACTGACGGACCGCAACCAAATACATTAACATGGGTGCGTAAAAAAATATGAAACGCATACGCACTGCAGACGGAGTATGTGTGAAACAGGCGTAAAGGTTGTTTGCACCTTGTGCAATGTGGAATTAGTTTACAGCTTTCTCAAGCATTTTGGAATGCATTTTGGAAACAGGAGATGAGCCCCTGGTCTAATGCACCACCTGGCTTGAGAAACCCGTTCTAAAAGATTTACTTTTAGTCATTATTTTATTTGGGTAGCACAAATATTCTGAATGCATTTGGCAGAATTCAAATGAGCAATCTTAATTTAGATTAATCTAGATTAATTCCAATATTACAGTGAGATTAATCTAGATTAAAAAAAATAATCTATGCCCATCACTAATATATATATATATATATATATATATATAGAACCAGGTCAAACTTCCTGGTTCTAGTAAGAACTCTAGCTGCTGCATTTTTGACCAGCTGAACACGCATTACAATAATCTCAATCTCAGACTCAATAATGATCTGAGATATCAACAATTGGCTGCATAAATTCAACACCATCAACATCAATTCCATGTAACAGTATTAAATTTAGAGTATGATCCTGACAATGAGTTGGTCCTGACACCAGTTGTCTAACCCCAGTAAAGTGCAAAATATCTAGGAATGCTGCACCCAAGCATTTACATGAATATTAAAATCATCAACAATTAAAACTTTATCTGCTGCCAGCACTAAATCGCATATTAGTTCAACATGACTTCAAACTAGTTATACCTTAAGCTCGCCATCCGAGAAATACTGAAAATATTTTTTCTTCACCTTTTGGACGCGGCTCATGTTTATAAAAGTAATATTGTGGGGTAGACTCAAATAATGTAAAATAATTCAAATAATGTAATAATCTCATTTTATCCAGGTTTCTGTCAAACAGAGCACATTTAGGTTATGATCAGTGATCATTTTATTTACAAAAAGTGTTTTCGCAGAAGGCGTCTAAGTTTTGCACAGATAGTTTCACTCGCAAACACTCTCTGACTCTCCGTCAGATGATCTGTGCTTTTTTTTCCTCAATGGATAAACAATGCACCAGTATAATGTACCGTAAACTCTAGTTTTAAGGAGCACAAATCGCCGTGGCTTTCTCTCACACTCACATAGAGAAAGAAAGAGAAAGGGGGGATTGACGTGCTACATTTAAATAATATTATTTGTTGTATTTTCCTGTAAAAATAACGGCGTTCCTATGGAAGACTTCAGCTTTTAAGAGCTGCTTGGTTTTCTGGTAGTGGGTGGAGTTAATGCACGAACTGCAATCTCATTGCCTGTCGCTCACTTATTATTGTCCCCGTTTTGATTTCAGCAAATCAGTTTGAGCAAACACACAAAATCTAATTAATAATTTAATTTTAATAATTTCATGAATCCAGCAGCTCATTAATCCTTAGTGTGTTTTATAGTTTGTATTAGTAGGAATCGTATTATTATTATTATTATCTTATCAGGAGTTTTGTAAGGTTTTTTTCCCCATTTTTTTCTACAGAAACACTGAATGACCAAAAAAGCACCACCACCAGTCCAGTTAGAAAGACTAATAAGCATTCAAACATGGTTATCAAGTTTAATTCTAATTACTAAAGTTCTATTCTTAAATGATACTTGATTATTATAAAGCTTGACTGCCTGGCGAGTAAACTAATATAATTACTAGCCAATGGTGATTCAATTGCCAAGGTGTCAGTAGAGGGTTGTAAGTTGTTATCTAGAAACAACATTGTATCACTACACATGTTTGACAGCTCTGGCATGACGAGACGCGTAAAAACGATGTATTAAAACCGTTTGCAAGTTTGCAAGCCTAGATTTCTTTCAGTGATAAGGTGTTGAACAGGGGACTTTTTCCCACGTGTTCCCTCAACCACACACACACAAAAAATACACTTACACATACAAATACTGGTGAATACTTTCCTGTGGAATTAAATACAACATTATTAATGCGGAAGAAAAGTGTATCATCCGGTTGGACTACGGAGTTGAGAGAATGAGCTACTTGAGCATCACTGAAAGAGAAAATGTCAGTATTTCATTGAGACTTGAGATTAAATAAACTGCTTAAGTATTGTAGATCTTGTAGTATTAATTTTCACATCCAGTTACACATTGTCGGTTAAAAACAAGAAAGTGGTTGGTAAAAACATTGAGTGGCTGGTAGATTTTGAAATCCACCAGCCACAGTGGCCGGTGGACAAAAAAAGTTAATTTCCATCCCTGATATATATATATATATATATATATATATATATATATATATATATATATATAACCCTTTTCGTCTGTGTGCTCCCCCAAATGGCTCTGCGTTGTGTTTGGGTGATGACTGTGCGTTATCGTCACAGCGGTGAAGCTAATTTATTGGGCTCTTTATCTGCATCAGCCACTTTTCACAAAGAAAATAGAACTGTTAGTTACTAATATCAAAACTAAAAATCCATATAAAATCATAAAACAAAACAATATAGTTTTAGCTGCCGTTATTTTAAACCTTAAATTAGGGGGGTTCTCAAAGACTGGAAAAATAACTTTACACATATCACAATTAATGTTGAATGCCACATGCATCCCAAATATGAAGAATAAAACCCAAAATACTCAGATAAATGTTAAACACAATACAATATAAAGAAAAATATACCACACCACATGGAAGGTACAATCCATTAAATAATATTAGAAATACAAAACCATCTTTCACAAATAAGTGTACATATATGTTAGTTAACATCTTTAACAGCAATATATGTCTTTGAATAACATGGATGGCCAATATAATTAAAGAAATATAATGGATGTAAAAGAGAACAGTGAAAACCATCCTTACATTTTCACAAAGAAAATAGAACTGAATTAAACAACAGCTCCACCCATGTGAAGAAGGGCTCACTCACACAATGAAATACTCATAAAACACAGCTCCCCCTTAAGGCTGGGAGAAACATATTACATCTTGCCCACATCTATATATATATATATATATATATATATATATATATATATATATATATATATATATATATATATATATATATATATATATAATGTCTACACTTATTTTATGTCTTCTCAACTAAGCCCAAGCACCACATTGACTAGTCGCTGATGACTTATTAATGAACAAATAAGTCTGGAGCTGTGACAGACACCTTTGTGCACAGCTATGGCATTTAACACAGTGCTGCCCACATGGCTATTGCTCCTATAACAATACATTTTTATCAGTTCTTTTGTCTTTCAGTCGTTGCATTTTTCACAGATTTCTGCTTTTTCTTAATCAGTTACAGATAAAGTGAAAATATTATATTGATGTGAATGCATTAGTGAGAGCGATTGCGTGTGAATTAATTCTCCCTGGCATCATCTCTCTACTAGTAGTGAAACTGTGGGATTTAGTTGTTAAGAAATGTATGCTTGAACTTTTCAGTTTCTAATAATTCCTTATATCTATATCGAAGTCAATCAGTAGATATGGGGATGGTTAGGAGGCCAAGATGGTCAGAGACCAATGGGCGAATTTGGCCAGGATGCCGAAATCCTCTATCTCTAAGACATCCCGAGTAGTGTCTAGGCGTTGTCAAGTTTAAAGCATGAAGCAGAGCACTGAAGTCGACTAGTCGAGTCTGTTTAACCCCTAATATATATACATATATACAGTGCCCTCCATAAGTATTAGAACATTAAAGACAAAATAGCTTTCTCTGCTGTGGAGTCAAGACATTTGCAAATATGATTAAAAGATGAAAATGCGACAAAACTACAGAATGTCGCATATTATTATTATATCTTTTGACACACGTTTCGACATGACATATTTTACCAAATAAAAAGGACAGCACTTTTAGAGTTCATCCCACTATTTGATGTGAGCATAAATATTGGAACAGTTGAATTTAAGGCAGATGTAAAAGATTAAAAGCTAATATTTAGTTGCAAATCCATTGCATGCAATCAGTGCAACCCAAAGACATCACCAGACTCTGGGTCTTATGTTTTGAAATGCTTTTCCGCAGCCTTTAATGCAGCCAATTCCAACTGTTGCTTGTTTTGTGGAGTTTCTGTCTCAGCTGGTGAAATTAACATTCAATCAGATTTAAATTTGGAGATTTCTTTTGGGCAATCTAAGACTTTACATTTCTTTGCCCTGATAAAGTCCTTGACTGAACTAGCAAGGTGTTTGGGGTCATTGTACTGATTTAATATGAAGTGCTTTCTAATGAGTTTGGTGGTATTTTCTTGAATATTGGTAGACAAGATGATTTTGTACCCTTCCAAATTCATTCTGCCACTGCCATCATACATTAAGTCATCATTAAAATTAAGAGATCCTGCTCTAGAGACAGCCATGCATGCCCATGCCACGACACCAGCTCCACCAAGCTTTACGGATGAGGTTGTATGTTTAGGATCATTTACAGTTCCCTTTTTTCCTCCACACTTTTGCTTTCCAGTCACTTAAATAAAGGTTAATCTTTGTGTCACCGGTCCATCAACTTAGTTCCAAAACTCTACTGGCTCACATTTGAGAAGAATCTTGCTATCTTTCTATCTTTGTTGCTGATCAGAGGTTTGCATCTTGCAGTGTAGCTTTTGTAATTCTGTGCCAAATTCTCCTGCAGACTGTAGATTGACAGAACATCACCTCAGCTTTTTAGAGATTGTTGGTGATTTTACAGACATGTATTTTAGGGTTAATTTTCACAGCTTATATGATTTGTCTGTCATCAACTACTGTTGTTTTTCTCAGCTGATCAGGTCGTCGTTGGTTCATGATGTCGCCGTTAGTTTCCAAACTCTTGATTTCTCCATGCTATTTATTTTTCCTATAGGTCTAATTGACTTCCTCTTTTCTTTTAGTATCCAAATTGCTTGCTTTTCTTTCAGAGTCAGCTTCCTCGTCTTCATCCTGGTTTGTGTGTGTCATCAGTGTCAGCAACAGGACACAGCTGAACACTTAGAAAGACCTGTGAGGCAAATGTTCCAATACTTATGCTCACATCAGATAGGGAGATGAAACTCTAAAAGTGGTGATTTTCTTGGTAAAACATATCTGTGTTTAATCATCCAATAATAAAATGTGACATTCCGCAGTTTTGTCTCATATTCATCTTTGAATCATATTTACAGATTTCTTGACTCCACTGCAAAAATAACAATTTTGTCTTTATTGTTCCAATACTTATGGAGGGCACTGTATGTATATATATATATATATATATATATATATATATATATATATATATATATATATATATATATATATGATAAGCATTGATAGTAATGATAATCTCATGTTCCAGCAGCTCAAAACTGACCCTGCCGGGAATGTGAAAGGTGTATACAGGAGGGTCACAAGGTGGACGACTATGGACTTCTTCTTCTTCCTCTTCTTTTTTTTAATCCTAAAATTTGTCTCCTGACTTTATGTCTCTAATATTGCACTGGGTCCGTCTGCTTAGTGCAGTTCAGATTTATTGCTGTATGTTAATGCTGTTGCATCTGTGAGGAACATCAGGCTCTGGGTGAATTAATCAGACTGGATGTGGAAACAGACAACACCTCCAAACCATTTCACAGTGACGTTTTGTTTTCTTATCGTCAGGAAGCCTCATGTGGTGCTGCATGGCTCTATGCAGCAAAGGTGTCTGTGCAGCAATTTGCTGTTTATGCATAATCCACAGACGTCCCATTCTGGGCACAGCAGCTATTTCTGTTCAACAGTCTAAGCAGATTACAATGCAGCCCAAAAGTGTAATGTATTCCTTCATTCTGTTTTGGAAAATCGGATAAGCTTTTAACGGATTATTTCAATGCATAGGTGAAGCAGGTGAACTGTAAAGAACTATAAAACGGGGGAGACAGAGTAGGGTTGGGAACAGTGATGATGCATTTGCAATGATACAGTACTTTATTTAACTAAATAATAATAATAATAATAATAATAATAATAATAATAATATAATAATAATAATAATAATAATAATAATAATAATAATAATAATAATAATAACTAGAATTAAAAGTTAGTGAACTAACTTTGATGTTGGCTTGGCCATCTTGGCCATGGAGCAAAAGAGCCAAAGTACTTGTGTGCCCAACATTGAGTTGCCCCGCTGCAAAATTAATACACATAATAATGCCATAAAAAAATACACCTGCAACAGTCTTTTTCCATGCTCCCTTGCTGTTTTCTTTTTTTAATAAAAAGCCTGGGCTATGATAACAGCTATGACAGGGTTGTCTAGCTGGATGTGAAATAAGTCATGCCTATTTTTCTCATGTATGTATTTCACAGTCCTGCCACCGTCGCATTGTGGGCAACGACACACAAGATAACTGAAACAATGCATTTTAAATCAAGGAGATCATAAGGGGTCCAAGCACAATGGTTTGTATAGATGATGCAGTTACACACTGTTTAAAATTGTTTAATTTGTACTGTATGTTCATTCTATTTATTTATTTGTGCTATTTACATAATGTTTACTTTTTTTAAGTTTGTTTTTGTTAATGTAAAATAGCACTGCATAGTCTTCACTGTAAGATAAAATACACAATCAAACCAAAATGTATTCAGACACCTTCAACATTTCTCACATTATCACAGTTTATTTGCTGTAGTTTAGAAACTGGTAATAATATATGACAATAACTCAGAACAAATTCATCTTGATAATTTCGGGTAACTTTGATAAAAAGATATGTAATGGAATCAACCAAAACTTCAGACTGTCAGTATGACAATATTTACACAACTATCAATACTTTGTTGAACAGTTACCAAGCAAGAAATGCTTAATTTGGTTCAGTCTGTGGTGTGAAAAGGTTGCATTAACAATTAAAGAAAGAAACACTTAAGCAAAACATGGGCAGGTCCTTAATTATTATTATTTTTTAAATCAATTTCACTGGTAGCCTACAGTATGAAGAATTAGTGGGTATAATATTTCACAGATCACTATTTTGCCATACTCACTTACATAAATGAACTAGTGGCCTGCACCCACTAGTAAAACAATTCTATCTGATTTTTGGATTGACTTTGGATAAATTCTTGTACTACAAGGTAATTCAGTCAAGAGCAGTGAGTGATTTACTTTCATTTTCATACATTAAAGACTCTGACAGCAGAGCTAGTAAATTAGGCGCGGTCCCTTTAAGAGACAAACGCATCCATTATGATGATACACATCCGATTTTTTTTTTGCAAATCTTTACTTTCACTTAAGACATAACCACATACTTATTCGAACACACTTTCCAACACGGGTATTTCGACATATTTTGTATGTATTTGTTGTCGGTACAAAAGCAAGAAGACTTTGAGACGCGTCTCTGCTTGCTCCCTGAACACCAGAGCACCGCGCTGCTGAATTGAGCTCTTTTGCTTTTCGCTCTTTTTTCTGTTTATTTAAACTGCGATTTGAATTTGTTCGTTCAGGTCCAGGAGGAAGTGAACGTCCTGAACTACAGCTCTGTTCAGTGTTGCTGTCCCTGTCCGCGATACGCGCGGCTCTCTCTCGTGCACACGCGCCATCAGCTGCTCAGTTCAGTTTCCCGCAGCGCGGGGCTGAAGCGCGAGCTCACTGTGACGTTCCGCCTGATGATTCAGTTAGAAACCAGCTAAGACCAGCGTGACAGTGGCCAAAACTACTTTAAAACCATTTAATATATTATTCAAATTGTTTTGTGCCGTTTCGCTGCAGTGTTTTAATGTGAAAGGCTGTAAATTCTCTGTGGACTTCAAGTGTTCAGAGAAATACATTGCCAGCTCGCGAGCAGTTGGCTGCCGCGAATATATAATGTTATTACTTTAAACAGTTCAGAAACATCTGAATTTAGCTCTTGGTGTGTTCTAAGGTGTGGATTGCGTGCAATCGCGTTTTTATAAGGTCATAAATAAGAATGAATTCGCTCGTTGTGAGCTCCTTGTAGACAGCCTGGGCTGAGCAGCAGTATTTTTAACCAGTTTAAAAGTGAAACGAAACCCGACTCCGCCCCTAAATCTCATTGCAACTGTAGGGGCGCAATTTTTCTCTTTTTTTTTACATTTAAAAATTAATAACAAAAAAACTTTAAGTCTGATCACTCTGAAAAGATATAGCACACACCACCCCTCTATCCCGCAGGTGTCTGCCGAGTTTGGGGCTTGTGGCTTTAAAGCCCTAGGAGGAGTAGCGTTCAGAATTTTTTTCTCAGAAGAATAATAATAATAAAAATAAAAATATAAATAAGTTTAAATAGCATAACAGTATGTTGGCTTGTTGCCAAGCCAAAATAATAATAATAATAATTGTTTTAAGGTATTTGAAAGAAGGAAAGAGAGACAAAAACACATTTTATTATGTCGTTAAGTTTTAGAGTTGGTCATTTTGATTAATATTTGTAGTTTTTTGTATTATTTAGTGAAAATGTGTGGAAAAATTTATTATTTTAAATGGTTTCTTTTTTTCCACTTTACGTCACTACTGAAAAAAAGAAAAAGAAAATTCACTTTGTATTGCTGTCTCTTTGTCCAAGAAGAAGAAGAAGACTCTGAACATACTTAAATCAATATACTAGATAGTGGAGATGCAAATTAACTTTTTTATATTAAAACATGCTTTCTGAAAAAAATATTGGAAATTAAAGGGATATTCTGCCCAAAAATTAAAATTCTGTCATTAATTACTCATCCTACATTGTTGAATAAAGTCGTTTTTTCTTCTTCGATGTATTTATAAATATGTATGTATGATTATATGTGTGTTTGTGTGTATGTATGTATGCATTTATTGATTAATTTATTTAATTTATGCAGATTGGCTAGAACAGATGATTGCTTGTAGGCATTTCCAAATATTGAGATGAAATAGCAAGAGAAGTTACTGATAGAGTGAAAAGCAGAGCTCAAACCGTCATCCTGAGCTGCTCGAGGCAGAGTTTGGGATCCTGCAGTGAGAGCAGCATGAACCGCAGTCTTTCCCCTGATCTCCAGAGGGAAGGCAAATATCCAGCAGGGAACTTTCTTTCATCAACATCCCTTGACTTTTAATAATGCCCTCGTTCTGTGTGATGTATCACGTCCAGCTGCTCAACCCATACATGATGTTTACTACAATAAAAATCTGGGCCTTAATGGGGGATGAGTGTAGGAATTCATTCGCAGCTCGCAGCTGTCGTGCCGCAGTAGGTCTGTCATTGTACGTCAACCTTCAGTGCTGCATGAGCTCCAAACTCCAGAACTTGTCACCATGTGAAAATGCTTTTTGATAAAGCAAGAAATAACTGGTGTAACATTTGACAGCCTGTGTCATTTCATATTTATTTTATCCAAGTTATTTGTTAGAACTTTCTGTATTATTTGTGTTTTCAGCATATTAACAGCCTATATAGAGTTAGTCCAGGTAGATTTCACAGATCAATCTTCATTGTGATGAAGCAAACTTTGTTATCCATAATAGTTGCATAAAAGATGTGCAATTTATCTTAGTTCAGGCATTCTGTATCTCTGCCAAGGGATGGACTTTTTGGTCACACTGGGTCTTTTCACCTATTTAATAACTGGAAAAGAAAAAACAAAACAAAAACCTTTGTACAGTCATAAATGTCTTTCGTCTACAGTATATACATTTCAGTGATTGTAATAAAAAAAAATATAACTCATTTCAACTATCTTTTCAACCCTAGTATACAACATTATTTTGGTACTGTATAATTGATATACTATTATAGTTTTTGTTTATATTTTGAAGTAGATTGTATTTTTACTATTTTACTATTTTAGTACATTTCTAATTAGTACATTTAAGCACAAAATTATTAAATAAATCACTCAATTATTTAAATGTTGTAAAATGAAATTATTCTACAAAATTGTTTTGTTTAATTTAGCGCTACTTGCTGTTTCTTTATAATTATTTATTATTTTATTTTATAGCTTTGGTTTTAGATGATGATAATAACCCTGAATGTAAGCAAAATTACACTGTGTAATATCAAAAGTTTTTATATAAATATGGTCTGGTCAAAGTCAGGCAGTCATTATATATATATAATATATATATAAAAAATTGAATGTACTTTATAAATAACTTTAATTTAGAAATTTACACAGTGAAATGAAAATGATGGAAATAAAGGGATAAAGTTAGTCATTGCTCAGTAAGGGAATGATAGATATCTTACAAGAGGACGTCACGTTGAAGTTGATTTCCTTTTTTTTTTTTTTTTTCATGTAATTGTCAAATGGATTTGTGTATTTTGATGAAGCAGAATGTACATTTTTAAAGTGACACAAAGCAACTAACATCACATAATTCTTCCTGATGCTAGCGCTGCTGTGTTCCTTCCAAAAAAATTATGTCACTTTGGAGGATGATGTCATTCAAGACCCTGCATCCTTTTTGGCATTTGGAGGAAGCTTTAGTCAAGAGAGTGATTGGCATTGATAACAGGCATGCATATTTACTACAGTCCAGGGACTGGATTAAGAAAACTGACACTCTTGTATTGCATTCATGTTTGCTGCTAATACCAACAGTATGTCATGACTGCATTCTGTTCAGGCTATTAAAGCTATTTTTATCTTTTATGAGTCACCCATTTGCAAACATACTGTATACAGTTAATGAATCAGACAAAGAAAATAAATGTAAACTTTATGATTAATTATGCATTATGGCATATGGCAATGCACATCTATTAAATCAGTGTACATCACGTGGGAGGCACCTACAGTCGTGGGTAAAAGAAATGGCACAATCACTTAGATAACACTTAATGACACAAATTTTGTGTTTTGCAAAATTTTCGAATTAAGCTGTTGTGGTGTTCATTAAGCATTGATTCTACAAGTGTTGGCAGTGACATCATCTAGGAACAATGTGAATGACCACAAAAGCTTAAGCAGCAAATTTAGCAAAGAACCAAATTTATGTCACTGCCAAAACTTTTGGCCACGAGTGTAGATTAAATAAACCAGGATTCTGTTTCATATAGCAAGTCTTTAAAAAGCATTTTATTATTTATTTAAGTATAGTTCATTAGAAAATGGTTACTTTCTTTGGGGAATAACAATCAAAGATGAAAAAGCAATTAGCAGTAGGATACTAGGCCATAATGAAGTTTGATTTTGCCCCACTTGGTTCTGTTTAAAGCAACTGCAGTTCTCAATGTGAAAAGCATACTGATTTGAGCTTTAGTATGGATCACACAGGAATCAATATATGAGAAAAATGCTGGATAAGAAGATATATTGTATACTACTTCATTAGGAAAAAGCCAGCAAATAATATTTTCTTTTGTTTGTTTGTGTGTGTCATTTTGGTAACAGAAATGTCCCAGCCTTTCGTAAGATAAATTTAAAATAAAACATGGTTAGTTTAATCATTTGATGATGTTCAGATTACCTCTATTTAGTAATATATATATATATATATATATATATATATATATATATAACTTATTTACTTCATTAATGGGAATTACTTTTTGTAAGGCCCTATTTTGTATCATGCTTGTAGACAGTGCCGGCTAGGAATTTTGGCCAAAGCCAGACTGGCAATGTGGTTCAGAGTCAAAACAAAGCCGATCCGAGGTGAGGTCATCATCTGGTTTGGAGTCTCTGAGCTGCCCAGTATGAGGTAGTCCCGAAGAAACACCGGGTACCAGTGTTGCACAGATTAACAGCACAGAGTAAACATACCCAATCCAGCCTGCAGAACAAAAAAGCTCCTATAAGCTGTGTGCAAACCCTCATGTAAGCCGTCGCTATGGGATAAACAGGTTCGGCGGATTCACGGCCACGATCGCAAACCAGTCAAGCTGCAGGAATAGACCAGCCAAGCAGAACCGAGCAGAGAGAGTTCTTTCTCCCGGGGAGCGGATGAGAGATGTCTGGAATAGCACGCAGACTCCACTAATCTCCCGCTCTGGATTCCAAGTTTAGTTTGGGGAACGGGGACATCATTCTTATTCTTAGCTGGGGGTGTGAGCCGAGGGCAGAGGGGTTTAGTGCCCTCGGCATTCTCTGGCTGTCATCGGCTGCCTGCAGCTCTGAACGAACAGTGACTCAATAGACCATAGCTCTCGCAGTATTTATAGAGTGCTGGGTCTTAAAATGAGATTGATGGGGGCGAGGAAATAAGAGGCTGTTTTCACTTGGCTGTTGAGAGTTTCTGAGCAACACTTGGAGTGATGATGGTGTTATGGGAGCAAAATAATTTTTGCAATCAATGTGACCAGTCTGATTTACTGTTTCTGTACTTAAAGATTTCTTTAATTTAGGCTATGTTTAGAAAAATGTATGCAATGTGTTTATTTGGGGCCTGGTTTTTGTCATTAGATTAGAGCATCAATAGATTAGAGCAGTAAGCCTTGAAAAAAAGTACATTGCAGTTACTTTGCCCTGGATGTTCTCACAAAAGACGTGAAGTGAAAAGTATGTTTGTATAAAACTATATATATATATATATATATATATATATATATATATATATATATATATATATATATATATATATATATATATATATATATATATTTTATGTCCAGTTACAGAAACAGAATAATCAAATGTAAAGTTAGCATTACATAGTCTTCACTGTGTAAAGTAAATCTAGATTCAATCTTGTTAAGAGCAAAATTTAAGATATTTTGGATGAAACCCGAGGGGCTTGTGACTGTCCCTTTGACTGCCAAGTAAATTACACTGTGAAGGAAAAGTATGAAAGACCTCGTCAGATTAATCCATCTGCCATCAGTGGTTCAACCTTAACGTTATAAAGTGACAAGAATACTTTTTGTACGCGAATTGTTGCAATTTTTAAGCAAAATGGTAATAAATAGTTTTTAGCACATTTTATGACACTTTCAAAGGCCCAATGTGCATTTATTTTTATCTGACACAGATTAACATGAATCTGGAAGTGTATTAAAGTGTTTTTTGTACATATCACCACAGTTTAGAAATGAAATGTCCGGTGAGTGATGCAAAAAGTGATGCATTACTAAATATTACACAGCATCTACACTAGTAACCAATAGTATACAAAAGTGTTAACAAATCATATGTGAGATAAAAAGTGCAAAGCTTTACTTTATAAGCAATTTTGCAATTTTACTATGTCAGAAAAGCTATACATATGGAGCTGGTTATGTGACACAAATGTCAAAATGATTAGTTTAGGTTGCTATTTGGACTTAAAGCAAATAATAAAGAGTCTAGGACTGCATCATTATTCCAATTATTAATATATTTCTGGTGTAATATATGTCTGGCATCAATTATTTTAATCCTAACTGATGCAGTGTGTTGCTTTTCATTTCTTAAACAAATATGTTGGAAGATATATCTGTGTTCATATTCCAGTGATGAAAATGCTCAAATTAATTTGGCCCAACATGTGAAATAGTCATTCAGTCAGTATGAGGAATGTTTTTATTTATGAATTGGCCCCCACAGAGTTCTGTGCTTAACCCTCTTGAAAGTCTTTAGGATGTGCTGGAGTCGACTTTACCGAGTGGTTAAACTATACCATTATCAAAAGAAGATCTCAGCCAAAGTATTGTTGCCAAACATGCAACATGCCAGAAACATATTAATCACCCTTCAAATCTAATGTATTTTCTTATTTAAATCCAGACTACAACTTGTTGGCCAGGTAGTGAATGTATTTTATTTTTTTATTTTTTTATTGTTTCTAAAAATGTAGGTAGAAGCAAATTTTTTTTCAAGTGAGACTGTGTTGTGACATGTACAGGGATTATGAAGTTTGCTTACTAACTTGTACATGTCTTGCCATCCCCTTTGTGGCCCTCTTAGAAGTTCAAGAAGATTTTGTAGAATGTGAAGAGAATCTCTGGGACATGATCTTCTTTTAAAGATGCACTCTAGCTCAATGACTCAATACCAGACGGAAACTTGTGATTTTCTGAAATGCTCCAAACAAGCTGCTTCTACCAGACCATGCAGAAGTATAAACCGTGACATGAGGAAACTTACACTTACCAACATCCCAGAATTACATTCGCTTTTAAAGTGGAATGGATCAGGATTCATAGATAGAGACACAAGCATGAGACGCTCAGTGGTGAAAAAACAGTCCACCTCATTTCAATTGGCAGCACCACTTTACCACATTGTAAACTGTATTATGTTTTGATTAATTTCAAATGGCTTGTCTTGCTTCACTAATCTGTGAAATGCACTTTCATTTCTGTAATTTTTCAAATTCTATTATTCCAGTCAGGATGAAGGGAAGAGACAGGAATGAGAAAAAATAATAAATAAATAAATAAATAAATAAAATACAAATGAGCAGCACAATGTTCACATGCATAATTAAGAGAGTAAAGTATTAATGCAAGAAAAAGGCTCCAATTCATCATTTACACGCTTAATTACATTACTTGTTCAGATGTCCATAAAACAGTTCAAGCTTTGCTCATTTGTTAACTATGACACGACTATATGAGTTCTTCTGTCTGGTGTAATGAGAAAAATAAATATTTTGTATATTTTCTCATTTCAAAATTAGCTTTTTTCAGTGTGTTTAATTCTGTCTTGGTGCAATAAAATGCCATATTCCGCTGCATGCTAATGATTGTGTTTTCTTTATTGGTAAAGCTGTAGTGGAAATGTTTTCTCAGTCATTGTTCAATTGAAATGCAAACCATGGTTTTGTTTTTGAAAGACAGAGAATGAAGCAAGTCTATAAGCCTTAGTTATTAAACTGGAAGTAACTTGGAAAAATATAACAAAGATTTACATATTTATTTACAAATTTCTCTCTTCTCTGTTACTGTGCCATTTTGTTTAATGTAATGATCAACATTATTATGTTAACTGAACTCAACAAAATAATGTTTGCAACTTTATATATATATATATATATATATATATATATATATATATATATATATATATATATATATATATATATATATATACATATATATATATATATATATATATATATACATATATATATATATATATATATATATATATATATATATATATAAACTATGAACATATTTGGAGTGATAATGTCTCCTTAAATGGCTGCTGTGATCTAATACACTGACTTCTGAGTAGCTTGTAGCTTGAGTACCATGTTTATTTTCTAACACTGCTGCACACACATGGAGTATGAATGTATGCAGCAGAATCAGGCAGGCAGGGTTACTGGACTTCCACTCGGCTGCAGGGGTTTTGTGTGGGCCAGCTGTCAGATGTCTGGCCCCAGTCTGACATCAGCGATCTCGCGGGTGTCTGAGTCTCTGGATCAGGCTAGTCTTTTATTAGCACATGGCTCCTCAGCGCCCTATAGTGAAAATGTCAGCATCAACAGCAGTGATGTTCTTCTCTGTCGAGATCTCCTGAGCCCTCAGCTGCTCTCGATGCTTCTCGTATCCATACCTCCACACCCATATTTCGCTTATCTCTGAGCTTAAGAGCTCTGTGTCTGGCTGGACAAAACAGTCGCGGATAACTGTGGAAGCTGCAGGGAGGAGACAGTTGCTCTAGAGACTTGAATTAGTGAGTGACTGCAACCGATAGGAAGAGTAAAAACTGAAGGTTTCACTGGATAGGCAGTAATCAATCATCAATGTCATGGACTGATTGTGTCTGGAGGGCTGGAAGTCGATGGAAGAATTCCAAACAATGCAAACAGTCACTGAACACACAAAATCCCTATTAGTTCCTTATCTGGAAGCATGAAATCTGTCTTAAATTGGCTGTATTTGCTTGTGAATGCCTAGAAGTGTGATTGATATTAAATGGGCACTCGTGTATTTATTTTATTTCTTTTTACTTTAAATGTTAAAAATGTAAAAAAAAATAAAATAAAAAAACCCGTCTTGGTTACGTATGTAACCCTCGTTCCCTGAAGGAGGGAACGGAGACGTTACGAATGGGATCTCGCCCGAGAGCCCAATCACCTTCGAGTGGTACAAGCGAGCTCCGCCCCTCAGAGCGGGTATATAAGGAGCAACGCGAGCAACTCGCATTCAAGTCTTCGCTTCGGAGCCGAGCCAGTGACCCGGCCGTTCAGCGGAACAGCGATGTGGCAAGGAGACGTAACGTCTCCGTTCCCTCCTTCAGGGAACGAGGGTTACATACGTAACCAAGACGTTCCCTTTCAGTCGGTCACGTTCGACGTTACGAATGGGGTCCCTTACAAAACGCCACATGGCTGTCTTCCAGCGACCCGTGTGAGTGATAGCACCCTGTCGTGAGGCCAGCACGAGTGAGCCTGCCCGGAATGTGAATGGCACGAAGCGGCCTCAGATGCTTGTGACTCCACAGGAGGAGATGGCGAGCGAGTTGCGACATGCGGCGGGAGCGTAGACCACCTTGACGGTTGATGTACGCTACGGTCGCAGTGTTGTCCGTACGGACCAGAACGTGCTTGTCCTTCAGCAGGGCCCTGAAGCGGTGCAGAGCAAGACGTATTGCTAGCAACTCGAGGCAATTGACATGCCACTGAAGTCGGGGTCCTGTCCAGGAGCCTGACGCAGCATGCCCGTTGCACATGGCACCCCAGCCCGTGGCAGAGGCATCTGTTGACACAACAACATGTCTGGACACCGGTTCTAGGGGCACGCCGGCCCGTAGAAATGAGGGGTCCAACCACGGGGTGAAGTATCGGCGGCAGGCCGGAGTGATGGTCACTCGGAGCGTGCCCTGTTGCCATGCCCATCTCGGGACTCGGTCGTGAAGCCAGTGCTGAAGCGGTCTCATATGGAGTAGCCCGAGCGGTATGACTGCCGCCGCGGACGCCATATGCCCCAGGAGCCTCTGAAACAGTTTCAGTGGAACCGCTCTCTTGCCCTCGAATTGTCTCAGACAATTCAGCAGTGACTGCGCACGCTCGTTCGTAAGCTGCGCGAACATGGCGACCGAGTCTATTTCCATACCGAGAAAAGAGATCCTCTGCACAGGGGAGAGTTTGCTCTTTTCCCAGTTGACCTGAAGACCCAGTCGGGCGAGGTGTCTGAGCACCAGATCCCTGTGCTCGCACAACCGCTCTCGAGAGTGAGCTAGGATCAGCCAGTCGTCGAGGTAGTTGAGGATACAGACACCTTGTTCCCTGAGAGGAGCCAGGGCTCACTCCGCGACCTTCGTAAAGACGCGGGGAGACAGGGCCAACCCGAATGGGAGAAACCTTGTACTGATATGCCTGCCCCTCGAAAGCAAACCGAAGAAACGGTCTGTGTCGAGGAAGAATGGAGACATGAAAGTACGCGTCCTTCAGGTCGATCGCTGCAAACCAATCCATCGGACGAATGCATTCGAAAATGCGCTTGGGCGTTAGCATCCTGAACGGGAGTCTGTGCAGAGCTCGGTTCAAGGCACGCAGGTCCAGGATTGGCCGTAACCCACCTGACTTCTTGGGTACTATGAAGTAAGGGCAGTAAAAGCCGGACTTCATGTTGGCTGGAGGGACCGGCTCTATCGCGCCCTTTGCCAGCAGGGTCGCGACCTCCACGCGCATGACATGGGCATCTTTGCCCACCATCGTCGCGTGGACACCCCGAAACCTGGGGGGACGCCGGGCAAACTGAATCGCATAGCCGAGCCTGAGCGTCCGGATGAGCCAGCGGGAAGGCCTGGGGAGCTCTAGCCAGGCTCCCAGGAACCAAACCAGGGGGGTCAAGGGGACGAGTACGGGCACTCGTCTGACTCCAAGTGGCAAAGAGGGCATGAGAAGGCGAAGCGTTCTTGAGCCGTCTTTGCATGGAAACTGGCAAGGGGAGAGGAGAACGAGAGCGGCGAGGAAGCACGTCGCCAGCTGTCGTTCGTGGCCTCTTGGGACCCGGAGGTAGAGGAAACAGCTCTTTTAGTGAAGGTTTGGGTACCACCGGCCGCAGGGCCAGTGGCGGAACAAAAAGAAAACGAGAACAAAGGATTCTCCCCCGGCCCTCCTCCGGGGGAAGGAGTGGTCCTGCTACCATCTCCTGATGAGCTGACGTCTCCAACTCCGGGTCGCCCGTCTCAGGAACGCTGCTTGGCCTGGCGTTTGGCAGGTTTAGGGGCAGAGACGGGTTGCGCCGCCCTTCTGCGGCCATCTTCTCGCTGCAGCCGGGGTGAAGGCTGCTGCTGTGGCCGAGCGGGAGTGGAGGAGGCCGCAGGGGAGCGCCCTCGGCGACGAGCAGGCTGAGGCGATTGCGCCGGCGGTGGGGTGGAAGCAGCAGAGGGCCGCCGGGGCAGGATGTGCCTGATGGCCTCAGACTGCTTCTGGGCGGCAGAAAACTGCTGGGCAAAGCTCTCTACCGCGTCGCCGAAGAGGCCATCCTGGGAGACCGGGGAGTTGAGGAGCTGAGCCCGAATAGACTCCCTCATGTCTGCCAGGTTCAGCCATAGGTGGCGCTCCTGGACCACCAAAGTGGACATCACCTGACCCAAGGAGCGCGCAGTGGCCTTCGTCGCCCGGAGAGCGAGGTCGGTTGCAGTGCGCGCCTCCTGCAAAACCCCTGGGTCAGCACTGCCCTCGTGCAGCTGCCGGAGCAGCTTTGCCTGATAGACCTGCAGTGAGGCCATGGCATGCAGGGCAGAAGCGGCCTGGCCCGCAGCTCTGTAAGCCTTGGCCACAAGCGTGGATGAGAACTTACAGGCTTTGGAGGGCAGCTTGGGACCACCACGCCAAGCGGAGGCACTCTGTGGACACAGTTGCATCGCAACAGAACGCTCCACCGGGGGAATCCCAGCATACCCCTTGGCCGCCCCGCCATCGAGGGCAGTGAAGGCGGAGGAAGAACCAGAACGGTTTCGGGCAGTTAAAGGTGCCTTCCATGAACTAGTTACTTCCTGGTGCACTTCCGGGAAGAAAGGAACCAGAGGGGGGTGCTGGCGATCCGCATGAGCAGCCCCCAGGAACCAATCATCCAGCCTCGAGCGCTCGGGACAGGGTGGAGGATTCCACTCAAGCCCGATGCTCTCCGCTGCCCGGGAAAGCACGGCCGTCAGCTCGGAATCGGACTCGGACAACACTGGCACTCCCGAGGGAGGCAACGCAGCCGAACCCTCATCTCCCGAGGACTCAAGCCCGCCTTGTGATGCGGCGATCGACATACGGTCCTCTTCGTGAGCCCCGAATGAGATGTCAGGAGCCTGAGAGGGTCCAGCAAACTCATCCGGGAACTCAACCGGCTGCGGCGTATGTGAGGGGGGTGTGGCTGAGGAGGTTCGCTTGTCGGGGAAGCCCACACGGTAACCCTCAGATCACCCTGGCCACCAGCCGAAGTAGCTCTCTTACGAGAAGAAGAGCTAGAACGGGGTGTGGCAGAGGGGACTCTATACCTTTTACGGTAATCGAGTCTCTATCTCAATGCCGAGATGGTCATGTCCCCGCAATGAGGACACGAGCCATCTACGAACGCAGTCTCAGCGTGCTGGAAGCCCAGACATGTGACACAGCGATCGTGACCGTCACGAGGAGCGATATATAGACCGCACCCAGAAACACACGGGCGAAATGACATCTTTAAAAAGACGCAAATCGGCCCGTATCTCTTTTGTGAGAGAAATTTGTCTCTTTTAGAGGTGTTGAAGCGCTCAGGGGAACGCGGGAGCTGTCGCAGGAAACCCTGACGAACCGCTGAATCGCGCCGTCACACCAACACCAGCTCTTGCTTGTAAACACTCCGGTGATTGCAGCAAGCGATGTTCTCGGCTCCGAAGCGAAAGCTTGAATGCGAGTTGCTCGCGTTGCTCCTTATATACCCGCTCTGCGGGGCGGAGCTCGCGATGCAAATTCCGCAGACCAAGGTACTTTGTGTACCATTGGCTCGTTTTGTACCACTCGAAGGTGATTGGGCTCTCGGGCGAGATCCCATTCGTAACGTCGAACATGACCGACTGAAAGGGAACTACTACTACTACTAAATAGATAAATAAATAAACTGTACTTCCAGATTTGACATTACAAAATAAAAACCTTCTTAAGTGTACTTAAAGAGAGACACTTCATGACTATTTCTTAAATGTACCAAATTGTATCTTTATAAATGTGTAATTAAAAATACATTTAAATACATGACATAACACGTTTCAAAAGAAATGACATTAAAGTATTTTTTGGTTCACCATAAAAGTTTGTATGTTTGTCCCTACACTCCACAGTACTTCAACTATATTTCAAGGACAATATAAATAATTATGAAATCATATATATATATATATATATATATATATATATATATATTATAAGTCCTAGTTATGTGGGTCAAAACAACTAACAAGATCAACTAACTGCATATAATATAACTTTAAACTGTAATACATTTTAATTTCATTGCAATTAACGTAGCAAAATGTCTGAAAAAAAAAAAAATACATTCAATGCACACTTAATTATATTCTTTCAAAGTAAATTATCACTTGATGGAAAACAGTTTTTCCCCATCCCTGAGAATAGCTTTTTTGGTTTTGCAATTGAAATGATCATTAAAGCACATTGCGAATTCCTCTTTTCAAAAACATTTATGCACAGTTGAGTAGACTCTGATGTTAACATGTTGCTAAGATGACAACATAATTCTCTAATAAGCATAAAATAACTGTTATTTGGGAAAAATTTCATTGCATGTCAATACAAAGATAAGTATTTCTATTAATTCGTACATTCTCTTAATTTCAGTGCATTGTGTGATCTGCAAATGTCTCTGCTGAATTTGAACAAAACAAGTAACTTAAAAGCAGCAAGTTACTAGCCACCTATTACGCCGTAAAATGATTTTTAGTCATGCAGCTCACTGTGATTTGAAACAGAACCTTTGTGTCTACTTTAACTCACACAGAGCATACACATAAATCCAAAGTTTAAGAAGCAGAGACAACCTGTCAAATCACTGCAGCATCGGCTGACCTCTAAGATAAAGACAGCCAACATTACGATCTTAACCCTCGGGCGCATATATCCTGTAAGAGACCGAGACAGACCAGCGTGATCAATACAATTTGAGGTAAATGAATAACGCAATTATCCAAGACAACGTTTTGACTGTTTCTGTCAAAAGTGATGAATTGCATGGTCTACAAAAAATGATAGTGAGCTGCAATATATTAGCACTTGGAATCCGTCTCATCCTCATGCCCCAGCTCTTACAGGAGAAATAGATCAGGTTCATTAATTCATCATTTGCCAATTGAATTACAGAGATGATCTCAAGAAACAAATGTATAAGAGGAAAGCAGAGGTTATGTGACCTTGTAAGCATAATGTATAGTCCATTAGCAGAGATGGAGGGATTGTTACAGATGAGTGCGCGAAGGGCAGAGGTCATTGATCAGGGGGATTCATGTCAAAAAGTCATATTGACATGACAACATCCATGAAATCAAATGTTACATGTACATGAACAGTAATATTGATTCCAGTCATTCTCCATACAGTCCTTTAGTTTATTGACTTGAACTCAATGAAATCAAGGATCCACTGCAATACAATGGGAATTCTGGAAATGTGACCAACAAGCTAATGTATTGTCTCGTTATAAAGTGTTCAGACAAACTTATACATATATGTTTTTACTATAATGTTTGGTGCATTTCATCTTGACGAACAAATTTATTTCATTTGATTCTGACTATTTGATGACTATTCAAGTAAAATTACAGTGAGATAAATTTGATCTTTATAGTTTCAAGAACAGACAGAAAACCTGTCACAGTTTCTTTCAGTGGTAAAAAGAAAAACACTCAAAATAAACAGTCTTTAATCTGTAATCCAAAAGAGGTAACACAGGGTAAGCAGCACTTGACTGTAACCCTGTTCCCTGAAAAAGCGGGAACGAGATGCTGCGCTCAATAGCGCTAATGAGAACATTCTTTGTTCGACCGGTTGCGAAGCACGTCAAGTTACAGTCAAGTAACCCGAGACGATTTATATATTACCATTAAATTCACAGCAAGCCAATTAATTTTGTATAATTAATAATTTAATTGTTTTCACAATAAACAGATTGTTTATGATAATTTTAAGAAACTTGAATAAATGTATTTTAAAAAAGAAGAGTGGGAGGGGGGGGCTTACCTATTCCATTTATATATGACAGGCAAATATGTATCATATTAGGTTTATTATAATGGACATATTTAATTTACATCTTAATTTTAGGTCTACACAATTTTTATAATTTTTGTATTTGTTTATTTATTTATTTATTTTGTGCATGTACAACATCATATAACATTGTATATTTGAATGAATGAATGAATGAATGGGAGTACCTTACCATCATAAAATATTTAATTTACCAGATTATCCAGCATCGAGAGTAGCTTTTGAAAGGGAACTGGTTATTTTGTTCTTTTATTAGAACTAAACCATGAATCTGACTTGTTTCATTTATGTCTGTCTGACAAAAATGCATCACTTTATGTTTATTAGTTTATGTTAAAAATGATTTTATTATCAAAATAGTTAACCAAAAAAAAAAAAAAAAAAAAAAAAAAAAAATCTGTTGTGAAACAGCCAATATATGCACATTATAGGTGTCTAACACATTTTCACATACTATAGAGATCATGGAGAGGTAATACAAAAACTCCTTTTATCAAGGAGGCAAAACGTAGCAGAGATTGTGCAATTTTTGTTTTTACATTTGTCTGGTATCAGGTATCAAGCATTTCCAAATTAAATGTTCAGAAAGAGTAGATGATCTTTGCGACCAGCAGATCTTTGAGGCACAGTGTAAGTTGATTAGAAAGATTTCCTCCTCGCAGCACATTTTCCCTTTCATTGCGCTCTACAGTAGACGTGCTCCACTGCACATTGATTAACCTTCCGCCCAATGAAGAGAAGATTCAGAAGGACACTCAGCGGCCCTCAATACATTTCCATCAAGCTTTGTCATCTCATTCTAGAAGCGCACTGAATCATTTCCATGTGAACAAAGAAGTGCGGTTCCCTCATCAGCAAATAAATATTTATGAAGCCTTTAAGTTGAAGAGCACAGGGGAAAAGTCTACCCAGTTACGTAACACACATTTGGCCGCTATCAGCACTCTCACTGTTGTCATTCTTGTACATCTGAGTGCGGTTTTGCATTTTGATGAAAGCAAATGTGTGCAGGCATTATCTGATATCAGAGGTGACTTTGTTGAGAAGAATACTGGATTGGCAGGTACAGACCAACAGGTGCTGGATGTGCATAAAAGAAGCAAAGAGGAAAATTCTATTTTAATATACACTCACGTTCTCATGTCCCTGCATCCTGAAAGATGTCATTCTTCTTGTTATTATTATTATTTTTGTATAACATAAAAGAAAACAGCTCTTCTCCATGCAATGATAGAAGAAAAGTGCATGAGTTGTTTGGTCTGCTTTATGCGGCTTTGTGTTGGTCACTATGAAATGTGTAAAGATTACTCAGAAAATCTTCTTTTGTGTTCAGTGGAAAGACTATCAGATATGAGGGTGAGTAAACAATGTCTGGTTAACTATCCCTTTAATATGCAGTGCTGTTCTTTCAGGCAATCACTTTTATGTGGTTTTGCAATAATGTATACGATAGAACATATGGCATTTAAATGTGATACTCCATCTTTCTAAATATGCTCATATTTCTTAAGAAAATGCACCGAAAGTATCTCCACACTCTTGTGTCGTTTGTTGATGTCATATTGATCCATAAGCTTTGAATGAAATGCACCCTTTGAGGAATACATAAACATATATAGCAATGACTCCATGCATTCAAGGCCTCTGTACTCTGTCATGGTTTTATACTGAAAAATATTTAATTGCTTGTGGTGTTTGCTCAGAGGAAAGAAAGCAGTGTGATCTGATCTGATCTAAGCACAGACATGACTTGTGTGTGAATAGCTATTGGAGTTGAGCAATGCAGTGGTTCTCATCTAAACTTAATCAAGTGAGCTTAATTTAACCATAGTCTTTTCATGAATAAAGTGTCCTAATAGTTTTACTTGTGTTTGTTCTTTCAACGTAACACTGTTGAGTGAAACACCAGTGCAGGATGTTCCTGCATAGATTTCATAGATGATTTGTTTGTTTTTGCATAGATTTCATAGATGATTTGTTTGTTTTTATTTGTTTTTATTATTATTATTATTATTATTATAATTTTTTGTTAAGATCATGGAATTCACACCATGATAATTGCTAAGTACTTGCTAAAAAATGAAATCACTCTGTCTTTTCCAAAATGATGGCCAGCCATCCATCCATCTATCTATCTATCTATCTATCTATCTATAGATGTCTGTCTATCTGTCTGTCTGTCTGTCTGTCTGTAATGTAGCAAATCTCAACTGCTTGATTGTTTTTATTGCTCAAATGTATATGATATTATCACGCAGCTGTCTACATAAAGTTTGATATACATCAAACTTTATCCACACACACACTAACTTGGGGAGAAATATACTATATACACTAAATATACTAAATTTCAAGTGCATGTTTGTTTATTGTCACAAACCGTAACTATATTATTTCCCAGCTCTTTATATAAACTGTGATATAGTGTGCCGTATATATATATATATATATATATATATATATATATATATATATATATATATATATATATATAGAGAGAGAGAGAGAGAGAGATAGATAGATAGATAGATAGATAGATAGATAGATAGATAGATAGATAGATACTGAAATAAAGCAATATATACCGTAAAAGCAAATCTCAATTCTTTGCATTGTTGCTAAATCAAACAATATTATCGATCATTTCTAATCTTCTAATAAAGCTGTGGCTTAATGTGGCTATGAAGCATGCAGCTCTTAAAATATTATAAACATTAACATCATTATTTTATCTAAAGGTACTTTGAAACAAAGATTTGTGAAAAATGCTTTGAGACTTGTCACATTTCACTGCTGTAAATGGAATGACACCTGAGGCACAGCTGTCAAAATTTGGCATTACATTCCGAGTTAGTTCCTAGTTAAGGCCTTTTCTGTTTGTATAAACTCAAGATAGCTAAACCAAACACATTGTTGGATGCCTCCTTATGTCTCACGTCTGAAATAGCTTTGTTTAGTCCAGCTGTCACACACTACGACAGAATATAACATTAACTGTGGTTATATTTAGCCTAGAATTGATCCTAAGATTAAACAAGACACAGGTAACCGTATGCTTGCAATTATTAAGTAAAGTCTACATTTAAGGTGAAGAATGACTTGTTTGGTAGTAGGAGTAATGAGTTGTTCGGTCTGGGCTGAGAAGGGCTTTGATAGGAGTCTCTCTGTCACTATAAGTGGCAGCTGGGAACAATAGTTCATTGTTGATGCCACTGCTGCCCAGGTCTATTTTGGATTTCTTCCTTTTATAGTGTGTTATAGGACCTGCTTGCCGGGGCGATCTCTCCTCCCTGGGGTCAAATGATATAAAAGCTTTAACAGACAATCTGCCTTGAGCAGCTCCCTCACATCCAGTCTGCACTTTCTGACTCCTTTGCTCATCCAGGAGGCTCTTCACAGCATCACCATGGCTCCCAAGAAAGTCGAGTCCAAGAAGCCAGAACCCAAAAAGCCGGAACCTAAGAAGGAGGCTGCTCCAGCCCCAGCAGCCCCCAAACAAGCTCCGCCGCCCGAACCAGAACCCCCCAAAGAACCTGCATTCGATCCCAAGGCCATCACACTGGAGTACACTGGCGATCAGATTGAAGAGTTCAAAGAGGCATTTCAACTATTCGACCGCACACCTAAAGGAGAAATGAAGATAACGTACGCCCAGTGTGGAGATGTGATGCGAGCTCTTGGTCAAAACCCGACCAATGCCGATGTGCTGAAGGTCCTGGGGAAACCCAGACCTGAGGAAATGAACTCCAAGCTGGTGGACTTTGAGACCTTCTTGCCAATGCTGCAACATATCTCTCGCTTGAAGGATCAGGGCAATTTTGAGGATTTTGTGGAAGGACTGAGAGTTTTTGACAAAGAGGGCAACGGGACCATCATGGGGGCAGAGCTTCGGCATGTTCTGGCCACGCTGGGTGAGCGGATGACAGAGGATGAGGTGGATCGACTTATGGCTGGACAAGAGGACGCCAATGGCTGCATCAATTATTCTTCATTTGTCAAACATATTCTTTCTGGTTGAACTGGATTTGTACTGTAGGCCCTTACTCAGTGGATGCTGTGGGTAAATGATCAGAGTTGTTAATGAGAAAACTACTTAGACTTTTCCCCCTGAAATCTGTTGTTTACATTGTTTTATTTAAAACTTTGTCTGAATAATAGCACATTTAAAATTGAAGGCTGTTTAACATCACATTGCCATTCTATATGTCCGATTCCTCTACACCTGAAAGACCCTTTCTCTAAACATTCTGACTTATGTGCATATGTTTTGTAAATTTGCAAACAAGTGTTCAGTCGCAAAAATGTGTAAACAACAACAACAATACCAATAATAATAATAAAAAAACATCCAACAAATATATATATATATATAATAGGTTGGCATGGGCTTCATTTTGATTTGACTAAAAAGGTACAAGATCGCCTTACACTAGGCTTTTTGTTCTTGTAAAGGTTTTGTTCATCAAAAAAAAAAAAAAAAAAAAAAAATCTAAAAGAAAAGAAAAAGTAATTTTTATTCCAAACCCAAATTACTTCAAAATGAGATTTTTTTAAGCTTTAAGTTTTTACATCCAACCAGAGTTGGATGCTGTCAAGCTAAAAAAAAGAGAAACATATGGAAATTGAATTTGTTGCTCATTGTAAATCAACCCTTATGCTGTAATTCTGATTCATGTTCACATAAATTTACGACATGCCACACTAGGTTTGATATTAATGGCATTTGGTTACACAAACACCAACAGTATTTGATGTAATTTTCATGCTGCAATACCGTATTTAAAAAAGCATTGGGTAAAAGTGACTTCGTTAATTTTGGGTGAACTATTGCTTAAAGCTTCAATTTTAATGCAATTTATCGGTTGCATGGTAATAAGGTAAAACAACATTTGTTTCCACATCACAACACTGCCCCAAACCACTGCACGTCTGGTCTTGAAATATCTAATGTCAGTAATTGGTGCTCTAAGAATGTTCAATTAATAATCACATGTACCCTCAAAAGTATTTTGTATTAGAACGAGTCTCTGTGCTATTAGTACAATGACACATTCTTAATGAAGTTTTGATTCACTTCCATAATGAATTATACATTTAGCTCTTAGATGGAAGCAGTCTTGCCGAAAACAACTCATGCAGCACTTTTGAATCTGTGACCTTTTCCCATGCAGCCTGCAGAGTCTGGGCTGCTTTTGAAGACACCTTGGGATTTCGCTTTGATGAGGTATGGAGTTTCTCTCTATAAGAAGGCCGGGCATGGGGACTGTGTCCGTGCATCAATGAGAATGTTGGCTATGTAATCTCGGCTCAGGAGAGGCAGGATCTTCCAGCCATGTACTTAGGAAACACAGCTATCTATGGGTCGTAGGGAGGATGATTTAGAGAGAGAGCACTTGAAAGAGTGGCCAAGAGCACAGAAGAGGGACAGGGGTGATCTTTAAACACCATCCTCCTGTCATCAGGCTGACAGCTGCCCCGGGTCTCCCGCCTGTGATCCCTGGTGTCAGGCTCACACTTGGCATGGCCTCTATGGCAGCACATAAACATGAATTTCACACCTCCGGATGCAAGCGGTGACGGTGCGAGAGACTTCCGCGCTTCACCGGTGCCACTCGACAGGACACCACACTGCTGCTCTGCATTGTTCTGATTGGGTTTGTGAAGTGGCACTTATATATATGCATCAAATAAATAAATAAATAAAAAATGTTGGATGGGATGCAGATTAGCAGATAGCTGGATGTGTTGATTATGGAAATTTAATAGTGATAAAATTATAGTGGTACAGGAAAGTTGAAAATTCCATCTTACCCTCATGTTATGACTTTCCATATAAACCACACACACAAACACACACACACACACACACGCATAAATGAATAAATTGTTTATTGATTTAAGTATAAAGCTACTGATAACTTAAATATAAAGCTGTTAGAACCCATTACTGTACTGTAGGCAGTAATTACATTATAACAGTACTATAACTAAATCAAACAATTGCAATTGTTTTATTGTGCAATTTCTTTCAGAATTGGAAAAGTGCATCTTAATAGAAGAGGAAAGGAAATGGGAATAGAAATAGAATCAAACTAGATTTTCAATGAAAGAACAGTAATCAAACTAAATTAAATTGGGCCCCAAAACAAAATAATCACATTATTCTGCACTAATTAAAACTAATATATATATATATATATATATATATATATATATATATATATATATATATATATATATATATAATGACAAAATGCCTTTACGGAGAACAAAAGACAGGATGATCTCATGGCAATTTGTAACTTTTTTACATTTTTACAAGTAGTGGCTAATTTATATGCATTCATACTAAAAATGGCATGTTTTTTTTTTTTTTTTTTTTTTTTTTTTTGCAATTCATTCATTGTAGAAATTCATACATTTAAGAAAAGGTTGCAAAACCACATGGCCCAAAAAATCAAACAATTTGTACAAAATCATCATAATCAATTTCAAACAATGAAACACTTATTAAATAGAATATTATAGAGATTTGCATTTACATCAATTTACATGTACTTGCTTATATTAAGCAGATATTAAGCATGTTACTTACATTAGCATAAATTAAGCAGACGGTCTACTCATTGTCACGGTAGGAAATCCAGTGTTTCCTCCGTGTCATGTTTTGTGGTTGTTTTTGTACTCACGTTGTCTCCATGTGCTCGTTTGGTTGATTGTTGTCACCTGGGTGTTGATTGTCTCGCTCCAGCTGATCCTCATCCCCACTCAGCTACATATACTCACCTCTCTCTCTGTCTGTTGTCAAATCCTCATTCATGTTGCAGTCTCCCTGTTGGATTACCGTCTCCCGTGTTAGTGTTCTGGATTGTGTTCGTGTTGTCGTCTTCGTGTGAGTGTTCCGGTCACTTCCTGGTTTCATCCATTGACCGTCTACACCGCCACCACCGACTTCACCATCCAGCACTTCTCACGCCACTGTAGACCTTCCGTCACCATTGCCCACATCCTGGACAGTGCCTTCATCATTCATTTTTGCTGTATTTTCTACCATCAATAAATAACCTTTCTCATTACCTGCAATTGCTTCCTCCTCTCTTACGAACCATCACAGTAGGATCTGACCATCATGGAAGCAGCAGGCAATCGCTCCCCATCTCATCTGGAGGACATTCTGCAGAGAGCCGTTGGTCGTATGGATCGCCAAGACAAGGCGATAGATGAGATGGGTCGAGCTTTCCAAGCAATGGTGACGAAGGTGTCCGAGCTCGCTCTCCAGGCTCAACATCAACAACAACCGCCACCCGCTGCGCCTCCCACGCCACCCACACCGCCGATCGTCTCCGGAGGGATTTCCCAATCCGAACCACGCTTCCCCATTCCTGAGAAATATGCGGGTGAGCCAAACTTTTGTCGATCATTTCTGTCACATTGTTCTCTGCACTTCGCCTTACAGCCCCGCACGTTCACCACCGAAGAGATGAAGGTGGCATTCGTCTTGTCACTACTGACGGGGAGGGCTGCCCTCTGGGGAACGGCGGTGTGGGAGAACCAAGACAGCTGCTGTGCCTCGTTCCACACCCTTTCGGAGGAGATGAGACGAGTCTTCGACCGCTCCGTCGCCGGGAGGGAGGCGGCTAGACTTCTCACGGATCTACGTCAGGAAGACAGATCCGTATCCGACTATGCCATCGAGTTCCGCACCCTGGCGGCGGAGTGTAAGTGGAACGAAGAGGCGCAGTGGGATCACTTCCTGCATGGGTTGGCTGACCGCATCCAACAGGAGATCCGCGCCGCTGAACTCCCCACTTCTCTCAATGGTCTTATTGACTTCGCCATCAGGATAGACAACCGACTCGACCAAGCCGACAGACGGAGGGGGAGAGTTGTTCTCGCGACCAGACCGGAGGCTCAGCGTCAGCGCTCAGAAGTTGCGGTCAGCCCACCTGGAGATCCTGAACCCATGCAGGTGGGGCGAGCTTGGCTCTCCCGGGAGGAGAGGATCAGGCGGAGATCCCTGGGACTGTGTTTGTACTGTGGCAGCCAAGAACATCACATCCAGCGCTGTCCGGTAAAAGACCAAGCCCGATAGTAAAACTGAGGCTACTATCGGCTGGGATCTCTGCCAAGAAGACCTCATCTACATCGACACTCCTTCCGGTGAGTCTACGGTGGTCTACCCACGCACTCAATCATCACGCTTTGTTGGATTCTGGGGCCGAGGGCAGTTTCATGGATTTCAAATTCGCTAGGAAGCTCAACATTCCTCTCACCTCCCTCAAACACCCCATTGCACCTTTTGCACTCAACGGACACAAACTGCCTGTCATCACACAGACCACTCTAGCGGTTTCGCTCATCACAGCTGGCAACCATACGGAAGAAATTTCATTCTTCATCATGGACTCACCTCTATCCCCCATTGTTCACGGTCACACCTGGCTCCAGAAACACAACCCCAGGATCGATTGGCGTCTCGGATCTGTGGTTAGCTGGAGCGAGGAATGTCATTTGTCTTGTCTTTTGTCTGCTGGTGTTAATGTTTCTGAGTCTGTGTTTCAGGGGGAAGCAGTGGATTTGGCTAACGTGCCCTCGGAGTACCACGACCTGAAGGAGGTGTTCAGTAAGTCTCGGGCTGATTCTCTTCCTCCTCATCGTCCCTATGACTGTGCTATAGAGTTATTGCCAGGTACTTCTCCGCCTAAGGGCAAGTTATATTCCTTGTCTATTCCAGAGACGGCGGCCATGGAGAAATATATATCCAGTTCTCTAGCAACGGGGTTCATCCGCCCTTCTTCTTCTCCAGCGGGGGCGGGGTTCTTTTTTGTGGGAAAGAAGGACGGATCCTTGCGACCTTGCATTGACTACCGAGGGTTGAACAACATAACGGTAAAGAATACCTATCCTTTGCCGCTTATGTCTTCAGCTTTTGAGAGGTTGCAGGGAGCGTCCGTTTTCACTAAATTGGACTTACGTAATGCTTATCATTTGGTCCGCATCAGGGAGGGGGATGAGTGGAAGACTGCTTTTAACACCCCTAGAGGCCATTTTGAGTATTGAGTCATGCCCTTCGGGCTAACCAACTCGCCGGCAGTCTTTCAAGCACTCGTTAACGACGTGTTACGAGACATGGTCGATCTGTTTATATATGTTTACCTGGATGACATATTGATTTTTTCTTCGTCTCTCCAGGAACACGTGCAACACGTACGGCGAGTGCTTCTGCGGTTGCTAGAGAATGGATTGTTTGTCAAGGCGGAGAAATGCGTTTTTCATGCACAGTCTGTTTCTTTTCTAGGACACATCATTTCGACTGAGGGTGTTCGCATGGACCCTGATAAGGTTAAGGCTGTGGCAGATAGGCCATCCCCAGAGTCTCGCAAGGCCCTGCAGAGATTTCTGGGGTTCGCCAATTTTTACCGGCGTTTCATTCGCAATTTCAGTCAACTAGCCGCGCCTCTGACCGCTTTGACCTCCCCTAGATTGACGTTCAGGTGGTCAGACGCAGCCGAGGCTGCGTTTACCAAACTGAAGAGCTGCTTTGTTTCGGCTCCCATTCTCGTCACCCCTGATCGCTCACGTCAATTTATAGTGGAGGTCGACGCGTCAGAGGTGGGGGTAGGGGCAGTGTTGTCCCAGCGCGCATCCTCAGACGAAAAGGTTCATCCTTGCGCGTATTATTCTCACCGTTTATCCCCTGCGGAGGTTAATTATGACATTGGTAATCGAGAGTTGTTGGCAGTCAAACTTGCACTGGAAGAATGGCGTCACTGGCTTGAAGGGTCGGGTGTACCCTTCATTGTATGGACGGACCATAAGAATCTTGAATACATTAGAACCGCCAAAAGACTTAACTCCAGGCAGGCTCGGTGGGCATTATTTTTCGGTCGTTTCGATTTTACACTTTCTTACCGGCCGGGTTCCAAAAACATCAAACCCGATGCTTTATCCCGTCTTTTTGAGCGTTCCGATCGTACTGCTACTCCCGAGCCCATTTTACCGGGGACCATCATTATCTCCGCGCTCAGATGGGAGGTCGAATCGAAGGTTTTGACTGCCTTAGAAGGGATAACGCCCCCGGCTCGTTGCCCACCGAACCGATTGTTTGTGCCGGAGGGGTTACGGTCAGACGTTCTCCAGTGGGGTCATTGTTCCAGTGTTGCTTGTCACCCAGGGGTTAGTAGAACTAGGTTTCTAGTCATGCAACGATTTTGGTGGCCTGGTATGGCTCGTGACGTCCACGACTTCGTCTTGGCTTGTTCGGTTTGCGCTATTGGTAAGACTTCCAATCGACCTCCAGATGGGTTACTCTTACCGCTGTCTGTCCCTTCGAGACCCTGGTCCCACATCTCGCTAGATTTCATTACCGCCCTCCCGCCCTCTAAGGGCAATACGGTGATTTTAACCGTAGTGGACCGGTTCTCGAAGACGACTCATTTCATTCCCTTGCCCAAATTGCCATCAGCCAAGGAAACAGCGGTAGCTGTCATTGACCACGTCTTCCGTATACATGGCCTTCCGACAGACGTGGTTTCTGACAGGGGTCCCCAATTTGTGTCCAGATTTTGGCGAGAATTCTGTAAATTGTTAGGAGCGACTGTTAGTCTTTCGTCCGGGTTCCATCCCCAGAGCAATGGTCAAACCGAGCGAGCCAATCAGGATGTCGAAAGGGTTTTGCGATGTTTAGCTTCCAAGAATCCTTCGTCCTGGTGTCAGCAACTCTCAATTGTGGAGTACGCACACAATTCTTTGCCAGTGTCATCTACGGGCATGTCTCCATTTAAGTGTAGTTTAGGGTACCAACCACCTAATTTTGTCAGTACGGAATCCGAGGTTTCGGTA
This sequence comes from Carassius auratus, assembly GCF_003368295.1. Taxonomy (NCBI): domain Eukaryota; kingdom Metazoa; phylum Chordata; class Actinopteri; order Cypriniformes; family Cyprinidae; genus Carassius; species Carassius auratus. Next base: position 2,941,620 of record NW_020528035.1, on the reverse strand, counting down.
CCCTCCGCACACGCACTAGTCCAGAGGTGTCACCGCACCTGGACCAGAGCTCGCAGAGCTCTGCTCCAGGCTAGGTCGCGCACCAAGGCTAAGGCCGATCGCCACCGGTCGAAGCCTCCCCGTTACGTCGTCGGTCAAAGAGTGTGGCTTTCTACCCAGAATATTCCTATGCTTTCCGTTTCTAACAAACTTGCTCCCAAATTTATTGGCCCGTTTTCTATTACCAAAATTATTAATCCGGTAACCGTGCGTCTTAGCCTTCCTCCGGCGTACAGGAGGATTCATCCCGTGTTCCATGTGTCCAAAATTAAATCGGTGATTTCTTCCCGTCTTAATCCGCCTGCCCCGGTTCCCCCCCCGCCTCGTATCGTTAATGGGGAAACCACCTATTCGGTTAATCGTATTCTGGACTCTAGACGGAGGGGACGCGGATTTCAGTACTTGGTGGATTGGGAAGGTTACGGTCCGGAGGAGAGAAGCTGGGTTCCTGCTCGGGACATACTGGATCACCACCTTATAGATGATTACAATCTACAGGTAAAGCAGGCTGGGAACGTCAGGTGACGTCCTAGGGGAGAGGGTACTGTCACGGTAGGAAATCCAGTGTTTCCTCCGTGTCATGTTTTGTGGTTGTTTTTGTACTCACGTTGTCTCCATGTGCTCGTTTGGTTGATTGTTGTCACCTGGGTGTTGATTGTCTCGCTCCAGCTGATCCTCATCCCCACTCAGCTACATATACTCACCTCTCTCTCTGTCTGTTGTCAGATCCTCATTCATGTTGCAGTCTCCCTGTTGGATTACCGTCTCCCGTGTTAGTGTTCTGGATTGTGTTCGTGTTGTCGTCTTCGTGTGAGTGTTCCGGTCACTTCCTGGTTTCATCCATTGACCGTCTACACCGTCACCACCGACTTCACCATCCAGCACTTCTCACGCCACTGTAGACCTTCCGTCACCATTGCCCACATCCTGGACAGTGCCTTCATCATTCATTTTTGCTGTATTTTCTACCATCAATAAATAACCTTTCTCATTACCTGCAATTGCTTCCTCCTCTCTTACGAACCATCACACTCATATTTTAAAGACTGACTTGCAAAGTTACTTATAGTTATCAGAATGTTAAAATAGGTGGGTGGGGGGTAGGGGGGTAAGTTTGAATATTGCCTAGTGCACATTCATAATAAGTTAGCTCTCCAAGTCAAATGTATCTTGTGCTGGATGTTTACTCTATAGCAGCAAGGATGATGTGTGCCATTTCTTAATAGAGCTGTATTGCCTCAAAGATATAAGGAATAGCGGCTGTTTCCATGGAAACTATTGGCAACAGTACAATTGCACATACATGAGTTGACCTTTGCAATTGTTAAGTTTTCTTAGTGCACAGTATTTCCAAGCTTGACAAAGCACTGCATTTATTTATTTATTTAAAATATAGTCTCCTTTAATTGCACTTTTTGTATAATAATAATAATAATAATAATAATAATAATAATCATCATCATCATCATAAACTTCACATAAAACACCTGCAGTCAAAATGCATTAATTTACCAACAGCATTCTTGAACCTATTAAGTCAGCCCTGTGTTCCTGTTGTGTTTCTCCAGAGTAATGCTCTCCCTGGGGCCGATGGGTGACAGTGGCCTGTGATGATGTTATCTGGCTGTCCTGGTTCTTGGCTTAAAGTTGCTATGACTTAGCAGTCTTCCTTTCACACTTTTAAACAACTGACAGCTTTGTGTATGGTGCAACTGTCCTGACAGCGCTGCTGGTGAGGAAACAGAGTTGCTGATGAAATGACATGGTCAGTGAGACACTGGTATTTCATAGACAGGAGATGTATGATTAATCTTCCATCATTTACATTACTGTTTTCATTAAAACATAGTAGTTCACCCAAACATGAAAGACTGCTGAAAAATCTCCTCACTGTCAGGTCATCCAAGATGTTGATACATTTATTTTGTCATCAGGTTTGGAGAAATGGGTGAACTATACTGTAAATATAGTTAACGTGTGTCTAGGCTTGTGAATAAATACAACAAATAAAAATGTATAAACAAGAAGAAACAAACTAGTGCAGGGTAGAACACACAAAAGGAATGGACAGGTGATGAAATAAAGAGGGAGACAAGGGAGAACAGCTGGGGCAAATGAACAAATAAGAAGGCCAAGATGTGTGACATATGAGCACATGATCCAAAGAAACAAAACAAAAGCCATGTGAAGAAGCACATGCCAACATGACACGAGCCAGGCCATGTGCCCTCACAAAACAAGACACAAGCACACATGGCAAGTGAACAACACAATCCCTGTGCTCTAACACAAACACAAACCAACCAGGAGTGAAAGATTCTGTCTCCAGTATACATGAAATAACTCATTGTCATTTGAATTTAATTTCATTATGTAAAAATAATAATAATAATAATAATAATAATAATAATAATAATAATAATAATAATTATAATAATAATTCAACTTTATTTGGATTACTACTTAAATAAATATTTCGTAATATTAAGGCTAAAATGTGTTTTAATGTCACTATTGATGAGGACTGTATTATCTTTGAATAATATTGATCTTAAATGCAATATATAATAAAAGTACTTGGAATACTTTTCTACTTGTTCTACTTTAGCAAAATCAAATACTGCACACCTCAGTATATCTTTAGTTAGACTTCAGTACTACTTCCATTCTATTTCCATTCAGTAGTTCCAATTCTCGTCATTAATAAACAATCAGCTATTACTTTTGCCTCAGTAAACTCCTAATTTGCTGCTTATTAATAGTTAGTACACTCTTTAAAATAAAAGTTAAAAAAGGTTTATATATATATATATATATTATTATTTTTTTTTTTTTTTCTCGGTGATGCCATAGAAGAACCATTTCTGGTTCCCAAGAGAGCATTTTAGTGAACAGTTCCTAAAATAACCTTTTTGAAGAACATAAAAAAAAAAAAAAAAAAAAAAATCTAAATAACTTTTTGGTAACACTTTCTATGAAGACCGTATTTATAATACATTATAAGGGTATTCTTAAGGTATTATATATATATATATATATATATATATATATATATATATATATATATATATATATATATATATATATATATATATATAAATATATATATAAATATATATATATATATATATATATATATATATATATATATAAAAATATATATATATATATATATATATATATATATATATATATATATATATATATATATATATATATATATAGTTATAGTTTTAAGTTTATTCACAAATACCAGGAAATTCTATGATGACACAGCGGGGGTACAGTGAAATGGGTCCCCCAAAGAAGCTAAAAAAGCTTATAAGTGGGGGCCCATAGTTAATGAAAAAAAAATATATATATAATAATAATAAAAATAAAAAAAAAGTGGTACAGATAAAGTACACATTTACCACCTGCAACCAGACGATGGTAAATGAACTGAAAGCATGCGAGAGCATACCAATAAAGACATACAAATACATACACATACAATCATAAATCCCAGTAGACCATGAAAAGACAGTTATATATTAAATATAGGTTGATAGATAATGCTTTTCTAGTTGTCTCTTAAAGTTGGAGATAGAGGGCAACACCTTAAGGCCATCATCAATCCCATTCCAAATCTGTGGCCCCTACAGACAACGCTCATACTGGCGTGAACACATCTGCAATATTTTCCAAATATGAGTGAATTGGTTCTCGTTTGGTAAGTGTGCTGTGGGCTGGAGATAGGAACAAGGCTACTTAACCTAGAGTTCAGATTATTAACAATTTGAAACATAAAACAGGCATTATGATATTTATTTAGCTCAGTTAGTCTTAGTAACTCATAGCTATAAAATAGAGGGTGAGTAGAATAATTTATCTCGGACCAGGAGAGAGCCCGTATGGCTTTCTTTTGTAATGACGCAAAGGTTTTTAAGATGACTTGTGAAGGTGTTTCACCATATCACATTACAGTAATTAAGATGTGGTTCAGAGTTTTATACAACAAGAGTAGAGCAGATAACGGAAGAACATGTCTAATCTTATAAAACAAGCCAACATACTTTGACAGTTTGTTTACAAGATGCTCAATATGACATTTAACGGTTAGAGATTCGTCAATGATGGCCCCCAGGAATTTAGTGGAATGGGGGAATCAATTCATGAATAATCATAACAACAAATATAGTATATCATAATACTTACGTTTTTGTTGTTATAAGTGTAAGAGTATGAATTTGTATAAAACACAATGAACACCATATTAAATCTACTTCATTAACGGTACAGAGGACTGTATCATATATTGGCATTGTTTATTTAAGATCTGCACAGTATCTTGCAGCTTGTGAGTGGTTAGATTTTGAGTTTTATTTGAGTGTTTCCTGTGGAGATAATGCTAATTAATTGATGTGAGATTAATACTCCAACTGAAAGAAAAAAAAATAAATACTAATAATACTGTGTATATGGGTACATTTTATTTTGTTGGTCCCCTTAATCAATCGACTATAAGCAACTTTGCAACTACATGCCAACTAACTCTAACTAAAGTATAGAATATGCTAATGAATGGTAGACTCTAGTATGGCAGATTAAGTTGGCGTCCTTGCAAAGATACTTATAGTCAGTTTATCTGTTGGTTGACTATTAAGGGGGGGGGGGGGGGGGGGGTGAAATGCTATTTCATGCATACTGAGTTTTTTACACTGTTAAAGGTGCCATATGCAAAAATTGAGGTAAAAATATCCAAAACATGACCTACACGCATTAAAAGAATGAGAAGAAATAAGGGCGATGATGTCATTAAAAAAAATGTCAAGTTATAGTGCTGCAGAGATATCAACCTTAATTAGCATTAGCATTACTAGCCCCGGCCCGACAGGTGTCGTAATACCAGTTTCAGCCATGGGAGGCGGTATGTGGGCAACATAACCACCAGCCAACCTGCAATACACGAATAACTCGCATGGCTTGTGGGCGTACCTGAACCTGATGTCAATCATGTGGAAAGTACAGCCCACTACTTCATTTCAGTTCAGGGAAGAAGAAGAAGAAGATGGCTCAAGCCCTTGGCAAGAGACCACCACCCGCTACAGGGAAACAACCGCGCTCGGAATCACAAATCAAATCCGATAAGAAAAGGAGGCGAACAAGAATAAACATCGGTACTGCTTTCAATCGCTGGAGACAACTGATGGACCTGAAAGAAATGAGGTTTGACTCCGAACTTGCAACATTTATTTTGGATTGGTAAGTTAGATGCTGTTAGTATTTTTCTAGAATTTTGTTTTATATGTTTGTGTATTTGTTTTCGGGAAGTTATAACATAGAAATGTATTGAAGGCTGTTCGATAAACATGCTAATGTTAGCGATGGCTAACCGTAGCTGCGTTTGATAATTAGCTAGCTATAACTTACCCATTGTTTTATATCATAACTAACCTGCTCTGTCTAGTCTGTTAGTCTCCGTGTCCTCTTTGCTTCGTGGTTTTTCTGTGCGTGAGAACATTGATGTGTGGCGTGAAAGCGTGTGAAAAGAGTCAATTGCGTGTGTCTCACGGTGAATGTTTGAGAGTTGGCAGCTCTTGTTACGTTGGTTGGCGCTAGCTTGGTCAACATCAGCTGTCTGATGTTGACCAATGATGTTGACAGAATGCTGTCTGTCAAATTAATTTAATTCAAATAATGTGTATATACAACTCAAAATGTAATATGAACAAAACGAATAGGAACTTATTGACTGGTAAAGGTGAAGGGGAGTAGCTTGAAGATGTCATGTTTCAATATCACTTGACATCACCCAACGTTCCTCTGGAAGCAAAACGTCCTCTTAGGCTTTTTTTTTTGCCAGACATGACAGATGGCACCTTTAAAGAGTTGGATTCCCATGCTAAACATGGACAAAGTTTAAAAAAATTAAGTTGTACGTTTGAAGGATTTCGGAAAGTTTTTTTTTTTTTTTCGAGTATGGGTCTGTGTGACGTTAGATGGAGCGGAATTTCCTTATATGGGTCCTAAGGGCACTTCTCCCGGAAGAGAGCATGCGCTCCCGTAGAGCAGAGCAGAGACATTCACTGATCAGAGCGAGAGACAGAAATGCAACAAAAGAAGTGTGTTTATGGTTGCCAGGGCAAGACAACCCTGCACAGATTACCAAAAAAGAAAAAGAAAAACAGCATTAAGGGACCAGTGGATGGAGTTTATTTTTACAGAGCATTAACGGAGTTGTGCAAGTGTTTTTGTTTGTTCCCTGCATTTCGAAGATGCTTGTTTTACAAACAAGGCCCAGTTTTACGGCGGATTTGCATATTGTTTATTTCTTAAGGATAATGCAGTTCCAACGAAAAAGGGTCACGATCGTGTGTTGGAACCGCAGGCGGTGAGTAAAACTGCTTCAAATATCTCTTTGTTGTTAACTTAGCTATCGGCGCGTAAGCACATCAAGTAAACAACATGCGATGTTGTCATCAAACTGTAATTTCCACATGTACACCTTAAAAAATAAAATAAAAAAATAAAAAAGACGACATAAAGTGGAACTTAGTCATTTTCCAAAACCGCTAAGCAAATATATACAGTTTCAATACATACTACATAGAGACGTCCTGCTGTAGTTGTTTCTGCTGCTGCTTTTGTTCAATTTCAGCCTCTGGATCTGATTCTGGATCGTAAATATACGGCTGAATTTGACTGTTAGCCATGGTTTGTTTTGGATGATGTTTTTTTTTTTTTTTCTCACGGTAATGTCACAGCTTCCAGACGCGCTCAACGCAAAAGCCTACTCGCGCTCGTGATTCTTTAGCTCCGCCCACACGTCACGCCTCCAGCCGCTTGTGTTTTTCCGGGAAAAAAACGGTACAGACTATCTTTCTCTTATAAATATAATAAAACTAAAGACTTTTTGGAGTTATGAAGGATGCAGTACTACTCTATAGGTATTCAAGATTAAAAGGATATTGAGTGAAAACGAGCATTTCACCCCCCCTTTAAAATAAATTAGCATATATTTACAGTAGCAGACATACTAATACTCCAGTGACCACCAGTTGATATGTAGTTGCAGAGTTACTTATCAACAGCTGTCTAAAGGTTACCATCAAAATAATCAAACTGATATTACAATAAAAATAGTTCAAAGCAAATCTGTCATATTACACATTCATCTGATCTGATATCTGATCTTATGGCTGTTTGAGAGAAGAAGAAAAAATATATATATTATTATTAGTATTATTATTATTATTATTACTACTACTACTTATAAGTTGTCTTTGACTGTTTTAAGTAAAGTAGCATCAGAGACTTATAATACATTATAACTATGAGAATAATAATCTATTGTAAAAGTGGATGCAACATGTTCAGTGTGTTACAAATCATCATACTCTTAAAAGCTATAACCACAAATAAGTAAAGCTATAACCACTAATAAGCAGCTAGTTAATAGTTAGATTTAGTCCCTATACCAAAGTGTTACCACACTTTATTATTTTGCATTCGTGCACTCAACAGGCTGCATGGACAGATGAACACAGCAAAAAAAATAAATAAAAAAAAATAATAATAATAAATACATACATACATACATACATAAAATAAAATAATAAATAACACATTGATGAAGAAACATATTCTAGATACTCTTCAGAGTGCACAAACACAAATATGGAAGCCTCACTAACCCTTCCGTCTGTTCTGTTCTCCACATACACCACTAAAATATGCTTTTACAGAACAGTAAAAATCAGTGCAGTACATGGAAGTGCTTGTACACATGAATGAATTGCATGGAACAGTGTTTTACTCACCCAAACATTTAGACAAAATGCCTTATGTGGTTTTATCATTACTATTATTACTTTCCTGCTGTGGTGATTGTCATGACAACAGCAAAGTGCTTTAACAATCTAAAACAGTTAAGATTTAGCTCTCTGACGTACACAGTCTATTCTGCTTTGTTGTGTGGTGCATATGTTTCTTCCAGGAATAAATGCTACATTTTAAGGTTCAAAATTAGATTGCAGTAACATGTTTTCCTTAATGTTAAGAAATGCCTCTCAGCAGGAAAGAGCAAAAGACAAAACAGAGATAATGGTCTGAAACCATTTTACTAAGTCTTTAATTGGCCTGAGGCACACAGAGCATGTTATGAAAGGTGCTCAATAAACATTTACACTCCTGGAAAATGAAAGAGACAAACCACCTGAGGCGCACACACAGACGCCAACTAATTCAAAGGTATGAGTAAAAAAAAAAAATTGCTATTAATTAAGAGTAAAAAGGGGGAAACAATCCTGCTAATCCAAAACATAGTTTATGGGATGCAAGTGCATTAATTAGCCTATTAAACTTACATACAGTCTTGTTCAAAATAATAGCAGTACAATGTGACTAACCAGAATAATCAAGGTTTTTAGTATATTTTTTATTGCTACGTGGCAAACAAGTTACCAGTAGGTTCAGTAGATTGTCAGAAAACAAACAAGACCCAGCATTCATGATATGCACGCTCTTAAGGCTGTGCAATTGGGCAATTAGTTGAAAGGGGTGTGTTCAAAAAAATAGCAGTGTCTACCTTTGACTGTACAAACTCAAAACTATTTTGTACAAACATTTTTTTTTCTGGGATTTAGCAATCCTGTGAATCACTAAACCAATATTTAGTTGTATGACCACAGTTTTTTAAAACTGCTTGACATCTGTGTGGCATGGAGTCAACCAACTTGTGGCACCTCTCAGCTGTTATTCCACTCCATGATTATTTAACAACATTCCACAATTCATTCACATTTCTTGGTTTTACTTCAGAAACAGCATTTTTGATATCACCCCACAAGTTCTCAATTGGATTAAGGTCTGGAGATTGGGCTGGCCACTCCATAACATTAATTTTGTTGGTTTGGAACCAAGACTTTGCCCGTTTACTAGTGTGTTTTGGGTCATTGTCTTGTTGAAACAACCATTTCAAGGGCATGTCCTCTTCAGCATAGGGCAACATGACCTCTTCAAGTATTTTAACATATGCAAACTGATCCATGATCCCTGGTATGCGATAAATAGGCCCAACACCATAGTAGGAGAAACATGCCCATATCATGATGCTTGCACCTCCATGCTTCACTGTCTTCACTGTGTACTGTGGCTTGAATTCAGAGTTTGGGGGTCGTCTCACAAACTGCCTGTGGCCCTTGGACCCAAAAAGAACAATTTTACTCTCATCAGTCCACAAAATGTTCCTCCATTTCTCTTTAGGCCAGTTGATGTGTTCTTTGGCAAATTGTAACCTCTTCTGCACATGCCTTTTTTTTAACAGAGGGACTTTGCGGGGGATTCTTGAAAATAGATTAGCTTCACACAGACGTCTTCTAACTGTCACAGTACTTACAGGTAACTCCAGACTGTCTTTGATCATCCTGGAGGTGATCATTGGCTGAGCCTTTGCCATTCTGGTTATTCTTCTATCCATTTTGATGGTTGTCTTCCGTTTTCTTCCACGTCTCTCTGGTTTTGCTCTCCATTTTAAGGCATTGGAGATCATTTTAGCTGAACAGCCTATCATTTTTTGCACCTCTTTATAGGTTTTCCCCTCTCTAATCAACTTTTTAATCAAAGTACGCTGTTCTTCTGAACAATGTCTTGAACGACCCATTTTCGTCAGCTTTCAAATGCATGTTCAACAAGTGTTGGCTTCATCCTTAAATAGGGGCCACCTGATTCACACCTGTTTCTTCACAAAATTGATGACCTCAGTGATTGAATGCCACACTGCTATTTTTTTGAACACACCCCTTTCAACTAATTCAACTAATTGCCCAATTGCACAGCCTTAAGAGCGTGCATATCATGAATGCTGGGTCTCATTTGTTTTCTGAGAATCTACTGAACCTACTGGTAACTTGTTTGCCACGTAGCAATAAAAAAATATACGAAAAACCTTGATTATTCTGGTTAGTCACATTGTACTGCTATTATTTTGAACAATACTGTATATATTAAAAAAAAACAAAAAAAAACGTTTTTAGTTCTGAATATAAGGATAATTAATAATTAATAATTAATTTCAGTTTAATGCACATTAAGAATGGAATGAGAAAGGTTGCAATGAATAATTTAAATTTTTATAACTGTTTAATGACACCTTATAATGCAGTGTATGCATAATAATAATAATAATAATAATAATAATAATAATAATAATAATAATGAGTAATACAACTGAGTAAATGTTTTATTAATCATTAATCATTAACCATTTCAGACTTAAATGGGTCATATGATGCAATTTAATTTTTTCCTTTCTCTTTGGAGTGTTACAAGCTCTTGCAAATAATAATAATAATAAAAATAAAAAAAAAATACAGAGGTAATGGTCTGAAACCATTTTGCTAAGTCTTTAATTGGCCCAAGGCACACAGAGCATATTATGAAAGGTGCTCAGTACACATTTACACTCCCAAAAAAAAAAAAAACAACCCCTATAGACACATTGCATTACACCAAATCCACCAAATAATGTTCTTTTTAGCAACGTCATATTACCCCTTTAAAATGATCAAACAGTTGTTCGTATACAAATGATTTTCCTAGCAATTAATTTCTTTCTTTCTTTCTTTCTTTTTGCCTTTGGGGTTGTTTAAAGTGTATTCTGTTTTATGTTTTTCCATCTCTGATAATCCTAGGTTATATGATCACGCAGGTTGTTTATGCATTAAACTCGTCGCCACGGGGGAAATGCTATTCCCTAAACATAAGAAGTCATGGCAGAGGAACCGTTTGATAAACCCATACCCACAGTAACTGACAGAACACTTGACCCGTTATCAGACAGCAACACTATAATTCCGTACCAGACCCGAACCACACATTTATTCTCCTATATGAAGTAGACAAATTTTGTTTATTAAAACTTCTATTCAAATTATGAACAGCAGGAAAGTAAGCGGTTTTGCTGTTGGTACAGAGGCGGTGCACAAACGGTGCTCATGCACCCAAACTTCCACTTTGCGGCAGGGGGCGCCAGAGATAAATAAAAAAAAAACATTAAAAAAACTATGTTTTATCTTTTTATTGCCTTTTACCAGCAGATTATTAACAACAAATTGAACATTTCAAAGTGCTCATGTCGACAGTGTTGAAAACATGATGGTCATTTAAATGGAGCCTAATGAATTTCCATTGGATGATCTATAAATTTGTTTTTTTTTACAAAATAAAAATCTAGAGCAAGCGTGTCTGAGTTGGTTTGCCATGTAAAAGTATAATTAGGCTAGGAGTAAAATGTCAATGTTAACTGTCTGATATGAAAACTATGCTAGTCATAGTCCCATGAAATGATAAATAGCAAACTAGAATTAAAAGTTAGTGAACTAACTTTGATGTTGGCTTGGCCATCTTGGCCATGGAGCAAAAGAGCCACAGTACTTGTGTGCCCAACATTCTTGAGTTTCCCCGCTGCAAAATAAATACAAATAATAATGCCATAAAAAAATACACCTGCAACAGTCTTTTTCCATGCTCCCTTGCTGTTTTCTTTTTGTAATAAAAAGCCTGGGCTATGATAACAGCTATGACAGGGTTGTCTAGCTGGATGTGAAATAAGTCATGCCTATTTTTCTCGTGTATGTATTTCACTGTCCTGCCACCGTCGCGTTGTGGGCAACGACACACAAGATAACTGAAACAATGCATTTTAAATCAAGGAGATCATAAGGGGTCCAAGCACAATGGTTTGTATAGATGATGCAGTTACACACTGTTTAAAATTGTTTAATTTGTACTGTATGTTCATTCTATTTATTTATTTGTGCTATTTACATAATGTTTAAATTTTTTTAAGTTTGTTTTTGTTAATTTAAAATAGCACTGCATAGTCTTCACTGTAAGATAAAATACACAATCAAACCAAAATGTATTCAGACACCTTCAACATTTCTCACATAATCACAGTTTATTTGCTGTAGTTTAGAAACTGGTAATAATATATGACAATAACTCAGAACAAATTCATATTGATAATTTCGGATAACTTTGATAAAAAGATATGTAATGGAATCAACCAAAACTTCAGACAGCTGTCAGTATGACAATATTTACACAACTATCAATACTTTGTTGAACAGTTACCAAGCAAGAAATGCTTAATTTGGTTCAGTCTGTGGTGTGAAAAGGTTGCATTAACAATTAAAGAAAGAAACACTTAAGCAAAACATGGGCAGGTCCTTAATTATTATTTTTTTAATCAATTTCACTGGTAGCCTACAGTATGAAGAATTTGTGGGTATAATATTTCACAGATCACTATTTTGCCATACTCACTTACATAAATGAACTAGTGGCCTGCACCCACTAGTAAAACAATTCTATCTGATTTTTGGATTGACTTTGGATAAATTCTTGTACTACAAGGTAATTCAGTCAAGAGCAGTGAGTGATTTACTTTCATTTTCATACATTGAAGACACTGACAGCAGTGCTAGTAAATTAGGCACGGTCCCTTTAAGAGACAAACGCATCCATTATGATGATACACATCCGATTTTTTTTTGCAACTCTTTACTTTCACTTAAGACATAACCACATACTTATTCGAACACACTTTCCAACACGGGTATTTCGACATATTTTGTATGTATTTGTTGTCGGTACAAAAGCAAGAAGACTTTGAGACGCGTCTCTGCTTGCCCTGAACACCAGAACACCGCGCTGCTGAATTGAGCTCTTTCGCTTTTCGCTCTTTTTTTCTGTTTATTTAAACTGCGATTTGAATTTGTTCGTTCAGGTCCAGGAGGAAGTGAACGTCCTGAACGACAGCTCTGTTCAGTGTTGCTGTCCCTGTCCGCGATACGCGCGGCTCTCTCTCGTGCACACGCCAGTCATCAGCTGCTCAGTTCAGTTTCCCGCAGCGCTGGGCTGAAGCCAACTTGATGTGTTGAATGCTCGGAGCACGTTATAAAACGTATTCTTAAAATACACATTTCTGTTTTAAAAAATGGTCATATTAAATCATAGCATAACACATAAGTAGGTACAAAAATAATCAGTGATGCATGCGACCCTTTTGGTCTCAGTGTAGCTCCCTGCTTTACCATGTTATGCAACGCTGAGCAATCGCTGCGACGTTCAGAGAAATCTCACAAGCATATATAAACACTCATTTTCATGTGTAGGCTATAATATATTCTTCTAATTGTTTTGTGCCGTTTCGCTGCAGTGTTTTAATGTGAAAGGCTGTAAATGTGTACTTCAAGTGTTCAGAGAAATACATCGCGAGCTCGCTGTGACGTTCAGCATGATGATTCAGTTAGAAACCAGCTAAGACCAGCGTGACAGTGGCCAAAACTACTTTGAAACCATATTATTCTAATTGTTTTGTGCCGTTTCGCTGCAGTGTTTTAATGTGAAAGGCTGTAAATTCTCTGTGGACTTCAAGTGTTCAGAGAAATACATCGCCAGCTCGCGAGCAGTTGGCTGCCGCGAATATATCATGTTATTACTTTAAACAGTTCAGAAACATCTCAATTTAGCTCTTGGTGTGTTCTAACGTGTGGATTGCATGCAATCGCGTTTTTAAAAGGTCTTAAATAAGAATAAATTCGCTTGTTGTCGGCTCCGTGTAGACAGCCTGAGCTGAGCAGCAGCGATTCTTCTCTCGTCTGACTGCTCTCCTCCCCTAAATCTCATTGCAACTGTAGGGGCGCAATTTTTCTTTTTTTTTTTTACATTTAAAAATTAATAATAAAAAAACTTTAAGTCTGATCACTCTGAAAAGATATAGCACACACCACCCCTCTATCCCGCAGGTGTCTGCCGAGTTTGGGGCTTGTGGCTTTAAAGCCCTAGGAGGAGTAGCGTTCAGAATTTTTTTCTCAGAAGAATAATAATAATAAAAATAAAAATAAAAATAAGTTTAAATAGCATAACAGTATGTTGGCTTGTTGCCAAGCCAACATAATAACACATATACTGAATTTCCGTTATGTTTTATGGGGTTTTATTAACAAAGTTTGGGAGGAGCACGATTGGATAATCATTCAATTTGGCACAGGTGCATCTCGTTTAGCTAACCATTTTGACAAGCACAACATGTGTATAAATATCCAGCCTTCCTAGCTCTTGTCCTACGACAGTTTTCCGGCATGGATGGTTTATCAGCATTCAGTTCGCTCTGTCTGTCATCTTATCATAGACCCAATTTTCCATCCAACGAAGAAATCTATACCGGGTATTTTTCAGATCTTCCGCATTTTTGCCGGACCCATGATCACTCCTACCCCGCCAAACACAGCCGCTGAGCACCAACAAGCGTCATCGCGTCAGCTGCTCTTCTCGCCAAGCCACATGTTGTGGCCAATAGACCGTGCAAAGCCCCGAGCTAGTCTCGCTCGACACCATGATCGTCCCGCTCAAGACCCAGTTCTCCTCGAGTGCTGGATCTCAGCAGCAGCAGCAGGCATTCAACCAGCCCGGGCCGCACCCCAGTTCTCACCGCAGCAAGCCTCTCTCGCTTCCCAGTTTGAGGCTGCCTCCACTAGCGGTGAAGACCGTTCATTGTAGTGTTGTGTCATTCGTGAACAAATCTCTCTTTTTGAATGAATCTATAAGGTGAACGAATCGTTCTCATTCACATAATACACTGACTCATATTTCTCCTTCACTGAAGTTCCTCACTCCACAGCAGCACGGCACTATTAGCAGCGCATGAACAGCTCGTCGAACTGGGTAGCTCTGTGAACTGTTTCATTCTGTCAAAGAGTTACACAAGCTCGAGCCAATAGCCTTCGAGTATGACGTGTCGAAGCATGTGATTTGTTGAACGAATACACCCTTCACTATGCGAGTTTTATATGAGTCTGAACGAGATCTAGAGATCCCATTCGTGAACGAAATGACTGAACTGGTACACATGTCATTCGCAATGAGTTGAATGAACTGACACCTGTCGTTCTTGAATGAAATGACTGAAATGGTACAAGTCGTTTGCAAATGAGTTGAATGAACGGATACACTCTACCTTCCTGTGCAGCAGACCAACGGCTCCCTTCGGTCCCAGGGTGAACCCCCCCGTCCGAATTATGTTGCATGCTCAAGGGCGGACCGGGATCTCCCTCCCGGTGGAATAGAGCTGCTGGCTCCCTTCGGTCGCAGTGATAGCCCTCCATCAGGCGCATCAAACCATGACTCACATTTAGTCGCAAGGGGGACTCAAAATACCCCCCCCCCCCCCCCGCCCCGTCTGATTTATGTTGCATGCTCAATGGTGGCTAGGGATCTTCTTCCTGGTGGAGTAGAGTCGCAGGCTCCCTTCAGTTGCACGAGGAGCCCTTCATCTGACACGCCAAACCGCGGCTTGAATCTCATTGCCTATTCAGCATCTGACGGGGCTCTCCCTTCCAGTGCAGCAGACGTACGGCTCCCTTCGGTCACAGTGTCCTGATGGGGTAGAGCCGCTGGCTCCCTTCGGTCACAGTGAGAGCCCTCCATCAGATGCATCAAACCACTCAGCCGCAAGAGGGACTCTCCCTTCTGGTGCATCAGAATCGCAGCTCCCTTCAGGTGCAGCAAGAGTCCCTCATTTTTGATTTCCGGCATCGTGCTCCTCACATATCGGCACAGAGAGCTCGCCAGTAAGATGTTGTGAGCCGCAGCTCTCGTCGAACTCTGCACGGGCTCTCCCGGTCGCTCTGCGCTTTTCTCTCTTCTCAGCACACATGTTTTGGGGGGAAACTAAATTAAGCTCTCTGGCTGCTGTCCTATGCCTTAAGCTTCTTTTGAGGAGTTATTTGGGTTTGGGCTATTCTTCGGGCCCAGACCCCTTCCCCAGGACAACATGCCAAAATATGCTTACTATTCGCTTTCAGATTAGATGTAAGGGTGAACTTGTGAAATGGGGTTTTATTAACAAAGTTCAGGAGGAGCACGATCAGATAATCATTCAATTTGGCACAGATGCATCTCGTTTAGCTAACCATCTTAACTAGCACAAAAAGTGTATACATATCCAGCCTTCCTCCCTCCTGTCCTATGACAGTTTTTCGGCATCCCTCCTCCACCCCAACTCCTCACTTTTAATCTATTTAATCCCAAATTAGGGATAGGGGGAGTTCTTTGGGTTAGGGCTATGCTCCGGGCCCGGACCCCTCCCCCAGGACAGCACGCCAAAATATGCTTACTATTCGCTTTCAGATTAGATGTAAGGGTGAATTGGTGAAGTTCATTTTTAGTAAAATCAAATGTGACCTTGTTGTTTGGATCTATGGCAATGTCACCCCAAGACCGCAAAACACTTCCACTGTGAGAGAAAGCAGCAGCCACACAGCAATTCCTGGATGCCATCATCTCCATAAGATTATCTCTACAAAATGATCTCGCAGCGAAAACATATTATCACACTCCCTTGAGTTAATTTGAAGTTCCCAAAAAAAAAAAAATATCTAATGGCAACGCACAACGTATTATCACATTTCCACAAGTTAATATGTTGGCTTTTTAGAGATCATCTACTCTACCCTGTGGATAACCTCTACTTTCTCTATTATCTAAATTTATGCATATTGAATTTTGAATATTGAATCTGATGTTCTGTATTCCTTTTTTCTTCTTGAAAACTTGAAGCTGTATGTGACAAGTGGGGTGGGGCCGAGAGCCATGGGAACGGGTTGAGGCAGGTGGAGTAATTGGAAATGAGCGACACCTGCACCACTCACCAGTCTCCAGTCCCACGGAGGAGATCCGGGAGGATAAAAAGAGGAGTTATAACAGTGAAGGACGAGAAAGGACCAGGCCTGGGTTTTATTTTGTGTTTTGGTTTTGTTTGTGCAAGGCAGTGGTCCGTGAGGAACCCGGGAGGAAGGAGAGACATGCTGCCGAAGATCCCTCACTGCTGTTGTTAATCCACAGCATATAAATAAATATAAATATATGTTTGAGGAGGTGGGCTGGAGTGAGTTGCTGCGGGGATTGCATTATGAATTAAATCAGATGATTTATATGAAAGACATGACCCTTTCAGCAGCTTATTTATTATTTTATTGTATTTATTTATTTATTTTGCCAGCAGACACCCTGTAGAAATTCCAATCACCACAGCAAGGTCAGACTGTGATTGTCTCTGATATTATTTTTAATAGCCTAAAAACCTTGACTAACCTGTTTATATTTTAATACAAATACAATAAATGCTGATAAAATGTTTTAAAGCAAACATTCCAGGTAACAAAGTGCTGATTTAAAAACTGGTTCCACAAGATGAATTTTATATCGAAGCTAGAGTCTTTAAACTTTTAATTGATGCACAGTTTGTCCAGATCAAGTAAGAGAGTGATGTTTAACATGCTGTGAAAGTGAAACAGTAATAATCTGGGGCCGTCGCCGATCCTTGCACGCAAAGGGGTTAAGCTTTTGAATGATATCTAAATTAGTATAATTACTAAAATATGTAATTTGGGACAAAAAAAAAAAGAGAGAGAGAAATATAGTGGATATAAAGAGCAATGCTTTATTTTCTAAAAGTAACAATAAAAAAAAGAGAGATAAATAGAGTGGATATCAACACTGTAAAAAAGAATAAGTTAGTTCAGCTCAAATTTTCAAGGCAACCGACTGCAGAGAATTTTTTTTTAATTTTTTTTTATTCAAGTTACTGGAACTTTCAAGTCTGTAAAAGCTTAAAATTTTGAGGTCAGATTACCAGATATTTTACTTATAGAAAAATTATTGTGACAGCAGCTGAACAACAATTACTGTCATTGAGGTAATTATTTATATTTTTCCTGGAAACAAACAAATAATATATATATATATATATATATATATATATATATATATATATATATATATATATATATATATATATATATATATATAAATTACCATATAAAAAAAATGTATGTTTGTTTTCAAATGATAAAGGTGTAAGGCTATGATAATCCAATAAGCAGACAACATTGTCTTTGTTGATAAGACAACTTACAAAACTATTATATCCAGAAATGCACATAACCAGTTCAACATACTCTAGAGCTCAATACCAGACACACAAACCTCAAGAACGGTGACAACCAACACATGTTAAAAAGATGAGCTCTTTACTTCACAGTACAGCAAATAACTAAAATGATGATAAAACAATAATAAAAAGTTGAAATTAAGTCGGCGAACAGCAAAACAATAATGCTATAATAGTAACTGCATAATTTATTCAGGCTGCAATGCATGCTGGGAACTCACAAAGCCTTAACATATCAACAATATGAAATTCTTTGTTCAGACAACTGTGTTTGACTAGTTGGGGCAACATTTGGGGTAATTGTGTTGGTCTGACAAGGATTTTTGTGTAGTTTCAAGAAAATTGCATTTTTTTAAGTTTTCGTAAACTGGAAAATGAGAAGTTTAATTTTTTACAGTGTTGTCGAGACCTAACAATAATGCAATATTGCCAAAGATGACTGATAAACAGTTGTATAGTGCCTAAGTATTAATTCAGAAATGTGTAAACCCCCAGCTGAAAAATCCAAATTATCTGAACTTTCTGAATTATTTGAACTAGATTTAGAAGGAATGTTTCCCTTCGACAAAGATGTCAGGGAAAGTTACCGCTGGCATCGTGACAAGATGGCGGATGCAAACTTTCAAACTTTCGAAGGGAGCTCTAGGGAAAATCCTTGGAAACCCCGTCGCAGCCGGTTGCCATGACAAATTTCAAATGAGCATGCGCAGATGAGTTGACCTCACTCTAACTGGGTGTCAACTACAACTTCAAAATAAAATCAACTCAATTTATAAAATTAGATTAACTTTTCCTCAGAAAGGTCTGAAAGTGATTTCAAGTGGCTTTCAACAGAAAGTTCAAGTTCCAACTAGCAATTTTATTGTCAGTGTCTTAGTAAAGTGAACAATTTTGAGTTGTCGTTTTTACAGTGAAGGGCCATTCTTTATTTTCTAAAAGTAACAATAAAAAAAGTACACTTTTTTTTTTCTTTTTATTATGTCTATTTATAAAGCAAGCAATTAATGGAAAACACATTAATTTAATTAGTATTTTCTACTCAGTAGCAGTGTTCAAGAAAAGAAATGGAAAAGGAATAAAATAATAAAATGAGAAATCTGTTTAAAGTCAGACACTTCTCTCAAACCGTAAACAATGATGAACCAGATCCATTATTTATCATCCCTACCGAGTCTAAAATCAAAATCAGCATGCTTGAGGAAATAGATATTTGATCAAATAAGCAGCAGTTCATCACCTCGCATTTCGAGGCTTGTGTTCTTCTGCAGATGACGGGGAGCTCAATGTTCTTCTTGGGAGAAGAGCGGGTCAGGGGTCTCCGATCCACTTATGTTTGCATGTAACACTGAATAAATTGGCCCCGACAAAGAGAAGTGTAGGTCAGTGTTTTTTTTTTTTTTTTTTCTTTTCTTTTGTTTTGACAGCAGGTTTCAGACCAGTCTTGTTTTAATTCTAGCCTTGGTGTCACAGTGAGCGAGAGGCTAGTATTTGGACAGCTAAATGAGTTTCATATGAGAGGAATATTAAAGATGAAGCACTATTTTTCTGCAGGTGTTAATCAGAAAAAAAAAAAAAACTGTAACTATTTGGCATATGGAGTTGGACGTGGTGCAACCTTTCAGTCTGGGCAATATATATATATTGTTTTTTATTATTTATTTTTATTTATTTATTTATTTTTTCAGTAAATTGGGTATTAAATAGAAATTATGTTTTAAGCTGTATATGGGGTACAACATTACATATTGAGCCTAATACAGTAACACAATGGTAATTCAGAATCAAGTACTATATTACATTTTATTTATTGACATAGAGATAGAAGTCCATGCAATAAAATGATGACAAATTCTTCAGTACAGTCGGGTTTATTTCATTGCTAAATGCTGTTTTCACACAGATACTACTTCAATCCCTAATAAGCATCTGGCTTGCTATTGTTGGCAGAATGAAAATATCTGTAGGACTTATAAAGCTGAAATCAAATTAAGCTCTCTGCAAATGTGCAAACCCACTTGGATGGGCCATTTGTAATTTCCATAATGATGCTACAGCATCAAAGGCATTCACCAAGAGGACTCGGAGACAACTCCATGTGTGAAGATATCTTATACCAGTAAACCCAGATGTGAAATACTACTAGAACTTACACTGGTTATTGAAAGTTTCTAATATGCTGATTTGCTGCTCAAGAAATATGTCTGATTAGTGTCAATCTTGAAAACAGATGTTCTTATTTATTTGTTAGTTTGTTTGTTTGTTTGTTTGTTGAAGCCATGATACACTACCATTGAAATATTTGGGCTAAACAAGATTAAAATTGAATATTTATTTATATAAATCAAGAAAGAAAGAAAGATTTCTGTTTTTTTCTGTATTTTTGTATTTCTGTATTTCTTTTGAACTTACTATTAATCAAAGAATCCTATGAATACATGAATGAAATAATTATTAGTATTATTATTTCTCCACATTCTGTCATTTTGCACAGAATTTTCACATGGAAATGCACTCATTTGCATCTGCACAAATGCTCAGCTGTGAAAGAGATGTAAAATTGTGTGGCACATTCTGTTCTATTACAAGAGTTTAATTAAAGGAAGATTTTAGCGAAAACCTAAATGCAAACTTGCAAGGAAATGGTGATGTTTCTATTTATTTGAAAAAATAGCCAAGCTAGAGGAAAACACTTGTGAGAATATGATTATAAATGATAACAGGCATGATTTGAACCCAAAGTGTTAATTTTTTTTTTTACTACACTTTTATTATTATTATTATTATTATTATTATTATTATTATTATTATTATTATATATTTTTTTGATAATTAGTACAAACATTTGCATTTGCAGTTTTATTCATAATCATAAGTCAACAGCTCTTGCATTGTGTGAAAGGTAGATAATATGGATGGGTTCAATGACTAAATTCATCAATTTAAGCAAACAGACACACGCTGAGCATTTCCTTGTGTTAGAAATTATCATATCTCAGCAGCACATCACAGCAATCAATTTAAATTTTATACAGTTTTATATATGGCGCATACGCAGCATTGCACACGTTCGACCCTCCAAGCAGCCTCTCAACTCCAGAGTTGTTTGGAAAAGGCAATTTTCAGCTTAAAGTCTTGACAAGCTTTGTGAAGCATGACGTCTCAGCTCTGCCATCAATCAACACCTGTTCAACTGCGGGCCGACAGAGCCAGACACACTTATTTATCTGCCCTGTGAGACATTTCAGCTCTTATGTCATGCTTTTTTTTTTTTCACTTTCTCTCTCTCTCTCTCTCTCTTTACTTCTTCTCTTGATGCTGTTTAGATCAGATCATAGTGGAGATCATATAAGGCTCAAACAAGATCTTTCAAGAAAGAGAGAAAAAAAAATCACCTTGTTTGACAGATTTGATATGACTTTATTTGAGAGATAAACCTATTCTGAAATTGAATTCTGGTAAATACGTCTAAAAATAAACTATAAAAGAACATAAATATCTGACTAGATAATGATTTCATTATTATTATTATTATTATTATTATTATTATTATTATTATTATTATTATTATTATTTATTTTATTTTATTTTTTTATTATTTATTTCTGATATAATGGAATTGAGAGGAAGCATTTCTGATGCTTATTCTAGTGGAAACATTATTGATCGAATCATTAATTAACATATTTAATTATTTATTTATTTGTCCTGGCCGATGCACTGCTCTATCACAAATTGTATCATTTGAAAAAGCAACATTCCATAATCCTCAAAAGTTTGATTACAGTTTACAGCATGTATTTTCATCTGGTGAAAAATGAATTCCAATTTGCCTGAGGAATGAACCACTGCAATAGCTGACTTTTAAAGATACAGATCCTCAAAGGACATTGGAAAGCACATTAAATCAATAATATACACCACCCTGCATCATATTTGCTGAATGAAATCCAAATGTGTTTCTTACTCATGTTGGGCTGATGATTCCCAAAAATAAATAAATAAGTAAATGATATATATATATATATCTGTTGTCTTTAAACATTTTTTTTTTTTCTCCAAAACGTAACCCTTTAGAATATGGAACACTATCCACTATTATATATATATATATATATATATATATATATATATATATATATATATATATATATATA
The DNA here is from genome assembly GCF_003368295.1 of Carassius auratus. Classification (NCBI taxonomy): domain Eukaryota; kingdom Metazoa; phylum Chordata; class Actinopteri; order Cypriniformes; family Cyprinidae; genus Carassius; species Carassius auratus. Next base: position 2,919,429 of record NW_020528035.1, on the reverse strand, counting down.
TATATATATGGTTCTTATTTTGTCCCTTCACTCATTAGTTAGACATTTACTCTTCCATAAGAGTACTTAGACAATTAATCCAGTTTATAAAACCCTGAAGAGTTCAACATTGAAATACGATGATGGAGACATGAAAAACAATGCAACAAAACCCAGTGCAATGGTTTCTCGGCCCCTCTGTCCGGTCCTTTTGATCCGTGTTGGGAAAAATGAGTGCACAGACCATTTGCTGGGAGGCCTTACCTCAAATGGGTCTGGGCAAAGAACCCCTATATCCACCTTTCATTTTCCATTTCAATCAGCAAATGCAGTCATTACCGCACTCCATTTGCTGCTGCATTATGTTGACAAAATAGCCCATTACTAACATGAAGTTGGAGAAAAGCAACAGGACTTTTTGCCTGAATTAATTCCAGGCTTCAACCAGAGCTAGAATGATGACTTCAGAAATGTTGTATTGCAGGCCTCATTTACCTTCTGCAAAACATGGGCCATAAAAAGAACCGAGAAGTGGAAATTTTGTTCTATCTCACACACTCACATACATCTTTGAGGCTTGTGCAGGTCACTGTTGAAGACGGCATGAACAAAACTCAGCGCAGCTCATAGAGATACTCTGACTTCTACACCAACACAAACAAACCATTAGAAATAAATAAGGATGGTAGGAACTTTTTTTGAAAAAAAAAAAAAAAAAAAAAAAACAATCATATTTAATGGTCATGACATTCACATATTTATGATGGACAAAAATAAAGCACTTTTTGTAGTATGAATCAAAGACTAATCAACAGCTAACCTGGGGTACTATATGTAAGCACTATTTTAAATAATTTTATCTATCATTTATTTTTATTTTTTCACACTGGGTTTTCACTGATTTTAAAATGATATGCACATTTGTATATTGTTCTATCACACTTTTCGTGTGCACACTTTTAAATATGTATACATTCACTCTTTATTTTATTTCTTTCATCACAATTTCATCACATCTATATTTTTCTCTTAACTGTAATTTTTTATTGTGCAATTCTGAGTATACATTTCACAATTCTGAGTTTTACTCTTGCAGTTCTGGTTGTTTTCTCAAAACTGAGAGGACAAAGAAAAATTTAGAGACAAAAGTCCATATTGTGATATAAAAGGTCACAACTACATGAAATAAATAAATAACTCACAGCAGAAAACCCAGCCTGATCTCAAAATCAAAACGTACATATTTAGATGTAAATTAAAACTGTCCAATATGTATGTGCCTTTACGTATTTACAGTGTCATTTACGTATTATCTGGACGTAATTACAGGTTCGATACGTATCGAAGTTTACTTAAAAACAACCTCAAATACATACAGATAGAACGTGTTCTCTGACCAGTCAGTTATCCATAGAAATTTGCTCATGAAACTGCTTTTCAATGCGTATCTGATAATTTTTTTTTTAATATTTATGTATATTTTGCCTTTTTATAATTTTTTTTTTTTTTTTTGATAAATGTAAAAAATTATAAAAAGGCAAAATATACATAAATATTTAAAAAAAAAATAATCAGATACGCATTGAAAAGCAGCTTCATGAGCAAATTTCTACGTTATGTTTTGGGTAAAAATAATCAATTGTGTAGCCTTTAAATAGCATTATAATCACAATGAGAAAACTGTACATTTAAATGTTTTAGAAACATTACAAAACAATCTTCCAGCAATATTTTCTTTACCTAAATGTGTAGTATTGTGCAAGGATTATTATTATTTTACCTCTTGTTTTTGTGAAAATTTATCCAAATTGTTGATGTTTTACTGCCTCTGGTGTTCATTACAGCTGAACACTGCAGTGGATTGTATGTAAAGATACAGTATGTTTTTGCACTTCTGCAAACATGTAGGTAGAGGTTGATTAGATGACAACAGGACTGTCAACCAACTAACATATGTTCTAATGTGAAATATTCTCCAGGAAACTCATTTCACATCCCAGACATGATGTGTTGGTGAAACTTCATCTAGAACAATGCATCAGAAATGAAAAAAAACAAAAAACAACAACAACAACACGCTGAGTGAGTTAAAATCCAGAAGGCCATACTTGCATAGTGTAGGAAATGAAACCCTGAAGGCAATGGACTGGTTTGCAGGTTGTGACGCTTGGCTGAAGTCAACCTTTCTTTGAAGTTGCTGGGGCCACGTTTACATTGTGCTAACCTCAGTATTAAATGTCATGCCCATAGAACTAATAAAGCATTTTCTGTTAACCAGAAGTCAAGGGTTGAATGCTTCAAATGTGCCAGTGCAAACAAAAAAGATGCCCTTTTGCAATGGGAACAACATCAATCTAATGATGGTCCTTTAATTTAATTTTATTATTATATTTTTTTTTTTTTCCAACATCTGGAACAGACTTTTCAGTCCATTCCAGTATCTGCTACATATGTGATAAGAGCCTGATTTACACAAATAGTGGGTACTAATATATTTCTGGAGTCAGATTTTGTTTCCACACTGTGAACATGCGAAAGTGCGATATGGTTCAGCCGTATAGGTAATCAAAACATGCTGATATACAGCCATATTCCACAGCTATGAGTGTGATATTGCATTTATACAACAGTTCAACTGCATGATTGTGTAAATACATAAGAAACAACAATAGAGTGTTGTTTAAACCCCTCCCCCCATTTCCCATGCTCCATTGCACCAATCACATTCACCCGAAAACAATCACACAGCTGCCACCAATTGCACACACACATCACAACCATCAGACATGCTTTATAAGCATTGGACTTCCTTTCACACATGGCCGAGTATTGTTCTGCACAGATCCTTCCCCTAGCGATAGCTGCTATACCAAGCAATAATGTTATATCGTTACACCATGATTACAGGTATAAATAGGCGACAGGCGCATCCACTCCACAGGTTTTTCGCTGAGGAGCCGAGAACATGTCCCTGGCTGCCAGTGATGGTTCGAGGTTGTGACAAGGGGACATAATGTCTACATTCCCTCCATCAGGGAATGAGGGTTACGTAAGTAACCAAGACGTTCCCTATCTGTCAGTCACTACGAATTATGTTGTGATGACATTATAGGTCCTGGAAAGCACCATAATCTGAACCCCATCACAACCCAAGACATAGCTGATGTTGGCATGTGGCTGTGTGTCATACAAATTCTACGCTAAGGTCGTAACCTTCCCACTGCCCCAGGGCAAATTCACTGGCCTTCGTACCTGCAGGGACCACAGGCCAGTGCATCGCTGCTGGAGACAGACAAGTTACTGTTCCTTTCCCCACAGAAATTTCTTAACAGAAGGGATTTTGACCTTCAATGAAAGATTTGCTTAAACCCTTTCCAATTTGTTGTTACAGCTTAGGCAGAAATGATGGGGAAGCGAGACTTCTGGAGCAGGGAGCTATGGAAGCCACACCCTGCCCGTACGGAGGTAGTGTGTGGAAATTATCATATGGACTGACCCAACCCTGGGTATACTGCGGAGACTGTAGAATCTTGCAAAGGTGTTCGGTGTCGCCCAGCCCATAGCTCTACAGATGTCTGCCAGAGAGGTGCTGTGCGACAACTCATAGGAGGAGGCAACACTCCTTGTGAAGTGAGCCCTCACCCCCAGTGGGCACGGTTTGCCTTGGGATTGGTAGGCCAGGGCAATGGCATCCACTATCCAGTGGGCCAACCTCTGCTTGGAGACCGCCTTCCCTTTCTGTTTACCTCAATAGCAGAAAAAGAGCTTCTCAGAGAAAGAAAGGAGTGGGAGGCCATTCCTATGGTTTGCGTTTGAGGGTCGGGCATGTCAGTATAGGATCCTTCCCTTCTGGCTGTCCCTGTCCATCCGTATCTTTAAGAAGGTAGCAGACGGCACCCTTGCCCCATTACAGGAAGTCGGCATCAGGATCCTGTACTGTATTGATGACCTGTGTTCGTTGCCCACTGCCACCATTGGTCACTCGATTCCTTGCCCCATTACAGGAAGTCGGCATCAGGATCCTGTACTATATTGATGACCTGTGTTCGTTGCCCACTGATACCATGGGTCACTCGATCCACAACGTTGACATCAGCAAACCGCTCACCCACACGATGCCATACACGCTGTCTGCCATCTGCCCTGTACAGTGAAAACCAGGATTCATCCATGTGCCAGACACCTTTGAATGTGAGCATTTGTCCACTCAAGTAATTTATGATGACGAACTGCAGTCAGGTAGAGACCCCGATGAAGACCACAAGCATGCAGATGAGCTTCCCTGAGATGGTTTCTGACAGTTTGTGCAGAAATTCCTTTATTATGCAAACCAGTTGTTGCATCAGCTATCCAAGTGGCTAGTCTCAGAAGATCTTGGAGGTGAAGATGCCGGATGTGGAGGTCCTGGGCTGGTATGGTTACACATGGTCTGTGGTTGTGAGGCTGGTTGGGTGTATTGCCAAATTTTCTGAAATGCCCTTTGAGATGGCTTATGGTAGGGAAATTGACATTCAATTCATAGGCAACAGGTCTGGTGGACATTCCTGCAGTCCGCATGCCAATTGCTATAATAAATATACAGACACAGTGCACACACCTATATTATGAACACAAAACTCTTATTTTGGATGTGATTTATCCAGATTAATCATTGTATATATATATATTAAAAAGGAAGATGCCACACCAGAAAAGACTGGAAAAGCCTATTTAAAAAGTTGTTATTATATGCCTCAACCTGTTACAGGAAACGCTGCTTTGCTTTCTTCTTGTTCGGCTTTCACACAATAATCAATTCTAAGTATTTTATTAAAGGCCAAACTCATAATAAAACCTTTTCCGTCATATAAATGTCTCTCTGCATGCAGGCTGACTCTATGTTTGCCAGATCGCTATTTCTTGGGGAAAAAGACTTGGCATTGCTGGCATTTGTTTGAATGTGTGACCTTTTAAAGATTCTAGAAATCTAAAGCCATCTTGTTTTCTTTCCTGAAACTCCCCAGATATGCAGCTGAAGGGAGACTTACTCGATGGAAAAATAACTCAAGGTCATGTGTTGTAGTAGTTGGCGTGTTGTCACAGTAGCATGTTAGTGACCGCTGCTTGTTTAGCTCAGAAAAGTGAGTGCCGTCAAAACAAGACTCCTGTTATATATGGGTGATTGCAAAATTTTAACCTGGTAAAGGTTATTGTTTAGGAACAAAATCAGAGCAAATGATTGACACACAATTTAATGCAAGAAACAACATAATGACTTGAATTGTCAGTGAATGATACTGTTGTGTACTGTGGTATCATGCAGTGTAAGTTTGATACTGGGAAAGACTGGAACAATTTTTTATGACTGTGACGAGGGCGGGGCCAAGAGCCGTGGGAACGGAGCGAGGCCCACGGAGGAGATGGAAGGATATAAAACAGGAGCGACAACAGTAAAGGATGAGAGAGGACCAGGCCTGGATTTTAGTTGTGTTTGGTTTTGTTTGTGCGCAGCAGTCGTCCGCGAGGGGCTGCCACAGTGTTTTGTGTTTATTTTATTATTAAAGTCTTTTTGATTTTTATGGGGGTTTTTTTTATGTATGTGAACTATGTCTTTAGTTTGTGCATTGTCAGTAGATAAAGCACAGAACTTTCCAATCCCATCTGCTCTTTTATGGGATTACTCTATCAAACTCAACTGGCCTCACCTGTTTAAGCACACAGAGTGTAAAACTCGATGCATTATGCTTTGCTGTTTGCTGAGTCTATTGTATTGTTTTACCAAGGGAATTTTTGACATTCATATAATCATGTCTCAATAAGTAATTTAGGGCCATATTTACTAACAGTCTTTTGGTGTTTATATAAAACAGTAAGGACGTGATAATTTACCAATTTTCATTTCAGACACAAATTTTATGGGAGGAGAGTATTAAAAGGAATCGTGTGATTTCCTAACATTTGCGCTCCTCAAATCACTGTTATTTGGGCCATTATTTAATGCCCAAAACAACATGTCGGGTGTTAATTTGTGCTGCTCTTGATAGATTGTGCTGTTCGTTATAAATATGATCTGTCTTCTTTAATGTGCACATTGTTATTTAACCCCTGCAGAATTTTTCCTTGCCATTGGCACTTTTATGGAATTGTGCTCAAATGCTAAATTTAACTGTTTAGTAAATCTAGAGTGCAGAAAAGGTCTGGTATAAAAAGTCAACCAATGTTTAGTTCCCTTTCAGTCTGTCACTGTCGACATCATGTTGGTGACTGACAAATAGGTATATTGCTACTACAGACCAATCTACTTTGAGTGTAAACTAAATGAGTAGCTCTTCCGCGCCACATCTGCAGCAGCCTCCAGCAAGTGCTGCTTTGGAGATGGGCATAGGCAGACCGCAGCACCCATCTAGGCCAGAGAGGGAGGAACCTGTTCTTTGGGGTATGGATAAGGCACCTCTCCCTCCCCTGGAGAAGGGGCGGGTGGACAATCTGGAAAATTTTGATGTGAGAAAATTTCGATGTGAGGGAAATTTTCTCTATCTCAGGGTCCCAAAAGGGCACAGAGAGTTGCAGACGGCCCAACATCGGACCTCACTCATCCTCCTCCTTTGCCAGCTGGCATTAGTGGGCGGTTCGAGAGCGGCAAGAAAGGCTCTTCTTATGTACCCCCTGCCAACCTGTGGAACCAGTTAAGCATTGCACCGCACACTGAGACCCCTCTGCGGTCCGATCACAAGCCACCCGATATGGGTCCCTGTGTTCCATTTTGCTGCCCCACTGCAGGTACAGTGGTTGCTCCTTTGATCCTGCTTGCATGGTTTCTGGGTGCCTGGCTAGTGCTACCCAGCCTGTCTCAATATCTTCTCTGGACCATCTTCCACATCTATGCAATTCAGTTCACCTGGCCCTAACATAACATATCTGTTCCCTCCTTCAGGGAACGTGGGTTACCATACGTAACCAAGATGTTGCTTTGTAAATTTCAATAAATCTGATTTGCATAATGGAGAGCAAACTGTAATTTTAAGCAGTTTGGTTCTGATTTAACTGCAACTGCAACCCTATATGACTATTTCACAATAAAATACTCCATATCAGTTTTGTATTATAGTGGCAAAACTTTGAAGCCAGATCATTACCGTTTTTTTTTTTTTAGCACACTTAACAGACAAATGCCCTTTAGTCCCTCAGAGCTCTGGGACATGACATGTGACCTTTTCACAATGACACAAGCACATGCGGCTAATAGCATTGGAGTCCTGATTAAAGACAGGAGATCTTCCTTTTAGAGTTCATCGGATCGCTACACTTGCTCATGTTAGATGTGCAGACAACTTTCACTCCGTCTAATTAGAGCAGGGTTCTGGTTGGGGGGGCGACGTGGGAGGGTGTGACTGCTTTGCCAAACAGAGACATTGCCGATGCAGATTCCCAGTGGCGTTAGCACTGGCAGATCAATATTGCCTCTGTTAATGAGAGGCTTTGATAAATGGGGAAGTCAACACTGTTGGCTTTGCTCTGGCCCTTTTGCTCTACCCTCTCGATCAACACAAACGTTTTGAATGGAATTTCGAAGGTAGCAATTATCTCTTAACGTCCACATAAAAGCATGTTAATGGTGGGCATAAAAGTTCTTTATTTGAAGCATAAAAGGGCTAGAGGAAATATATGATAAGAACAGGAGAAATAACATCACATTATGGTTATGGAATCACAGAATTACATGCATGACCCTTTGCTGTCATGGCCTCCAATCAATAGTGTTAAACATAATCCTCACTAAGGTTTATTGGATAAATGCTTAACAAAAAAAAAAAAAAAAATATTCCAAGGAAATAATTAATCACTGAATTTACCAGTAAGTAATAGCAAATGTTTGAAAGAGATGCAGTTTTGTTTGATGGACAGAGCGACAAAGAAACTTAATGCAATGTATTTATTTATTTTCACCATTTAGTGCTCTAACTAAAATATAGAAAATCTACAGACGGTACTTGTGATGGGTGAAAGATAGGAAAAAAATACATTTACTTCAAAAATTGTAACGTAAGTTTAGTAAGTTTAAAAACCAATGACAGACAATACAGGATCCCAGTAAAACAGATTCATCTGAAAGGGAAATATATTAAACAACTATTTTACGACAATATGGATATTTACATATTTAATTTCCTATACTTAATTGAACATGTTAAACAGTGAATTCAAACTAAATTATTTCACTCAATTAGTTTTTAATGACAAAATATGCACTTCAGTAAAAGGTTTTCTTACTAAGATTTTTTTTTTTTTTTTTTTTTCATTTCCAGCAAAAATATCAACAAATTCTTAAATCAAGAAGGCTTTTCTAGACATGTAAAAATTACTGTGACGAGTGGGGCGGGGCCGAGGGACGTGGGAACGAGGAGTGAGGCCGGTGGAATGATTGGGAAATCAGCGAAACCTGCGACCCACCGCCGGTCTCGAGTCCCACGTCCCTCGGCCCCGCCCCACTCGTCACAATTACTGTCTTGTTTTCAGAGAGAGAAAGAGAGAGAGAAATTATTATTATTTTTTAAACAAGACAAGAATTTTAAAATGTCTAGAAAATCTTTCTGAGAAATGTACAGTAAAATTCACTTAATGATATAATCAAACAGACAATGAACACTTTAAACAGCAGTAATTATATGTTGCAGTCAAACTTGTAGCAACATTTGTTGTTTTAGGGTTGGCATCATCTGAGCTCCTCTGAGGGGCTGGCATCATCTCGTCTCAGTTGTTCGGTCATCTCAGGTCTTTGTAAGGACTGGATCCAGACTGAAGCTTGTGTAATTCCTAGTGGCAGAAACAGAGAAACAAATAGATACATAATTAGTATAGCTACTCCAACCAAGCAAAAATGATTTGTTCAGCCCAAGCTAAGGAATAATAATGTACATTTGATCAGACATAACTGCAGTACAAGATTATTAGATGCATTATTTAAATGCTTGGCCAAAGAGATGTGTCTTTAATCTAGATTTAAACAGAGAGATTGTTTTTGAACCCCGAACATTATCAGGAAGGCTATTCCAGAGTTTGGGAGCCAAATGTGAAAAAAAAAAAAATCTACTTCCTTTAGTGGACTTTGCGATCCTAAGAACTACCAAATGTCCAGCGTTATGTGACCTTAGGGAGCGTGATGGTTTGTAGCGTGGTATAAGACTGGTTAGGTATGCAGGGGCTAAACTACTGATGGCCTTATAGGTAAGTAATAATATGTTGCAACTGAGGAACTTAATAAGTAACCAGTGCAGAGACTGTATACAATTGGGGTAATATGATCATATTTTCTTAACCTGGTTGCATTTTGCATTTTGCATCTTGCATTTTGGACGATGTAGGATAACCACCTAGAAGTGTGTTACAATAGTCCAGTCTAGAGGTCACGAATGCATGAACTAGCTTTTCTGCATCAGAAACAGGTAACATGTTTCCAGCTTGGCAATGTTTTAAAGATGGACATATGCTGTTTTTGTAACATGGGAAATATGAAATATGCTGTCTAATATAACACCCAGATTTTTGACTGTAGAGGGAGTAGTACATCTAGTTGCAAAGAGATTTGGTGTACCGGTCCAATAAGTAATATATCTGTCTTATCTGAATTCAACAGGAGAAAATTATTGGTCATCCAATCTTTATTTTTTTTTTTTAAACAGACTGTTAGCTTAGATAATTTAGAAGTTTAATCTGTTCTTGTTGAGATATATAGTTGAATATCATCAGCTACATGGGGCAACATGTATACTGAAAATAGCAGAGGACCTAGTACAGATCATTGTGATTCTCCATACTTTACTGGTGATAACCGAAATGACTGCCCATTTGTAATTTTAACATGCAAAAGTTTCTGTGCTATGGTGGGGCCTGGAACCTGACTGATTTTTTTTTTTTTTTTTTGCAAGACAAAGCACAATTGAGCAGACACAGCTATTTCTAAAATTATAGACATAAATGAAAGATTTGAAATGGGCCTGTCATTTGCCAGTTCACTAGGATCTAGTTGTGATTTCTTAATAAGAGCCTTAATAACCACCAGCTTCAATGGTTTTGGGATGTAACCCTTAAGATAACGATGAGTTAATAATATTGAGATGGGGTTCTTCTGCTACAGATAACAACAAAGTTGTAATTTAGTGGGTACAGGATGTAATAGGCATTTTGTTGGTTTAGATGCAGTGATACATTTATTTAGTTCTTCCTGTCCTACATGTGTAAAGCACTGCAGTTTCTCTCTTGGTGTGATGAATGAAGCTGAAGTACAAGATGCTGTGGAATCTAAATGTGTTATTGTATAAAAAAATAAAAAAATAAAAAATCTTACCTTTTTTCAATTTGATGGGGGCAACAGCTTCTAATCTATTAGAGAAGATAGTGCCCATGTTGCTATTATTTTGTCTAGTTCATATGTGTTTTATGGGTATACAGAGCAGCTTGAGGTAAGGTTATTTGTGAATCTGTCTTTGGTGACTGGAACAATAGTTCTGCCTGGAAGATAATGTAGAGCCATATACTTTAGTTAATATCAGTAATACACAGCATGCACGATACAAGGAAATGGTCAGTTACATCATCTCTTAGAAGTATGATATCTATATCAGTAAGAACAATTCCATGCAATATAATTAAATCTACCATATGATTAAAACAATGAGTAGCCCTGTGACATTATTCTTGACTCCAAAAGAGTTTATTAGGTCAGTAAACGCAAGTCCTACTGCATCATTTGTATTATCAATGTGAATGTTAAAATCTCTGACAATTAGCACTTTATCAATATGTACCAAAAGGTCTGACAGGAAATCTGCTAATTATTTTAGGAAATCTGTTTATGACCCTGGCTGTCTATACACTGTAGCCAGAGCAAGAGACAGGATAAATATATTTTGCATATCTGACACTGTAAAATTTAGCAGAAGTATTTTGAATGATTTAAACCTTTATCCTGTTTTCTGAGTAACATTGAGAATTTAACTATATATTGTTGCAGCACCACCGCCACAGGCATCTGATGGGACTCATAATAGTAGCTTGGTGGAGTAGTTACATTTTGACCAATATAAGAATTTGGTTTAAGCAAGGTTTCAATCAAGCAAAATATATCAAAAATATTATCTGTGATCATTTCATTTACAATTACTGCTCTGGGAGTGAGTGATCTAATGAGCCCAAACTTTAACAGTTGTTCTTGTTAATTTATTTAGCATTTTTCTGGTTTAATCACAATCATATTTATTATTATTATTGTTTCATTAATTCTTTTTCCTAGAGCCTGCATTAAATGTATATTTTGACCGCGCTATTTGGGGAACTTTATAGAAGTCTTTATAGACTAGACAGTGCAAGTACTTCTATCATTTAAGTGGGTAGAACAAAAAGTTATTTGAGAATTGGGTTACGAGTCATACACTGAAAACCCTAATAAGTTGACTGAACTAAATTTATTGAGTTAACTTGTTGCCTCAGTTTAATTGAGTAATGGAGTCTCCCAAAACTTACATATTTAAGTTTATTTAACTTGACGGTTTTGTAGACTACCTAAATCCCTCAGAGGTTTAACCTGTTAAATGTCACCCCGTCCCGTATACGGGACGCCTACGTTGACTATACTATATTACAACCAAATCTAATCTAATCTTGACAAACTATATATCGATGGAAAGGTTTAAGACTCCCAAATATATATTTTACCAATATTTTCTGTTAAAAATTATGTAGGAAAAGTAATAGATTAATTTATGACAAGAGTGCACCCTCAGAAATCTACATTACAAAAGGAGCTTTGACCTTTGTTTAAAAAAAAGACTTCCTCGTTGCCTTTTTCTCTATCACATTTTAGAAATCATCAGAAGTTATATATCACTTGAAAACATAAAATCTAAAAATTCATCCTTCAAAACCCATTTTAAAATCAGACATTGCATTACCATGTAAATGGTACATCAAAATCATCGTACAAAATGTTTTCAGTCATGAATTATAAAAATGTATGTTTGTATCATGCACATTCATGTCTATCTTCAAAAACGTGAGTGACAGTTAACAGGTTAAATGTTGATACATGATTCATTTGAAGTCACCATTGTGGTGGAAAGTGTTTGGTTTAGTTGGGATCTTGGTCCAGTTACTGCTTGTGTTAATTTGTCTCTTGCTGCTGTATTGGTGTATTTTAAAACACTGTTTTTGTGGTGAAAAAAGACAAATTTAGATGAGCTCAGGTGTTATTTGATGTTTTTTGTTGATGAGAAAGTCATCACATAATACGTATTTGAGACCATAAAATAAGTTTTGTTTGATATTTTTTAACAGGCACCAGGAGTAAAATACTTATTTTAAAGATGGATGAAATGAATGTGTTTGAAATAATTTGAGTAAAAGAATCAATCAAGTACTCACACACACAGACTTCTAGATGTAGCATATGCATCACAATAATGGTGACAAACAAAAGAGCTCCATAGCACAAACTCATCCTTATTTTCCAGCCTTTTTTGTTCTGATTGTCACCATTGATGTGATGCATATCCAAAATCTTGATGTCTGTTTGTTACGAAATGAGTTTATATCCATAAAAGTATATCCATAGTTGCAGCAATACATTTTATTTCACTATAATTAGTCACCATTACAAGCAAGATATGTGTATGTTAGATCTCAACTCTCTTTGCCACAGTAACAGTGTTTTACAACACACAAGTTACAGCAGCAAGAGACAAGCTAACACCAACAAAGAGCTGATAACACCTGAGCTCTTTTAAACTTCATCTTTCTTCGCCACAAAAACAGCATTTTAAAATATACTGTTATAGCAGCAAGAGACAAGCTAACATAAGAAGTATCTGGACCAAGATCCCAACTAAACCAAACATTTTCCATCACAATGGTGACTTCAAATGAATCAAGTATGCACATTTAAACCTCTGTTAATTCTCAATAAGAGCTTCTCTAGATGTCTGACAGAAATAAAGTCACAGAACCTTGTAAGGAGGATATGTGAACATCTATATCGGATGTACAGAAGACATAAAAAACATTAAAAAATACATCATAAAAACATTCTCTCCTCAGTGGATGTCTTTTCAATGTCTGCAAAGACATAAAAATACTTTTTTTTTTTTTTTTTTTTACAGTGCAGTATAGGGTTTACTGTATTTTCATAAATATTGTGACAGTTTGTCAAAAGGTCAAAGTTTAAATATGCTGTTATTTGTTTTACTTCAGTCTGCTGTCAAAAATAAGAACATCATTTTCAGTTAAATTTACATGTTGAGTTAACTTAAATATATAAGTACACTTGAAATTAGTACCAAGTTAAGTGAACATAATTGATTAAGTACATTAAATAAGCATCAAGTTTGGTGAACTGAGTGATTTAAGTACAATCTACAAAACCGTCAAGTTAAATAAACTTAAATATGTAAGTTTTGGGAGACTCCATTACTCAATTAAATTGAGGCAACGAGTTTACTCAATCAATTTAGTTCAGTCAACTTATTAGGGTTTTCAGTGTACAGTCTACAAAACCGTCAAGTTAAATAAACTTAAATATGTAAGTTTTGGGGGACTCCATTACTCAATTAAATTGAGGCAATGAGTTTACTCAATCAATTTAGTTCATTCAACTTATTAGGGTTTTCAATCTAACGAGTTAAGCAGTAACTTTAGCTGCCATGTTCTTTCGCTCAAAGGAAAACGATTGGGCCACTTCATTAAATACTTAAGTTGTCGTTTCAATAATCATCTCAAAATCACGTACCACAAGGATTTAAATTAACATATTTCACCAGTAGAAATCATGCAAAACAACTTTATATCTACATAATTTTAGTCACCGAACATAGTACACAAAGAAAAACTTCCTCTTGAATTGTAGTTCAGCAACCAAACAGACCAAAAGGATGAATTTTGTAACCCACCAATCAGTGCTTTTGTTCTCTTGTTGCTAGGCAGAATTTCTCCCATGGCCAATCACATTAAAGGAAGAACAGAGTGACGTTGAGTTTTTCGAACGGATTACTCATGATTTTGAGCTCACAACACTTCAAATCTTAAGTTTATGCATTTTTAAGGTAAATTAGTTAAATTAACTCATATTTTTAAGTGACAGGGCCAAAATGCAAAATTGTAAGTAATGTTTAGTCAACATTACTTGATTTTTTAAGTCAAGGCAACATTAGGGTTTACAGTGTATGGAGTGTAGCATCCTGGAGATGTTGTCTGACAGGAGTTCCACTCCGACTTTGCTGGGGTGCAGGCCATCAGTGCAAAAAAAGCCTAAGACGTTACGTGAAAAGATTCCAGTTTTTAACAAAGAACAATTTCTGTTCTTTACACCAAGACAATAACCATTAGTTTAAAGCAAAAAAATCTACTGAACCTCTCGTGCCCTGATACACAGGAAGCAGTCCTGACACAATGATCATCATCTATAAACACAAGATAACTGTTTTGACTGATTTAATCTTACTAATGTTGATGCATTGTGGTTGAATTTTACATTTGAAGGTTTTTTTTTTTTTTTTTACTCGACGGGACCCCTTTTTAAAAAAATAAGAAAAGGGAAATCAAAACATGGCATTAGATTGTTAGGTGAAGTGCAACGGTCAAAGACATCCTCTTTACAAAATGGCCCAATAAATAAATAAACAAGCAATTCAAGATACATTTTTACACAGCTTTCCTTCTCAAGTAAATCTATATTATTCTTGAAAACAGGAAAATACTGAAATAGTGATTGCTTGCAGTGCACCCTCACTGATCTCAAATGGGCTGACATGCCGGCAGGCGCTCTAGCTGCACAGTAGTGGTGTACTGAAAGACCAGAAGAGAATAAATCAGAGAGAAAAGAAAGCTAACAACATGTTTTTCACAGAGTCCCACTGCTGTGACGTTCTGAGACAAGGAGCGGGCGCTGGGACTCGTTTGGTGACTAAGGCCCGCTGCTACAGGCTGCCATTACAGATGACACTGAGAATGCGGCATTCACACCAGTGACAGCCCATACAAACACTGACAACATCCACATAGTTAAACTCCTTAATGAGGTTGCTGCCAAATAACCCCCCAGGACCCCAACTAATAAGACCAATCTTCTTCACGTGAACACCTTCCTGCCTTTGACTTGTCCTTCTTCTCCTCCTGTTCCTAAGACATGCTGAATAACATTCAGAACATAACAGATGCAAGCAGACTTTGATGGTAACAGAAATAATAGGTTTATTCAGGTAAAAATAATACTTTGCAACTGTTAATACTTAACAGGGGGATCAACCTGGTAATGGTTTACTTTAATTATGTATAGTAA
Source organism: Carassius auratus (assembly GCF_003368295.1). Lineage (NCBI taxonomy): Eukaryota > Metazoa > Chordata > Actinopteri > Cypriniformes > Cyprinidae > Carassius > Carassius auratus. The sequence goes on along the minus strand of NW_020528035.1, from coordinate 2,904,146 downwards.
CACAAGTATCACATAGGTCATTTTACCTGAAATAAACAAATTGATGCATCACAAAAAAAAAAAAAAAAAAAAAAAGTACCATCAAGTCTTAGTCACTCAGTTAGTTAGGATGATGTGTTCCAAGCAAAATAATAAATGTCTTGCACAATTTTCATGCAACTGCTGCGTGATAATTACAGTAAATACTCATTCATCAACACTGATGTGGCCATGGTCCTATATTTTATTACTCTATATATATATATGTTTATATATTGAGAAAATTGAAAAAATAATTGCATTAGGATGCAGATCTCAGTTATTTAGGTTAAGTGAATGAATGTGTTGATCTGTTTTAAACATCCATTAGAATGAAGATAATACATATATTCATTCACTCTGTCTGTACTAGTGCAGCAATACAACTTAAAAATAAGGAACGCAGTTCAAATTTTATTGTGGATTTTTTCAGTGGTATTTTAATATTCTATTATCCTCTAGCCTTTATTTTGGCAGAATACTGGGGAGATGCTGTAAATTTGCGTCCACAAAAATATGAAGAAAGTCATGCACATAAAGTAAAGCAAGGGCATGTTGCATTACCAAATGCAACTCACATCATTCACAGAGATGGAGATTACAGTATTTACTATGAACTGAGCTGCTGTGAGAGGCTGAAAAAACACAGAATAGTGAGCTGCTCCCATGTAAATGAACACAGTGCCACGCAGATGCTTCACTCTAAAACACACAGAAAATCATATATATATATATATATATATATATATATATATATATATATATATATATATATATATATATATATATATATATATATTTATTTATTATTTTATTTTTATTTTTTCAGTCATCACAACAGTGTTTCTGTAGCAAGTATTAAATGCCTTAACCTGTTTTGTTTTGTTTGTTTTCTTTCTGTCTCCCCCTCCAGTTTTCTGCTCTTATCTTTTGCAGTTTGGCTTGTATAAATGCTTGAGCAGTTCTTCACACAATACTCTTATCAGCACATCAGCAGAACGGCTCCTGTAAATCCCTCGCCCGTCTTTTCTCATCTTGTACGCCACACATATATACACACTAAATAAACTCTGTTTTGATCTCACCAAAAGAAGAACAAATGGAACAAAAGGAAGTTTGTGACGAGATGGTCTTATCTATGGCAGTCCTACTATCTCTCTCTCTCTTTATTTTTAAGAAGATTACCAGCGAATCTGTCCCAACTTTCTCCTCCTTTTGAGTCAATTTAAAGTTCTGTGTTCGATCTCACCCCAACTTTCACGTTTCTTTCTACCCTCGTCACCTCCTTGTGGTTCAATTCGTTTATTTCCACCTTCTCTCTTGTCATTATGAGGTTTGTGCAGAACATTGCACGCGTTTAAGGTGCCTCATACTCTGAAACCCTTGCAGAGCTCAGTTTAGAGAGTTTGACACTCTCAGCTGAATGTGGGGATAGATTTTTATCTTTTTGTGCAGTCCAATTTCCGATGTGACTGACTATAAGGAGGACTGAAGGATATTCATGATGTAGCAAAGTTATTAAGTATCTATCTAAAACGAGAGCACATCAGGAAAGTAACAATTAGGCCTTATGGATCCTTGTGGCCAATGATTAGTGAAGGATTTCAGTGTCTATAGACTGCTGAGACGACAGTTGGGGATCAATGAGTGCAAGACTGAGCTGAGAAAGAGATATGGATCAGCTATTGAATGAGACAGCTATGGACAGGAAAGCAACAATGGATGTCTTGTGTAAATTCTGGCCTGGGTTATACAAGGGTTGAGCACTATTTGTGAGATGCCTCTTATATTTTGTTTCAATTTATAAATCAGTGTCAAGGTAAACTCATTGCAGAGGTATAATTTTAATTTCAAATATAAGGAAGTAGAATTAAAAAATAGGAGAATAATCAGTAATTTTGAAAGACAACATATAAACCTTTGTATTTAATGTATAGCATTTGTTATATTTAATCAACTTTTATTTTATTAGAATCGTTGAATTAATAGATGATGGAATTTTCTGATATACATTTATACAATTGGGTGTTAATGTGTATTTATTAACTTAATTGTTGCTGTATGTAAAAAAAAAAAAAAAAAATACAATCTAGTTTTGACAACTTTGAACACACACACACAGACACACACAGATGTATATATTAAGGTATAACTTTAAGGTATGACTAACATATTGTAATACATATACAAAAGTTAACAATTGTACAAAATTCATTCCATTTTCTGAAAACAGGTTGGAAATCACGAAACAAGTTTTAGTAATTTCTATTCAAATGAAATCCCTTTTCTAACAGGAGAAAAAAAAGTGAAAGTGTTCATCTCTCCTTTTTTTTTTTTTTTTTTGATGTTCAAGGATAGCGGTAGTGTATGTCTGTCTACATACTTTCTACCTTCAGCTTGCTACATTATCAAAAAAAAAAAAAAAAAAAAAAAAAACCCTGCTTTGGAAGGATATTGATTATATTTAAATCGCAATAAATATACATTTGTATTTAACATTATATTTTCTAAACAATATTTTTATAATTTACTTTGAATTTGACTTTAAAAACCAATCAATTCAGTTATGGAAAAATGGTGTGTTGTTGTTGTTGTTGTTGTTGTTGTTGTTTTCTTCTACAATGTCTTTATACAAGTTGTCATTGTATTTTATATTTATATGGCCTCAGATCTCTTGTATTTATTTATTTTAATTCTACATGAAATTATTCATGCATAGACAGCTCCTCTCTAATTTGCCCTGCAGAAAGAAGTTTACGTTTGTGAATGATTATGAGATAAAAATCGACAGGTTGAATCCATTCTGAAGTTGGGTCCATTTAAACTGCTCTTCACCAATCAATTATTCATGAATCCATGGTATTTAGGGACAAGCTATCCATTTGAGACATGACCATAACTGCTTTCCCCTTCCTACACTAAGCGAAACAGACGATGGTTGGATGGGGACATCAGTGATGTACAATCTCAAGCCATCTGGAGGCAATAAACCAGAAGCATATGTCTAACAGTTTATATTCATATTGAAAATAACAGGTTGGGAAAATTTTCAGTGGTATAGCCATTTAATCATAGCACAATGTGATCGAAATACATTCTGAAGAAGAACGATTAGATTAACAAAGACAGAGCATATAGACAATTATTTAAAACAATGAAAAACTTTAGAGCATATGTGTTTACTATGTACATTCAGTATGTGTGATTAATGTATGTAGTTGAAACATTACATCTCTTATTTATTTATTTATTCATTTATTTTAATTTTTCAACAAAAATTTCCATATGCATTCACTGTAAACTGTCCTGTAGACAGACAAATGTATAAGCATGCTATATATATATATACAGTCTTGTTCAAAATAATAGCAGTACAATGTGACTAACCAGAATAATCAAGGTTTTTCGTATATTTTTTATTGCTACGTGGCAAACAAGTTACCAGTAGGTTCAGTAGATTCTCAGAAAACAAATGAGACCCAGCATTCATGATATGCACGCTCTTAAGGCTGTGCAATTGGGCAATTAGTTGAATTAGTTGAAAGGTGTGTGTTCAAAAAAATAGCAGTGTGGCATTCAATCACCGAGGTCATCAATTTTGTGAAGAAACAGGTGTGAATCAGGTGGCCCCTATTTAAGGATGAAGCCAACACTTGTTGAACATGCATTTGAAAGCTGACGAAAATGGGTCGTTCAAGACATTGTTCAGAAGAACAGCGTACTTTGATTAAAAAGTTGATTAGAGAGGGGAAAACCTATAAAGAGGTGCAAAAAATGATAGGCTGTTCAGCTAAAATGATCTCCAATGCCTTAAAATGGAGAGCAAAACCAGAGAGACGTGGAAGAAAACGGAAGACAACCATCAAAATGGATAGAAGAATATCCAGAATGGCAAAGGCTCAGCCAATGATCACCTCCAGGATGATCAAAGACAGTCTGGAGTTACCTGTAAGTACTGTGACAGTTAGAAGACGTCTGTGTGAAGCTAATCTATTTTCAAGAATCCCCCGCAAAGTCCCTCTGTTAAAAAAAAGGCATGTGCAGAAGAGGTTACAATTTGCCAAAGAACACATCAACTGGCCTAAAGAGAAATGGAGGAACATTTTGTGGACTGATGAGAGTAAAATTGTTCTTTTTGGGTCCAAGGGCCACAGGCAGTTTGTGAGACGACCCCCAAACTCTGAATTCAAGCCACAGTACACCGTGAAGCATGGAGGTGCAAGCATCATGATATGGGCATGTTTCTCCTACTATGGTGTTGGGCCTATTTATCGCATATCAGGGATCATGGATCAGTTTGCATATGTTAAAATACTTGAAGAGGTCATGTTGCCCTATGCTGAAGAGGACATGCCCTTGAAATGGTTGTTTCAACAAGACAATGACCCAAAACACACTAGTAAACGGGCAAAGTCTTGGTTCCAAACCAACAAAATTAATGTTATGGAGTGGCCAGCCCAATCTCCAGACCTTAATCCAATTGAGAACTTGTGGGGTGATATCAAAAATGCTGTTTCTGAAGCAAAACCAAGAAATGTGAATGAATTGTGGAATGTTGTTAAAGAATCATGGAGTGGAATAACAGCTGAGAGGTGCCACAAGTTGGTTGACTCCATGCCACACAGATGTCAAGCAGTTTTAAAAAACTGTGGTCATACAACTAAATATTAGTTTAGTGATTCACAGGATTGCTAAATCCCAGAAAAAAAAATGTTTGTACAAAATAGTTTTGAGTTTGTACAGTCAAAGGTAGACACTGCTATTTTTTTGAACACACCCCTTTCAACTAATTGCCCAATTGCACAGCCTTAAGAGCATGCATATCATGAATGCTGGGTCTTGTTTGTTTTCTGACAATCTACTGAACCTACTGGTAACTTGTTTGCCACGTAGCAATAAAAAATATACTAAAAACCTTGATTATTCTGGTTAGTCACATTGTACTGCTATTATTTTGAACAAGACTGTATATATATATATATATATATATATATATATATATATATATATATATATATATTGTAAAATACTTATAAAGATGCATGTCACCCCACAGGATATCTTTTTGCAATAATTTTATGACATCTACCCACATATTTATTCTATAATCTGTCCTGTATACAGTAATGTACAGACATTTTATTTAGCCCTCAAGGCTACTAAAATAAAAAAAAAAAAATACTAAATAACATCCTGGTCAGATAATATTCATTTCCATTTGCCTTCATTAGTAACCCATTGTATTTGATTGTTATATAAATGCATGGCAAACCGCTTTTAAGTTGTCTGCCCTGGGCGTTGTTAATAAAGACACTGCAATTAATGCTTGTTAAATGAGGCCCTTTTTAAATTGAACCTATCATGTCTCCTCCTTTGTGAACCTTGATACTAATTGGCTTATTTTCCCTGACTTCAACAAGCTAGATTTGATTTTGTGAACAGAACGAAAGGGCTTATTATGCAAATAAGTATAATGCATGGTGTATAATTGTACATAATAAGTGAGAGGTACATTAAAATTATGAATTTTTGGGGTTCACCAAAGGGGCTGAATCTAAACTCTTTGCTTCTGAAAATGTCTGAAAAGTAATTTAAAAGAAGAATAGGTTCACTGGGAAAGAAAGGGAGTTTGCCATCATCTCCAGGGTAACAAGACAGATAATATAACAGAAGGACTACAATAGAAAAGTTACACCTTCACCAATCATCACTGTTACTGTAAAAAGCATAAATGTTCTTTGAATTGCAATTTGTCCCTTTACCAAGCCGTACCTTAAAAAAAAACATTGTTGCCCATATCAAATGTTAGTTTAAGTTTATGTTATTTTTAGTATGCTATAACAGTCCAGCAGCATTGGCGCTTTTGACTATTTGATTCACTCTGCTTGTCTGTGTTTGTTCCAGTCAGATTGCCAGTCTATTTTAGTATGCCTCATCAACAAACCAGTAATTGGCGATAAGTCTTTATATGAGTTTGTCATTTAATCATTCACTCAACTGATTTGTTTTTACAACATGGATTATTTCAAGAACAGAATTTGAGTGACTGAATAACTGATCATTAGTCACTGTTATCAGTTTGTTTTGTAATTTTTACAATTTAGTTTTTATCTGCAAATTGTGTGTAACTGTTGCCTTTTGTATGGTGAACATGTCTGTGGATGTCTAGATGCTGATTATAAATAAATAAATATTTTGTTACCCTTTACAACAACAACAACAACAACAACAACAATAATAATAATAATAATAACAATAATTTCTTTGTTTACATTATTGTATGAATGACCTAACAATAAACAATATTTTATGAGTGTTATTAATGTTATATATTATATATTAATTATATTAATGTTAGTTAATAAAAAAAATGCTCTTTCATAATTAACTAAAGTTAACAGACAAATCTTCTGAAAAAACGTCTAAGGTTACACATGTAACCCTGGTTCCTCGAAGGAACGAGACGCTGCGTTGAGAACGTTTGGGGAACGCGTCCAGCGTGACGTCTCTGAATAACATGTATAATCAGTCCAAAGGAAGGGCGAGACGTCATAGGCGAGTGACGTCAGAGACCAGGAAGCATAAAAGCTTGAGCGGCAAAGCCGGTAATCAGCCTCAAAGGATGAAGCAAGCACCAGCCAGAGATGCCGGAAGTGTGGCACTGTGACGCAGCATCTCGTTCCTTCGAGGAACCAGGGTTACATACGTAACCTTAGACGTTCCTCTTCAGGAACTCTAGCTGCTCGAGAACGCTTGGGGAGAATGCCCACGCCGCCAGACTTTCAAATCTCTGCCTAGTGTGGAAGAGCACAGCTAAAGCAAGAGAAGGAGAAGGAGCCTGACAGAAATCAGGGACAACCCATTCAATGGCCAAACTTCAGAAGGAGTGAGTCTTGACCCCCAGGAGAGGGGAGATCAGAGGACTTGAGGCTTAGGATAGCATCCTGATCACCGCTTAGCATAAGCTTCTTCTGGCCGGAGGCCTAGCCTCAGCTCACCATGGAGGAAACATGTAACCAGAGGGTTTCTGCACACTGACTGGCCACCGAGAGGGGCGCAGTAGGCCACCATGGCCGCCACGTAGACCTTCAGGGTGGAGTGGGTCAACCCGGCGAAGAGCCTGCAGGAACTCCAGCACTGTACCATCCGGGCAGTTAACTGGGTCGAGCTGGCGGTCTCCGCACCAAGAAGTGAAAAGCTTCCACTTCAAGGCATAAAGTTTCCTCATTGAGGAAGCTCTGCATTGGAGAATGTTCTTACAACCTTGGTTCAGAGACCGGAAGCCAAGAGTTGTGCCTCCTCAGAGACCACACCTACAACCTCTAAGCTCCATGCAGGGGCGCACCCTCCGCCTACGAGAGGAGATCTCTCCTGACGGGAACCTCCCATGGAGTGTTGTCACTCTCTCCAGAACTCCCGAGAGCAGAGCAATCGGGGGAAAAATGTACAGATGAAGCCTCGGCCAAGTCTGAACCATGGAGTCCAGCCCCATTGGAGCTGGATGAGTCAGAGGAAGCCAGAGGGGACAGTGCAATGTCTCTTGAGTCGCAAACAGATCCACCCTAGTCTGGCCAACCTCTCCAACTCTGCTTCATCACCTCGTTGTGAAGCCGCCATTTCCCGGGCCTCTGCCCCTGCCTCAACAGGATGTCTGCTCCCATATTAAGTAATGTGAACTGCTCAGAGTGAGAAGAATTAGTCCTGGGCCCACACAAGGATCTGGTACGCTAGTTGTATAAACGGCGTGAGTGCAGACCTCCTTGGTGGTTGATGTAAGAGACCACCGCTGTGTTGTCGGTGTGCACCAACACATGGTGACCTTTTAGGTCTGGGAGAAAATAACGAAGTGCACTAAGCACGCCCAGCATCTCCATGCAGTTGATGTGCCATGTCAGATGGCAACCACTCCACAGACCGCGGGCAGGGTGGCCACTCATGACCGCACCCCAGCCGGTGAGGGACACGTCCGTCGCTAGCATTCCCACGGCGACAAGGAGCTCCCAGCACCGGACCCTGAGACAAGAACCAAGGCTTCCTCCACATATCCAAGGCACGTAGGCAGCACCGCGTGACCTTTAGCATGCGAAGTGGGTTTCCCCTCAGGGAGAACCCCTTGGTCTTGAGCCACCACTGTAGGGGTCTCATGTACAGCAGGCCAATAGTATTCACGTTGGACACAGCTGCCATCAGACCCAGCAATCTCTGTGACTGCTTGACAGTGAGTGACCGGCCTTCTCTCACTCTCGCGTCTGAAGTGAGGATCGACTCGATCCGAGCTGGTGACATACGTGCCTGCATCGTGGTCGAATCCCACACCATGCCCAGATAAGTGGTTCTCTGAACTGGAGAAAGCACACTTTCCTTGGCGTTAAGTCTTAACCCCAGCTCTTTCATGTGAGCGAGAACGACACCTCTGTGCTGAACTGTCATCTGCTCAGATTGAGATGATATCAACCGATCGTCAATGTGGTTGAGTCATGAAAGTGTGGGGTGAGAGAGCAAGGCCAGTGGAAGATCCGTATTGGTAGGCTTTTGCCCCCAAAAGCAAACCTCAGGAACTTCCGATGAAGAAGGATGGAGATAAGTGCATCTTTTGATAGATCGTGACACACCAGTCCTCGGACTTGGCCTGTGCAGGCGTGTTAAGCTTCAGTCCCCCGACTGAGAGGTTCAAAAAGCACAGAACTAGAAAAGGACACAAAACCTCATCCTTCCTCAGAACAGTGAAGTACCGGCTGTAAAACCCGGACTCTGCAACCCAAGGAGGGACCACATCGATGGTCTCTGTCCTCAGAGAGAGTCTACTTCTGTTCCATTACCAGAGCCTGCTTGGGGCCCACCAGAACTGGATTCTGTGGCCTCTCACTACAGTGCGCAGGACCCACTGAGACACATTTGGCAGTAGTTTCACGCTGCAAAATAGTCTACTAAGGGAATCAGCCTATCAAGACTGATCTCTGGTGGCATCAGAGCAATTAGCTCGGTGCCCTGAAGTGGTGAATCGGCAGAGGACAACCATACTAGCTGCTCTAGAGACCTCCGTAGAGGTAGCGAGCCTCTCAGCACCGTTACATTTCTGGGCGGTAACTGAGAGAAGCACTTGCCGGAGATCGATGCGCCCTGGAACACCGGCAGGGTTGGCAGAACGATCTCCTGAGGGCACTGAGGAGAGATGGGCACCTTGTAATGCAGTGTACACCACTTTTCCCCAGAGGGAGCTGGCCCTCAAAACATCCTAGGCCTAGGCGTCAGGACATTATGATGAAGGCTATCCAGCGAAAACAAAGCTCCGTAGAACTGCTTTCCACTAGAAGCCTTCGGCCTGGGAGCACCACTTTGACTCTAGCATCTGCGGAGTACAAAAGTGACACCCCCGGCATGAGGGGCTGGAACACGGTTAGGACTGCTCTGCCCAGCAGCCCCTGACCGCCTCAACCTCCTCAGAGGAAGAGCCGTAAACACATGTTCTCACACAAGAAATTACATCCCTAGAGCCCCTGTACATCTAACTTCACAGTCAGATAAATGTCATTTTATTCCTCAGAATTAAATGTACTCAGCAACCAGACTAGTCAACACGGTCTGGTGTAGAAAAAAATTCACATAAAAATGAAACAATGTAATACACGCAATGTCTTGGCAGCGCGCATGTCTTTTTTTAATATATATATATATATTTTTTCTTTTATGCTACTCAGTCACACAAACAACATCAATATCCTCAGAGAAAGATGGATGCGGCAGCGAGCTGTCTCAGAGGGCGAAGAAACCGAGCACTTGGATTTCAAGCCTCGTGAACGAGCTCTAGATCTAGTGAACACGGGTGGAGATAGGACGAGCCGTCTCCAACCCGTTCGCCAGACCATGGCTAAGGTATTTCAGTATGTTGAAATGTTATGTTCATAACCTAGCATATCTTCAAATAAAAACAAAACAAAAATTAAAAACAACAGGAGAGTTTCAAGGCCGTCAGAGGTGAGACTAGTTGGCTGAACTTACAAATGAAGCGCTGATAAAATTGGCAAACCCCAGAAACCGCTGTAGGGCCTTACGGGATTCAGGGCTTGGCCAATCTATCACAGCCTTAACTTTGTCAGGATCAATATGTATGCCTTCAGACGAGACGATGTACCCTAGGAAGGGAACAGACTGTGCATGGAATACGCATTTCTCCGCCTTGACAAAAAGCCCATTCTCTAGTAATCTCTGTAGCACTCTGTAGCACGTGTTGTACATGTTCCTGGAGAGTTGAAGAAAAAAATCAATATGTCATCCAGGTAAACATATATAAACTGATCTACCATGTCTCTCAACACGTCATTCATGAGTGCTTGGAAAACCCCTGGTGAGTTGGAGAGCCCGAACCGCATCACAGAGTATTCAAAGTTCCCTCTAGGGGTGTTGAATGCGGTTTTCCACTCATCCCGCTTCCTGATGCGGACCAAATGATAAGCGTTAAGTAAATCCAGTTTTGTGAAGATGGATGCTCCCTGTAACCTCTCGAATGCTGAAGACATTAATGGCAAAGGATAGGTATTCTTTACCGTGATATTGTTCAGCTCTTGGTGATCAATACAAGGTCGCAGTGAACCATTCTTCTTACCAACAAGAAATAATCCCGCCCCCACTGGAGAAGGGGAAGGGCAGATGAACCTCTATGCCAGATAATCAGAAATATATTTATCCATGGCCTCCCTCTCCAGAATGGAAAGAGAGTAGAGTTGCCTTTAGGCGGAGACTTACCTGGAAATAACTCCATGGCACAGTCATAGGGACAATGCAGAGGGAGAGAAGCAGCACAGGACTTACTGAACACTTCCTTCAGGTCCAGGTAGTCCGTGGGCACGTTTGACAAAACCGTAGTCTCCTCCTGTAAGACAGAAACAGACACAGCAGGACAAGCAGAAACCAGACAAAACTTATGACAAGGTTCACTCCACAAGGTGATGGTGTTGGAATCCCAATCCACTAGTGGGTTGTGCTTGACCAACCAGGGATGACCTAACACGATGGGTGCCACAGGGGAGTCCATGAGGAGAAGGGATATGGTTTCAGTGTGATTGCCAGAGGTGAGGAGAGTCATGAGTTCTGTGGTGTGGGTGACGTGCGGCAGTTCCTGGGCATTGAGTGTGCTGCAATTGATCTAATGAGACAGGGGAAGGATGGGAAGGTTCAGGTGATGTGCAAGGCTAGTGTCAATGAAATTACCTTCAGCTCCTGAATCCAGAAGGGTGTGACAGGTGTGAGTGTTGTTGCCCCACTGCAGTTTTACCGGAAGGAGAGTAGATGAAGTTGAGGACTTCCCGGCGGAGATCCCACCTGATAGTAGCCTCAAACTTTCTACTGGGCAGACTCTTTTACCAGACATGTGCGCAGAAGATGTCCAGAGCCACTGCAGTAGAGACACAGTCCTTGGGACCTCCACCTCTCTCTCTCCTCCCGGGACAGTCAAGCTCTACCCACCTGCATGGGTTTGTGATCGATGACGGAACCAACCATGTTCTCTCGACTCGAGTTACCACTCTCTGGGATACTGAGAATGCATGTGTGACTGGTCTGCGCCCCCAGGCGGTAAATCTGACCGTCCACGCAGAGCGCCAAGTCAATGAGCCCATTGAGGCTGGTTGGCAACTCGAGGAGGTAGATCTCCTTGTGAACACGGTCAGCCAACGCATGCAGGAATCTATCCCACTGCACCTCCTCGTTCCACTTGCACGCAGCCGACAAGGTGCGAAACTTGATGGAATAGTCAGCCACAGAGAGATTTCCCTGCTTGAGATCCGCCGGCCACAGCCCACACTCTCCAGGCACAGCATGGGTTGTGGTTCTCCCACACCGCTGTTTCCCACAGAGCTGCCCTACCAGAGAGTAGTGTTAAGACAAACACCACCTTGGACTTCTCAGTCTCAAAGGTGCAAGGCTGTAGGGAAAAGTGCATGGAACACTTAGTCAAGAATGTTCTGCAGAAATTAGGCTCACCAGAGTAACTCACACTGTGGTGAATAAAGTCCATGAGAGAAGTGGAACTCTCTGCTTCCATGTCAGTCAGAGAATTCTTTAATGGCTGAAAGGAGGTGAGGAAGCAAGTGCGAGATATAAATATGTATTAGACAGTCAAACAAACAAATAACATGAAGAGAGGAGGCTGGGTGAATCTTGCACGACTGGTAGCGATCCGGGAAGTGACAATGCTCACGGGTGATCCAGGGCGTGGTGGTGAGTTGACAGCAGGAGAGCGTGACACAGGAACTGCGGTGGAAGAGCCATGAAGGTGAGTGGTGAAGTCCGTGGATGTAGAGGACTGGATTGGTTTCTGAGACAAGACAATCCAGCGACGAGAAGAACATGAATTAGGAACGAGAGAAACAGGAAGTAACACTAGGGATTGCATTCAATGCTCTGACAAACACAAGACAAAAGACAGGACAATAAGTAGGGAATGGGTAATGAGTAGCACCTGGTGATAATGAACAATTAACAGAGACACCCACATGAAACAATCAGTGCTGACGCAAGACACACACTCACTCCAGTCACATAGTGCAAAACCCGAGGCCATGGTTTACTAACCGTGACATGAAGCGGTGGTGAAGCGCTCTTGGAGCAAATGAAAACCAAGACACTCCGACACTCCAAAAATCTGTTTCTCAAAGTCAAAATCACACCACTGCGATCCCACTCCACTCCGTTCACATACTCACATACATGAACATGCCATTTTTGAAGCTGTAGCTGTATCCCATAATAAATATATTTATGATCTCATACTGAATTATAATTTTAGCAAGTTGCTTAGAAACATAATATAAACCATATATAGTTAGGCTGATGAACTAGAGTACTTCATGGAAGATTGTAACTACTATAATAAATGTAACCATTTAATATCTGCTGTACTTGATCATATTGCTATTTTTTGATATTGCATGAATTCAAAGCTATTATTATTAAATCTACATGAGCAGATGTTTGAAACTATTTTAAAATAGTACACACACACACACACACAATTGTGGCATATTGCATTTCATATCAATGTACTATGTTGCTTGGCAACCAATATTAGCCTACAGTTAGATTGATAAACCATATGATTTGGCAGAAGAACTGTTTATTGTAGTCAGTGACCTGCACAGACCTCGTGGGGCAGAAGGACCAAAATGAGCACTTAAAAAAACCTTAGACATAATGTATTTTTCTACAGATTTTAAACTTAATTATTTATAAATTTCTCTGTATTTAAATCTCTTTAAATGTCTTTTAAATATTTGATTGACTTCCTCATGATTAACTGGAATGTCTCACTTGAAGGAGAGCAGCAGTAGGTCAGAAAGCCTCTCTTCATTACACAGACTTTGAAGACTGGATTTCACAAGTTTTAACAAAGAAAATGACCTCTCAACTGTAGAAGTGGAGACAGGTAATGTTGCCTACATTTTTAGGAGTTCAGAAAGAGAGGGGCAAACAGATTCAATCTCATTGTCGTTCAGGCACTTTAACATTTCCTGGATATTAGTTTTGGTGAAGGAATAGGGTGCATGAAACACCTTGAGTTCTGTGAAGACCTTTCCTTCCTCAATCCCATAGAACTTACTAACTGTTCTCACAAGTTCAGCATCACCAGGTTCTAATCCTTTTGACGATTTGGATGCTATCAGAGTGTGTCAGCCTTTGAGGATAATGCAATTTGAACTATTATCCTTTCTTTTGAATCGTCTGAGCATCTCTTGAGTATCAGTATTCAAAAAGGTGTAGTACAGCCTTGTTTTGTAGAACTCCTCCAAATTCTCAGGGTGATGATCTTCTCCTGTTGACTTGGAACTGTTTTAATACCTTGGAGGTATTTGACTCACCAGTTATTTTGTAAGGAAACTCAATTCCAGTAGCATCAGCCCACTCCTTTGCTTTTTCAAAGACAACCTTGAATTAACTTTCTGTCCTTCTGTTCTTGAAGCCTTCTTAGCACTCCTTCCACCAGTTTGTATGACATGAAGATTACCCCGCTCCCTTAAAAAAAAATAAAAAAATAAAAAAGTGCCTTGATTTAGTAGTCATCACTAATGCTAAGTTCAAAAGGTGTGCGTGGCAGTGCACAAAGTGTGCTTTTTCATTTTGCCTCTGAATTCTAGCCTGCAGCCCCTTGTAACAAGCACTCATGTTGGCTACACCATCATAGCCTTGACCCGAGATATTTTCAGCATTCAACCCATTTTCTGAAAGAAGGACCATTACGACTTCCTCAAAGTCTAGGCAAGTTGTTGATTTAATGTGACACACTTGGATGAAACGCTCCTTTATTTGCATGTCATGGACAAACCGGACCACAAAGGATACTTTATCTGAGTGTGACACATCAGTAGTTTCATCCAGAAGAACTGAAAATATCTTGGGATCATTAATCTCTTTCAGAATGACATTCCTAACTTGTGTTTCAAGAGATCGGTTTAGGTCATTTTGGGTCCTCTTGGATAAAAGTGTCACATGTGGCTTCTTCTTTTGGGACTGCGTGATCTGTATACACTCAAGATGCATTCTGAGGATACTGTCATATTCCACTAAGAGGTGCAAAAGTTAAAAGAAGTTTACTCTGCGTGAACTAGTTCTGCTTTAATCATGTCTCCTGAATGCCAGTCATTGTTTTGCCAAATATACTGTGACCTCACCATACTGATCATGTGGGCTTCAGTGGCTGCTTGCTCATTGACTTTTTCAACTGCCTTCCTTCAGCAGACAACTCCAGTGGTTCTCCATGTAGTCCTGGTTTTAAACTTATTTTATGTTAAGAAGAGACAACAACTAAAGCAGTACATGACATCTTTTTCCATAGAATACTCCAGCCAGTTGGTACCAGCATACCACTGGCTATTTTTCTGGAATTCCAGCTACTGGTTGACATGGCCCAAGAGAGCAGCAGAACTGTATGTAGTTGCTATTTTAAGCTGATCAGCATGAGCTGGGTCTGTTGGAAGCTGTTAAGGCCATCAACGATGGGTAAATGTCTTGTTCATTTGTACCATGAACATGGTATTCAATATCTTCTGTGAAGCTCCATTCTCTGTTTTCTCTCTACCCCTTTCTTGAATCATCTCTCATTGTACCTCTCTTTTCATCTCTCTCTCTTCTTCGCATTATTCGATATCAGCTTCTGCAGCTTCTTCCTCTGATATCTCTATACTCTTTTCTTAAATCATATATCCTTTTACCTCCCTTTTCATATCTTCCTCTTCCTTACTGGGCCTAATGTCTCCTTGTATTTCCTCACTTATCTCACTTTCTTCCTCATTGGCTCTAACCTCTAAACAATAATCAACCTGTCCTTTATTCTGCTTGGGAACTGATGTGCCAACTCTCAAGCATTCACTGTGAGACACACTCAATTGACTCTTTTCACACGTTTTCACGCCACACATCAATGTTTTCATGCACAGAAAAACCACGAAGCAAAGAGGACACAGAGACCAACAGACTAGACAGAGCAGGTTAGTTATGATATAATAAAATGGGTAACGTTAAGTTACAGCTAGCTAATTATCAAACGCAGCTACAGTTAGCCATCGCTAACATTAGCACGTTTATCGAACAGCCTTCGATACATCTCTATGTTATAACTTCCCGAAAACAAATACACAAACATATAAAACAAACTTCTAGCGAAATACTAACAGCATCTAACTTACCAATGCAAACGAAATGTTGCAAGTTCGGAGTCGAACCTCATTTCTTTCAGGTCCATTAGTTGTCTCCAGCGATTAAAAGCAGTGCCGATGTTTACTCTGGTTCGGCTCCTTTTCTTATCGGATTTGATTTGTTATTCCGAGCGCGGTGGTGGTCTCTTGCCAAGGGCTTCAGTCATCCTTTCTCTCTCTTCCCTGAACTGAGTAGTGGGCTGTACTTTCCACATGATTGACATCAGGTTCAGGCACGCCGACAAGCTGTGCGAGTTATTCGTGTATTGCAGGTTGGCTGGTGGTTATGTTGCCCGCATATCGCCTCCCATGGCCGAAACTGGTATTACGACACCTGTCGGGCCGGGGCTAGTAATGCTAATGCTAATTAAGGTTGATATCTCTGCAGCACTATAACTTGACATTTTTTTAATGACATCATCACCCTTATTTCTTCTCATTCTTTTGATGCGTGTAGGTCATGTTATGGATATTTTTACCTCAATTTTTGCATATGGCACCTTTAACTGAACTGCAATTTTCCATGAAAAACACATTTCATTACATTAGTTTTATATAAAAGGGATGGTTTGCCCCAAAATTTACATTATTTATTCTGTGGAAGATAATATTTAATTGCATAATAATTTGTAATAATAATTAATGGAAATGGGGATTCCATTTTGTTTCCCACTGGCTTCCAATATATGGACAAAACAAATATTGTAAATATTCCACAGAAGAAAGTCATACAGAATTCAAACTACAAATAGATGAGTAAATGATGACAGGATTATTAATTTGGGTGAAGCATTCCTTTAACAAAATCTTCTAATTAAGTATTTTATGGACTATAAAATAGCATAATAATATAATAGCTATATATATATATATATATATATATATATATATATATATATATATATATATATATATATATATATATATATATATATTCAGTGCACACAGACTTAAATAGTTTAAGAATTTGGTTATTTTAATTGTGTGGAAGAAAAAGCTGCACAACCAATCGAGAGAACCGCAGACTTATGAGGATTGTCAAGCAAAATCGATTGAAGAATTTGAGTGAACTTCACAAGGAATGGACTGAGGCTGGGGTCAAGGCATCAAGAGCCACCAAACACAGATGTGTCGAGAAATTTGCTGAACCACAGACAACGTCAGAGGTGTAGATTAACATTGGACTTTTACCCAGTGGTCCAAAGCCTCTTTTCAGATGAGAGAACTTTTGTATTTCATTTGGAAACCAAGGTCCTAGAGTCTGAAGGAAGGATGGATAATATCATAGCTAAGTTGCTTGAAGTCCAGTGTTACGTTTCCACAGTCTGTCAAGATTTCGAGTGCAATGTCACCTGCTGGTGTTGGTCCATTGTGTTTTTTGAAAACCAAAGTCACTTCACCCGTTAACCAAGACATTTTGGAGCACTTCATTCTTCCATCTGCTGACCAGCTTTTTGGAAGATGGTGATTTCATATTTCAGCAGGATTTGGTACCTGCCCACACTGCCAAAAGCATCAAAAGTTGGTTAAATGACCATGGTGTTGGTGTGCTTGACTAGCCAGCAAACTCACCAGACCTGAACCGGTATTGTAAAGAGGAAAATGAGAAACAAGAGACCAAAAAATGCAGCATAGTTGAAGTCCACTGTCAAAGAAACCTGGGCTTCCATATCACCTCAGCAGTGCCACAAATGGATCATCTCTATGCCACACCGAATTGAGGCAGTAATTAAAGCAAAAGGAGCCCTTACCAAATATTGAGTACATGGACAGAAAATGAACATACTTTCCAGAAGGGCAACAATTCACTAAAAATGTTTTTTTTTTTTATTATTATTATTATTATTATTATTATTATTATTATTATTAATAATAATAATAATAATAATAATAATAACAATAATAATAATAATAATAATAATAATATTTTATTATTAATAATAATAATTTATTATTATTGGTCTTATGAACTATTCTAATTTGTTGAGAGAAATGGTGAATTGGTGGGTTTTTGTTAAATGTGAGCCAAAATCATCACAATTAAAATAACCAAAGTCTTAAACTACTTCAGTCTGTGTGCAATTAATTTATTAAATACACAAGTTTCACAATTTGAGTTGAATTACTGAAATAAATGAACTTTTCCACGGCATTCTAATTTATTGCGAAACACTGGTTTACAGTATATATATATATATATATATATATATATATATATATATAATTTTACATAATTTTTGCTTTAAGTCTGATAAGTTTTAGAGAAGAAAGACAATTGCATAAAAATCTAATCAGTCAATAAACCTAGCTTCTGTATCTAAATCTTCAACTAATAAAGACTTTTTTATTTGCACGGTTCATTGCACAACACTATGGAACATTTTTCTAAACACTTTTACCATTTTGATGTTTGCATGCACAACCAGCTCCATATTTAAGGCTTTCGTGATGTAGAAAACTTACTCTGCAGTGTAGCCGCATACAGCTCGTTTGATGGGAAGCACATGAAACACAAGTCCACATTAAATACTTGCATTAGCAAGATAAAATGGCATGATTAATTCAGCAATTTCTCTTCTTCTTCTCATCATAGCTTTTCTATCATTGGTGTCTAGGCTTACTGTAGGTAAGAAGATATATATATTTTTTTAATGCAATGGAGCATTAACATTTTAAGGCAACTCACTGGACGTTTGATTTCCAAAATGCTGTGATACACACAGTAACTGGTGTAATACAACACTGCTTGACTCACATTCGTCTGTTTCTTAGAAAACTGAATGCAATTTAAAGGTAGGGTAAGTAATTTCAGAGAGGCTATCAATAAAAAGCTAGGTTTACAAGCAAGATCCCCAAGATCCCAGACTCCCTGCCTAATCACTCTCCAGAGCCACGCTCCCTCCAAACAAGAACACGCACAGACAGACCAGAGGGTAACCAGCGACACAATGATACACAGAGCTGGTGGAGGATTGAATGCAATGCTGTCAGATTACCTCATGTCTCATTCACTGGTGAGAAAACATTACAGACAGTGCATAGTGCATAATATTACAATAATAAAACAGGACAGCCTATTGTCCTCCTTGGAACGTGGGATATGATTAGACAAACATTTTATGGTCCTACGCCTTCCACAGTTAATATAAACACTGTAATATCTCTAGTTGTAATTTACACCACTTACGTGATTGATATTGGGATGTGAAGAGACTTTCAACCAACATATACATATATACATACATACACATACATACACACACACATATATATATATATATATATATATATATATATATATATATATATATATATATATATATATATATATATATATATACAGTATATATATATAAGGATTATGAGCCATCTACCCTGGTTTGAATCCATGCTTTTATGTTCATTATGCCAAATTATGACTCTACCATCTGAATGTTGCAGCAGAAATCGAGACTCATCAGACCAGGCAACCTATTTCCAATCTTCTATTGTCCAATTTTGGTGAGCCTGTGCAAATTGTAGCCCCATTTCCTGTTCTTAGCCAACAGTAGTGACACCTGGTGTGGTCTTCTGCTGCTGTAATCCATCTGCTTCAGGGTTCCACGTTTCGTGCATTCAGAGAAGATATTTTGCATACCTTAGTTGTAACAAGTGGTTATTTGAGTTACTGTTGCCTTACTACCATCTCTAACCATTCACTATTCACTAGACTATTCACCTTTGACCTTGACATCAATAAGGCATTTTCGTCCACATAAATGCTACTCACTGGATATTTTCTCTTTTTCTGAACATTCTATGTACACACCTAGAGATGGTTGTGTGTGAAAATCCCAGTAGATCAGCAATTTTTGACCAGCTCATCTGGCACCAACAACCATTCCAAGTGTGAGAGTGAGCCATTTTATCAGAGCAATATTGTCAACTTCAGCGAGTATGGGCATTATTATTATTATTATTATTATTATTATTATTATTATATGATGGCATCAAAAAGGTTTCCCGCAATGAAGTGTTGGGATTTCTATTCGCAGACCCTGATTCTGAAGGGGAATATCTGCATTCAGAAGATGACGGTGATTCCGAAAGTGAAAGTATAGCCCTACACCAGCAATGTCAGTGGTGGGAACAATGTTTCCCTGAGTGTTCATTGCGAAATTAGCAGACATGTTAGTGTTGCGTGAAAGAGGTGGGAGATTTTTACTGCGCTAGACATGAAGCTTTGTCTTTTGACCATGTGCCTCTCCGCAGTTGCAGCGACATTATTGTGGTGGAGACTTTGTCTAATGCCACTGGGTATGTTAGACAAGATCGAAGTATTCATAGGACAGTTAGGGGGCAACGTGGATGCAGGGTGGGGAGTCGCAATGACAATGAGAGTAGTCTGAGCTGTGCACACTTGGCGTGCGTGTGAGGCAGATCTGGCCTTGCTGCTCGTAGCACGAGCAAAGGCGGTGTGGCACGGGGCATAGCTTTTGAAACGCTCTCAAAACTCAGGCAATTTGATAATACCTAGAATATCAAAATCAGCTGCAAGTGGCAGATCCTTTTCCTATTTGGCGCCTAAACTCTGGAATAACCTACCTAACATTGTTCGGGAGGCAGACACACTCTTGCAGTTTAAATCTAGATTAAAGACCCATCTCTTCAACCTGGCTTACACATAATATGCTAATATGCTTTTAATATACAAATCCGTTAAAGGATTTTTAGGCTGCATTAATTAGGCATTGACATCAATAAGGCATTTTCGTCCACATAACTGCTACTCACTGGATGTTTTCTCTTTTTCTGAACATTCTATCTAAACACCTAGAGATGGTTGTGTGTGAAAATCCCAGTAGATCAGCAATTTTGACCAGCTCATCTGGCACCAACAACCATTCCAAGTGTGAGAGTGAGCCATTTTATCAGAGCAATATTGTCAACTTCAGCGAGTATTGGCATTATTATTATTATTATTATTATTATTATTATTATTATTATTAAATAATGGCATCAAAAAGGTTTCCCGCAATGAAGTGTTGGGATTTCTATTCGCAGACCCTGATTCTGAAGGGGAATATCTGCATTCAGAAGATGATGGTGATTCCGAAAGTGAAAGTATAGCCCTACACCAGCAATGTCAGTGGTGGGAACAATGTCTCCCTGAGTGTTCATTGCAAAATTAGCAGACATGTTAGTTTTGCGGGAAAGAGGTGTGAGATTTTTACTGCGCTAGACATGTAGCTTTGACTTTTGACCGTGTGCCTCTCCGCAATTGCAGCGACATTATTGTGGTGGAGACTTTGTCTAATGCCACTGGGTATGTTAGACAAGGTCAAAGTATTCATAGGACAGTTAGGGGGCAACGTGGAGGCAGGGTGGGGAGTCGCAATGACAATGAAAGTAGTCCGAGCTGTGCACACTTGGCGTGCGTGTGAGGCAGATCTGGCCTTGCTGCTCGTAGCAGGAGCAGAGGCGGTGTGGCACGGGGCATAGCTTTTGAAACGCTCTCAAAACTCAGGCAATTTGATAATACCTAGAATATCAAAATCAGCTGCAAGTGGCAGATCCTTTTCCTATTTGGCACCTAAACTCTGGAATAACTTACCTAACATTGTTCGGGAGGCAGACACACTCTTGCAGTTTAAATCTAGATTAAAGACCCATCTCTTCAACCTGGCTTACACATAATATACTAATATGCTTTTAATATACAAATCCGTTAAAGGATTTTTAGGCTGCATTAATTAGGTCAACCGGAACCGGGAACACTTCCCATAACACCCAATGTACTTGCTACATCATTAGAAGAATGGCATCTATGCTAATATTAGTCTGTTTCTCTCTTATTCCAAGTTCACCGCAGCCACCTGATCCAGTCTGTATCCAGATCAGAGGGTCACTGCCGTCACCTTGATCCAGTACGTATCCAGAGCAGATGGTGGATCAGCACCTAGAAAGGACCTCTACATCCCTGAAAGACAGCAGAGACCAGGACAACTAGAGCCCCTGATACATATCCCCTGTAAAGACCTTGTCTCAGATGACCACCAGGACAAGACCACAGGAAACAGAGGATTCTTCTGCACAATCTGACATCGCTGCAGCCTGAAATTAAACTGCTGGTTTTGTCTGGTCAGGGGAGAACTGGCCCCCCATCTGAGCCTGGTTTCTCCCAAGGTTTTTTTTTCTCCATTCTGTTACCGATGGAGTTTCGGTTCTTTGCCGCAGTTGCCTCTGGCTTGCTTAGTTGGGGTCACTTCATCTACAGCGATATCGCTGACTTGATTGCAAATAAATGGATTGCTTTGACACAATGCATTTTGTTTAAAGCTCTATATAAATAAAGGTGACTTGACCCGCTTGTTCGTCTCTCTTTCCAAGGGAAAAAAGGAGAAAAAAGCAGCCATCTGCTTCCCGTGGTACAGGACCCACTGCTGCTGAGGCACTGAAGAGAATGAGCTTGTGAGAATTTCAGGTGGATCTGTCTGAAAGTTTAGAGAGGGACTTTCCCTTTCGCACTCATAATGGCGGCGGACGAGATAGAGCCTCGGGAGGATGATGTTATATCTTTAACACTTTCTGATACTGAGGTCAGTGCTCTGCTGGGTTTTTACGTTTTTAAAGCAGGAGATATTTGAGCATGGTGAATAAGCTGAGGCTGAGCCTTCTCGATTCTCCTGCCCTGCGCATGTAGAGCTGTTGGAGTTTATGGATTGCACCTCGGCAAAGTTGGACTTGCCATGAAAGTGCACTAACAAGGTGACGTCGTGAGGCCGCCTCAATGAGCTTTATCTTTCTGACCATAGCCCTCCAGCACAGGTGAGCCTTCCATTTCTGCCTGTTCTGCATACAGAGATTGAAAAGAAATGAAAGAGGCCATTTTCTTCTTGCATCCATCAGTTTCGGCATAAGAGTTATACCGACATCAAGGCGATGTGCAAAAGCGGCTATGAGAGGATGCCCCCTGTAGAAAGAGTTTTCTTTCTGCGGGAGAGACATCTTCTCTTAATCTCCCTCCTTGTCATCTAAGCCCCTTCAAAAAATACATCTCGCTTAAATAGCAAGGCACACGCAGCAGCAGGTCAGGCTGTGGCTTTGTTACACATGATGGTGGTGCCTCAAACATATCTGACTGATCTGCTAAGAGACCTCAATAGAGGCGAGGGCCTTTCTCCTGGTCAGGTAGCCGAGCTGCGCCACACCACGAATCTCGTTCCGTGCTACCTAGCAGGACCCCTCCGCCACGGGCAGGACTATGGTGACCATGGTGGTAGTGGAGAGACATCTGTGGATGAACATGGCAGAGATCAGGAAGAAATAAAAGGTTTGCCTTCTGAACTTTTCAGTATTTCTTTTGAGATGGTGATAGAGAAGTTCAGGGAGATGAAGGTGCGCTCTGCTGCTTTCAGATCCTTCCTTCCACGAAGGTCCAGGTCTGAGACCAAACAACATAGGGGTCCTGGCCTGTCTCGATCTGAGGATTAAAGACGGGCGCCGAAGGCTAGTGTCGCGACTTGCGCTCCTCCCCCACCTGTGGGCAGGGGTAAGAGGAATTGTGGGTCACGTGGAGGTTAGCAGAACCTAAGGGATGTGATCCAGACGAGGCAGCATTCTCGTCTGAACCAGAGCAATAACGATGTACCTACTTGTTCCCTTTAGGGATTTTTAACTTCTGCTTTTAACCTCCCCTTCCTAATTCCCCTGTAACCACCAGCTCTCCACCTGATCGAGGTTAGGTGGAAACCTCTCGCATAACAGTCTCCTATGCTGGACCTATAATGTTTTTGGCTCGTTCTTTGTTCATAGCAACCACCTTACTGATGGTCCGGACTAAAATGTGGCACCCCTTGAGCGGGGCTCCAGTGCAGGAGGGTGGGTGAGTATGTAACCCTTTCTGTATATACTTATGTGTATTAAATTGCTGGTGGTCCTTTGTCTACTAATAAACTCTGTGAGTTTCCTTTGCAGTGTTCAGTTACAGTGTTTACTAAACACACGTCAGCACCAGCCATCCGGCTTCATGTTCCGGTATTAGGTGGCTGAGATCACAGGTTTCTGCGGGAGCCTCCTTGATCATCAGGCCTGGTACAGCACAGCAGGGAATTTCATGGATGTCCGGCCAGGTCACCCTGAGGGGTCTCTTGGCCACTTATTTGTGCTGTCGCATCCAGGGGGAATTGGAGGTGGCAGTTACAGAAGTCTTCTTGTATATGCTTCCTGAGGTGATGGTCCCCTTGCCAGAGGTTTGTAAAATTTGAGCTTGCCTCTCCCATGCGGTTCAGTGCCTCTGTGATGCTTAGGAACCTTTAGGTACACGCTAAGCTCTGTGTACTTTCTGGAGGCCCTAACAATTAAATTGGGTATGGAGCTTAGGCTTTTGGCCGTAAGGGGTACTGTCAGAGACAGCCGTCTGAACATCTCAGGGGCAACTCCCATGGAAATGGTAGAGTTGGTACTTAGTGTTCGCCATGATTCTGGCCTGCACTCCCCTCAGCATGGCGGCATGGGTATACTGTTCCCCACAGCGACCCCTACAGGACACAGTTCGCAGTTCTCTTGAAAGGGAACGTCTCAGGTTATGAATGTAACCAGGGTTCCTTGAGTAGGGAACAAGACACTGCATCCTCTAGCTTCCTGCCATGCTTCGGACGCAAGCTTTAGACAAAGAAGAGAATGACATGTTCTCCTGGTGCCTGTTTATATTCACACCGGTAGTGACGTCAGAGGCTGTCACCAGCCAACTCGTTGGTGTTTTTTCAATGTATGCTATAGACATGGGTCACGACAAGGTGTTCCCCATAGCGACCCCTATAGGATGCAGTGTCTCGTTGCAGTGTGTCTAACCATGGTTACATTAGTAACCTGAGACAATACAATATATGTGATTCACATGTTCTGTGTCTTTTTCTTTTTTTTTGTGGAGCATCTGTTCACTGTCTGTTTCATTATAGGGAAAAGACCAACATAAACATTAATATGAATATGCCTTTTTGTGTTCCACAGAAATAAATAAATAAATAAATAAGTGTAAAAAGAAGAAGAAAAAAAAAAAAAAAACAAACAAAACTCGTAATAGATGTTATTTGGAAAATGTGTTTGTCACTCTCACTGTGTTAAATGAAATCAATGTAAAGTCACTGCTGTGAGCTAAAGTGGTTCTTTAGTCAAAACCATCATTTTCTTTCTGGATTGTCTTATAATTGCCACCATCAGAGCTGATGTATCATTTGGCAAGACTGATGCAAAAAGCCAAAATGCAAGTTTTTTTTTTTTTTTTTTTTTTTTTCATAAAAAATAAAAATGATATATATATATATATATATATATATATATATATATATATATATATATATATATATATATATATATATATATATATAATTGTAGCCAAGTGAAGAAATTTTACAAAACTTAACGTTGAGCATAAATTGGTTGTGGGTCCTTTAAGAAATTGTGTTTGCAACACTTGCTTTGCGGCACTCCCGCATGTATCACATGTGAACGTTTTGCAGAGTGAGCAGAGCAACATAAGCAAACGGGTGCTCGGGTTTGGTGCCATTATCTTGATTTTGGCAATGTAAATGTACATTCTTGCAGGAGTTGTGAACAATTTGCATAAAGTGTGTATATGAGCATAGTATGCTACTCATGAATGTTTCATGGATCACATTTTAGGACGTTTATGGATTTGCATGTGTAAGGTGGATCGGGTTTGATCACGTTTTGGGACACGTGCAAAGACTGGGTATGTACAGTGAATGTTACTGAAGTTTTATTTTCCTTATTTAAAGCCAGTGTATTTTCCTGTCGTTGAATCTGTTTACATGGAATGTTGGAATTCATGTTAGCAATGAATGTGAATGTGAACTAACTAATGTTAGTTATGAGTGTACTTAAAACATTACAAAATTATTAGAATGTATTAAAAGATTGTGTGTTTTTTTTTGGTACTCAACATGTATTTCATGAAAACTGTGGAGTTTACTGGTAGGCTAATGTGCTGTTATTGTTATTCAATATTAGGCTCTACCGTATTTCGTTTCATTTCATTTTATTTTATTTTACTCCATTTAATTTCACTCAAGGGCGATTCAGAAATACAAAAATTTCCTATATTTGTACTCTGAACTTTTAAAGTTTGAGACTATTCCTGGACTGTGTTTCTCACATTTTGAAATCAGTGCTTGATCTTTTGTTTTTGTCAAATAAGCACAACAGAGTCCTAAGATTTACTTTATTGTATTGATTGTTTTTCATCAGTACTTACTCCCATCGATCGCTGTCCTCCTGAGAGACAGCTGTCAGAATAAAACCCATAAAATATACTTTTTTGTATTGTGTGGCGTTTCCTTATAACCCATAGGCCACATTTTGGTACCAGGAGTGGGGTATCTGACTGTTGGGAGTCTATAGTTTTTTTATGTTTTGAAATACGGTAGAGCTGAAGATAGGTGCTTGTGGAACACGGAGTGAAGGCAAACTTTCTGGGTGCGGTTGTCCAGCGAACAGACGTCGGCCGGCTGGAGGTGACAATACTGCTAAGCGAGAGGAAGAAGAGTGCCTTATCCATTGTGGTCTGCATCGTGCTTTCCGAGGAGACACCTATCAAGAGACTGTCTAAAAAGGAAGAGGGGTGTATTCTATGAGGAGCTGAGAACATATCCTTTGACTCCCAAATAATAACGAACAGATTAAGAGGCTATTTTTGTCCAAAGCAACTGTTTTCATTTTGTTAAACTGAAGAAAATTGTATACTGCAAAAATGTCACAATCAGATGATGTTGCTCCACTTTTACCAGTTGATGAGTATGGTGATGAACAGGGTGCAAGTAGTGGTAGGCATGACATGTACGTACAAATTCAAGAACTTAATAGAAAGCATGAGGAAACTATGGCAGCAATTGCTAACTTAAGTAAAGAGCCAACAAGGTCTTACATTTATGTACCAAGAGAACGTCACATACAACCATTCAGTGGTGACTTGAACAAAGATGGGAGATATGTTGACGAGTTTATTGAAGAGGTAGAGAGGGTGATGCATGCTAGAAGTCAGACTATGGAAGACCAGTTAGACTTTGTCCTCTCACTTCTTAAAGGGGCAGCTTTAGAGGAGGTCAGATTGCGAATGGGGAATGATGCAAAACATCCATGTGACATTTTTGAATATCTGAGAGAAGCTTTTAGAGAAAAGCGAAGTGTATCTCAGCTATTGCATACATTCTATAGCCGTAAACAATTAGAAGGGGAGGATATTCGTGCCTACTCCCATGCACTGTCCCAGATTCTGAACTTTATTCAGAAACAATCAGCAAATGCTGTTGCAAATGCGAGCATGGCAATTCGAGATCAATTTATTGAGGGCATTAGAGACGCTAGCCTTAGGAGAGACCTTCGAAAGCTGGTTAGAGACAAGCCAGAGTCAACACTTATTGAAGTGCGAGATGAAGCTCTCACGTGGTCTTTAGAAGATCCCAAGCCTCGTGTCCCAAAAGTAATCAGCAATCATAGTGTTGTATCTGAGACTGTTGAAGCCCAATGTGCTGCTGTTGCACCTGAAACAAAAACAGTTAGTCTTGAAGAAGTTTTGAAAATTGTAGCAGAACAATGAAGAGCTATAGGAGAGCTAACCCAAGCTGTGGAGAAACTCACCACAAAGTGCTTCAAGTCAGAGCCTTTAACCCAAAGCAACCCCAATGTGCAGCCAAGGTTTACAGAAGATGGGCAGCCAATTTGTTTCCGGTGTAATGGTGTAGGACACATCGCTAAGAGGTGCATGAGAAGAAACAAACAGGCTGTTACAGACCAAGCTACTAGCTCTGGGCCCCAGGGAAACACCCGCCCTCGGTTGCTGTGAGCCAGGCAATGCGAGGGCAGTCAGTTGGCTCAACTAGTGTAGATACTAGTCGTGATAGACTACTTGAACGTGCTGTTGGAAAATGTCCCATTGCTAATCTCAAAATAAATGGGGTGAGTGCCACTTGTCTGCTAGATACAGGAAGTCAAGTCAGCACTATTTCTGAGAGTTTTTTCAGGGAACACCTGTGTGGTGAGGATAAAGATATGCTCTCAACATCAGGATGGCTGAAAATAACTGCGGCCAATGGTTTGGACATACCTTATCTCGGTTACCTTGAGTTGAAAGTTGAAACCATGGGTATTGTCCTATCTGAATGCGGCTTCCTTGTAGTCAGAGACACACTGAACTCCCCTCTTGTACCAGCACTAATTGGCATGAATATTATCAGCAGATGCAGACAACTGGTACATGCGGAGTTTGACACCACCCTTGGTGGGAAATTGCAGTCCAATTGGAGAGAGGCATTTCAACAACTGCACCATGCAAGTAGCCAAGAGAGAAGGACAGCCGTTTGTTTAGCTGGAAAAGACATGGTACACATACCTGCTTCTTCAGTTGCAGCTGTGCTGGCTAAACGCACAAAACATATGTCACATGATGACTCATTTGACTACCTACTAGAGCCACTGAATATACCATTACCAGGTGGATTAATTGTTGTTCCCTGTCTAGTGGCCGCAGGGAAACAGTTGTTTCCTGTGCAAGTGGTGAATCTTTCCCCAGAAGACATCTGGTTGCGGGCCCGAACCAGGCTTGGGACTTTAACTCACATTGAGAGTTTGAAATTGAATGAGACATGTGAGGTTAAGTACCAGCGTATTTCAGCTGATACTGAGGAAATAACTGTTAACACCAAAAGTGATCAGGTATTGGAGAACAGCTCAAAAGAGTTCCTCAGTAAGCTCCATATCGGTGGTACCCTTGAGCAGCAAACAGAGCTGAGTAATTTGTTAATGCAGTACTCTGATGTTTTCGCACTCGAGGATGAAGATCTTGGTTTCACTGATAAGGTGCAACATGAGATCCATGTAACCGATGATATTCCAGTGACACAGCCTTACAGGCGTATACCACCCACACAGTACAAGGAAGTTAGAGAACATATCAGTAAGCTTCTCAAGAAAGGAGTGATCCGAGAAAGTAACAGTGCTTTTGCTTCACCTATTGTATTGGTAAGAAAAACGGATGGTAGCCTCAGGCTATGCGTTGACTATAGACAGCTCAACTCCAAGACACAACGAGATGCATTCCCTTTACCTAGGATCGATGAGAGTTTTGATGCACTTCAGGGAGCAACATTTTTCTCTTCGGTTGACCTAGCGAGTGGATATCATCAGGTTGCCGTTCATGAGCGTGACAGACATAAGACAGCCTTTACAACTCCATTTGGAATTTTTGAGTACTGCCGTATGCCTTTTGGGGTTTGTAATGGCCCATCAACATTTCAACGTCTTATGCAGACTACAATGGGTGATCTTATTTTCCAAATCATGTTAGTGTATCTGGATGACATACTAGTGTATGGACCCACTTTCGCAGAGCACTTACAGAGGTTGGAAACAGTCTTTAAGAGGTTAAAGGAAACGGGTCTCAAAGTCAAGCCTGGGAAATGCCACTTCCTGCAGCAGGAAGTAATCTTTTTAGGTCATCAAGTCTCAGCTCAAGGAATTGCTACAGATCCAGGGAAAATTGAGGCAGTAAAGGAATGGAAGGTCCCCAACACAGTAAAGGAACTGCGCTCATTCTTAGGATTCTGTAGTTACTACAGAAAGTTCATAGAGGGTTTTTCGAGAATTGCTGGTCCCCTTCATGATTTAGTGAGTCTGTGTATTACCCAGTTCGGTCAAGGGAAGAAGAATTTCTGTGCTTTGTGGTCATCTGAGTGCCAGTCAGCATTTGAGCTACTGAAAGAGAAACTCACCACGGCTCCTGTATTAGGGTATGCAGATTTTAGTCTCCCATTCATCTTGGAGACTGATGCAAGCCATGAAGGCTTAGGGGCAATACTGTATCAGCAGCAGGGTGGTTGTAAGAGGTTCATTGCATTTGCAAGCAGAAGGCTTCGGAAAACAGAAAGAAATGACCGTTACTATAGCAGCATGAAACTTGAGTTGCTGGCTCTCAAATGGGCAATCTCCGAAAAGTTTCGTGGTTATCTGCTAGGTTCTAAGTTCATGGTTATCACAGATAACAACCCTCTGTGCCATCTTAAAACAGCCAAACTTGGTGCAGTTGAGCAAAGGTGGGTTGCTCAATTATCTGTGTTTGACTTTGAAGTTAAATACCGCCCAGGCCGACATAATAATGCTGCTGATGCCCTCTCTAGGCAGCCTCTAGCAGGGGAGCCTACCACTCCGGACGAGTATGATGACTGTGTTGCCATCTGTAACATAATCAGTAAAGGGACATTCCTGGAACCTGACTTAGTAATTGCCAGTGAAAGGTGTTACAGAGTCCGCCAGATTCGTGTGTGGGAATCTGGTGGAGAGGCAGACAATGATGATCAGGGAAGCATACCTACTCTGCCAAGCTACACGACTGCAGAACTGGCAGATTTCCAGAAGAACGATCCTACCATCAGTTCTTTCAGACCCTTCTGGGAGAGGAGGAGAAAGCCTTCCCATTGTGAAAGATCTCATCTATCAAAGTCTACATTATCATTGATAAAGCAGTGGAAAAGTATCTGTGAACGAGATGGTTTGCTTTATCGTGTTGTAAACGATCAGCGTCATGGTGAATGTCAACAGCTGCTCTTACCCGCATGCCTAAAAAAATCTGTCCTTGAAAGTGTTCATGAAAATATGGGACATCAAGGGATAGAGCGCACAATCAGCTTGTTGAGGAAACGTTGTTTCTGGGTTGGCATGTATAATGATGTAGACCAATGGATCAAAAAGTGTCAGAGGTGCATCTTAACAAAGATGCCACATCCAAGGATACATGCCCCTATGAAGTCCTTTCTGGCATCAAGACCCCTTGAAATAGTGGCAGTTGATTTTACTGTGCTTGAGCCATCATCTGATGGTCGAGAAAATGTATTAATCGTGACCGATGTTTTTACCAAATTCACACAGGCTTTTCCAACCAGGGATCAGAGAGCTGACACTACAGCAAAAATCTTGTTAAAGGAATGGTTCATGAAATACGGTGTACCTGAAAGATTGCATTCTGATCAGGGAAGGAATTTTGAGAGCGAAGTTGTTGCGGAGCTGTGTAAAATGTATGGAGTGAAGAAAACCCGGACTGCACCATACCGGCCTCAGGGTAACGCTCAATGTGAGCGCTTTAATCGAACGCTCCATGATCTGCTGCGCACACTACCCCCTGAAAAGAAAAGGCGGTGGCCGGAACACCTAGCGGAGTTGGTTTATGCCTACAATGTCACACCACATGCAACCACTGGATACTCACCATACTACTTACTGTTTGGAGTCCATCCACACCTTCCAATTGATGCCCTGCTGGGTCATGAGCAACCTGTAGACAGAAAACAAGACTGGTTAGTGATTCATCAAGAGAGATTGAGAGAGGCTCACGAACAGGCAAGAAAATATGCTGAACACAAGGCTGCTGAGAGGTTGGCCCCTTTGAATGGAAAGGTCTATTGTCCCATTATCAATGTTGGTCAACAGGTATATCTGTGTCACCGGCCTTTGGGTAGGAACAAGATACAGGATTCATGGGGTCCTACGGTATACAAGGTTCTAGATGTGCAAGGTACTACATATACTATTGAGCCCCTTGAGGGTGGTCCTATCAAGAGACTTCATCGAGCTGACTTGAGACCCTGTGTCACTTCTGTACCTGAGCTAGAATTCACTAAGAACTATCATCCTAAAACAAAGCAAGAGAGAACAGCAGAGTTTGAGCAAGTTGAAGTTCAGTCTGATCCTGATTTTGTTGTGCTAGAAGAAGTCACTTACCCTAGTCTGCAAGAGAGAAAAGTGATTGGAAGCTCTTCGGCAGAAGGTGAAGTGCTTGTAGATCAGCCCGAAATTATTCTAGAGGATAATGACCCGCGGTATACTGAACCTGAGCAATTTATGCCTGACACCAGTGCCACTCTCAGTGTAGAGGAAACCCTGCTGAAAACGCCTGTACCGACCCCTAGGAGAACAAAAAGAACCAATGCGGGTGTGCATTCAAACCCTTTCAATGAACCGAAGTCTGCATGTAATACAGTCTCACTCAGTCCTGAAGTCTTTTCACAAGTGTTGACAAGCTTAGGGAGTGTGTTCTTTAGGGAGGCTGTTAAAGAAGTAAAAAATGTATTTGATCATTGAGGACAATGAGGTTTAGCAGGGGAGAATGTAGCCAAGTGAAGAAATTTGACAAAACTTAACGTTGAGCATAAATTGGTTGTGGGTCCTTTAAGAAATTGTGTTTGCAACACTTGCTTTGCGGCACTCCCGCATGTATCACATGTGAACGTTTTGCAGAGTGAGCAGAGCAACATAAGCAAACGGGTGCTCGGGTTTGGTGCCATTATCTTGATTTTGGCAAGGTAAATGTACATTCTTGCAGGAGTTGTGAACAAATTGCATAACGTGTGTATATGAGCATAGTATGCTACTCATGAATGTTTCATGGATCACATTTTAGGACGTTTATGGATTTGCATGTGTAAGGTGGATCGGGTTTGATCACGTTTTGGGACACGTGCAAAGACTGGGTATGTACAGTGAATGTTACTGAAGTTTTATTTTCCTTATTTAACCCCTTTACGTGCAAACATCGCCGACGGCCCCAGTTTATTATTGTTTCACTTTCACAGCACATTAAACATCACTGTCTTACTTCATCTGGACAAACTGTGCATCAATTGAAAGTTTAAAGACTCTAGCTTCGATATTTGACCAATATTTTGATAAAACATTGTTGCAGTGACAGATATTTAGTGATTTATGTCAGGAGTGCAAAATAATAAATCCGTATTATGCCACATTTTGAATAGAAATTCACCACTCACTCATATTCAGTCACGTCAGCAGCGGTTTATTTGTGTTCACATAGACTCACTGAACAGCATCAATAAGGATTTATAGACCAAATATGCATATCCGCGGATATATATGGATATATTTACTGATGTTTACTTCATATTTCTTCAGACAGAATCGTCATTTCTATTCATTTTCCACGGATTTACGCGATCTGATGATAAACAGCCTCTCCCAGTGATCTGTGTATGTGTTTGCTGTGTTGTCAGCTCGTGCTGTGTGTCACTCAGACTCCGATTGGGCCTTCCCAATGTCAATCTTAGAGTGTCATATCTGGACACCGCCACTTCGTGTCACATGCTTCCTGCACACTTCCTGGTAGTTATCTGGCCAAAACAACACTGAAACACCTCTGTACACATGAAATATCCGAATAGTAAACCCGCGATTACGATAGTAAAGCTTGGTATGAGATTTTCTTGAGATCTGGGGCGTTTTTATAAAAAAAATCGAAAATGTACATCAGAAATGCTAACTTGTGCAGCGATGAAAAAGGCTACAAATAACATATTTTTACAACAGTAAACGACCAAATTCCACCCCTGATCGCTAAAGGAAGTTATTATAAACACTCGATCGGGGTTTAAAGTGAGTTTTGAGTAAAAGTGTACTAATAATTTCATAAATTGTCTGATGTAGCTTGATGCTAACGTTAGCGCCAATGCTACTAATAGCAGGTGCTTTTCTTCTTCATAATGCATTTTTGTCTCAATAATTCACGTAAGGTCGTAAGAAAATGTTTTGTTGTATTTTTATAGTAAGACTTTTGATAAATAATGGCTAAATGCAAAGAGAGACTGAAGTGAGATCGCTGCTTTGTTGCTTTGTAAAGCCTGAAAAACCACAATCAAGGCTAATAAAGGTGGAATAAAAACAAAAGAATAATGATAAAAGAATAATGCGGATAATGTGTCATACCTGGCGGAGGTGTGAAAGACTCGTTTGGTGAGAACAATAGAATCATGAATGGGGAGTTTTGCAAAGCCAACACACATACAGTCTTGTTCAAAATAATAGCAGTACAATGTGACTAACCAGAATAATCAAGGTTTTTAGTATATTTTTTATTGCTACGTGGCAAACAAGTTACCAGTAGGTTCAGTAGATTGTCAGAAAACAAACAAGACCCAGCATTCATGATATGCACGCTCTTAAGGCTGTGCAATTGGGCAATTAGTTGAAAGGGGTGTGTTCAAAAAAATAGCAGTGTCTACCTTTGACTGTACAAACTCAAAACTATTTTGTACAAACATTTTTTTTTCTGGGATTTAGCAATCCTGTGAATCACTAAACTAATATTTAGTTGTATGACCACAGTTTTTTAAAACTGCTTGACATCTGTGTGGCATGGAGTCAACCAACTTGTGGCACCTCTCAGCTGTTATTCCACTCCATGATTCTTTAACAAAATTCCACAATTCATTCACATTTCTTGGTTTTGCTTCAGAAACAGCATTTTTGATATCACCCCACAAGTTCTCAATTGGATTAAGGTCTGGAGATTGGGCTGGCCACTCCATAACATTAATTTTGTTGGTTTGGAACCAAGACTTTGCCCGTTTACTAGTGTGTTTTGGGTCATTGTCTTGTTGAAACAACCATTTCAAGGGCATGTCCTCTTCAGCATAGGGCAACATGACCTCTTCAAGTATTTTAACATATGCAAACTGATCCATGATCCCTGGTATGCGATAAATAGGCCCAACACCATAGTAGGAGAAACATGCCCATATCATGATGCTTGCACCTCCATGCTTCACTGTCTTCACTGTGTACTGTGGCTTGAATTCAGAGTTTGGGGGTCGTCTCACAAACTGCCTGTGGCCCTTGGACCCAAAAAGAACAATTTTACTCTCATCAGTCCACAAAATGTTCCTCCATTTCTCTTTAGGCCAGTTGATGTGTTCTTTGGCAAATTGTAACCTCTTCTGCACATGCCTTTTTTTTAACAGAGGGACTTTGCGGGGGATTCTTGAAAATAGATTAGCTTCACACAGACGTCTTCTAACTGTCACAGTACTTACAGGTAACTCCAGACTGTCTTTGATCATCCTGGAGGTGATCATTGGCTGAGCCTTTGCCATTCTGGTTATTCTTCTATCCATTTTGATGGTTGTCTTCCGTTTTCTTCCACGTCTCTCTGGTTTTGCTCTCCATTTTAAGGCATTGGAGATCATTTTAGCTGAACAGCCTATCATTTTTTGCACCTCTTTATAGGTTTTCCCCTCTCTAATCAACTTTTTAATCAAAGTACGCTGTTCTTCTGAACAATGTCTTGAACGACCCATTTTCGTCAGCTTTCAAATGCATGTTCAACAAGTGTTGGCTTCATCCTTAAATAGGGGCCACCTGATTCACACCTGTTTCTTCACAAAATTGATGACCTCAGTGATTGAATGCCACACTGCTATTTTTTTGAACACACCCCTTTCAACTAATTCAACTAATTGCCCAATTGCACAGCCTTAAGAGCGTGCATATCATGAATGCTGGGTCTCATTTGTTTTCTGAGAATCTACTGAACCTACTGGTAACTTGTTTGCCACGTAGCAATAAAAAAATATACGAAAAACCTTGATTATTCTGGTTAGTCACATTGTACTGCTATTATTTTGAACAAGACTGTACAAAACACACAGGACAGTTTACATGTGAGATCTTACAGAGATGACAAGGGCCATAAATCAATCTGATTAGCCTTCTCTAAAAACACACATGACATGGCCTTAGAAAATATTTAATAAAATCCACAGTTTTACAGATTCGATTATGAATTTTTTTATGAAGTTTTGGAAGACTTGTGGCCTTAGCTACACTGTGTTTTCAAACTCATTTCCTACATGAACATTTTTTAAAATACATTTAAAACATATGTTTTTTAATATTTTTATTTTTGTTTTTATGTTTGAGCTTATATATCTCTATTATCATAACAGTCTGAGTGATTCTGATTCCTGAACAGTAAACTTTAAAGTGTCAGCTTTGTGAACAAAGGTTGATTATGTATCTAGTCAGAAAGAATCATGAGCAGAAACCTTTTTATTTTGGGTATGTAATTTCGGTCTCCATGCCAAAAAAGGGGGGTTACTAGTAAGGGGTTAAAGCCAGTGTATTTTCCTGTCGTTGAATCTGTTTACATGGAATGTTGGAATTCATGTTAGCAATGAATGTGAATGTGAACTAACTAATGTTAGTTATGAGTGTACTTAAAACATTACAAAATTATTAGAATGTATTAAAAGATTGTGTGTTTTTTTTTGGTACTCAACATGTATTTCATGAAAACTGTGGAGTTTACTGGTAGGCTAATGTGCTGTTATTGTTATTCAATATTAGGCTCTACCGTATTTCATTTCATTTCATTTTATTTTATTTTACTCCATTTAATTTCACTCAAGGGCAATTCAGAAATACAAAAATTTCCTATATTTGTACTCTGAACTTTTAAAGTTTGAGACTATTCCTGGACTGTGTTTCTCACATTTTGAAATCAGTGCTTGATCTTTTGTTTTTGTCAAATAAGCACAACAGAGTCCTAAGATTTACTTTATTTTATTGATTGTTTTTCATCAGTACTTACTCCCATCGATCGCTGTCCTCCTGAGAGACAGCTGTCATAATAAAACCCATAAAATATACTTTTTTGTATTGTGTGGCGTTTCCTTATAACCCATAGGCCACATAATGTTAACATTTATTTACAAAATGACCAGAAGCAATGAGTGAACATTTCACAAATGCATGTGAAATATCAAAAACAATAAAGAAAACCATCCTGAAAGAAACATACCAAATTAAACCAATCCACCCAAAGGGTCAGAAGCTAACGTTTTGACCCTTTACTTCCATTCATGCAATATTGAGACATCAGAATCATAATTTGCCATGTGGTCTGTTGCTTTGCTCCATACATTCTAGTAATTTTCTACGGCTGTTTCTCAAACACTGGTCTGGAGTGGAGAGAGAAAGAAAATAAATAATTGAAGAAGAAAAAGCCTGAAGAAAACTCTGAGCATGCTGTGTGTACATACTGTATACAGTGCTTCTGATCCCGGGTGAGACTTGACAGATGCTCGGAGAACCAAACAAGACACATTGCACAAAAGGAAATGTCTCCCAAAAGGAGAACAGAGGAGAAATAAACATCCTATAAGACAGAATGATGCTGTATATAATCTTCAGATTATGAGCAGCTTTAAATCAGCAAAAATAAGAGGAGAAAATTCCTGTTTTATGTTTGGGTAAGTTGAATGGCTGAATCCTTCATTTTTTAACTGCTTTTATTTTAAAGCATTGTTGATAATCCCTTCGTGATTTATTTTTCAGTATTTACACCTATATTGTGGTCCAGCAGGTGAAAATGGTCTGATCACTAAGTAAAAGTGATATCAAACCTGCTTTGAAGAATCATTCACTATGGAGTTCAAACACTTCAGGACGATGCACACAATTAATGTTTTTGTAGAATTTGGACCAATCAGACACACAACTATTTTGTTATATTTAATAAATAATATCTAATGCCCCCTCATCTAACAAAAGGGTCTATGGACCCTTCCCCAAAAATGCAACTATCACTTCAAAAAAGGCGGAACAGGCCTCTGGTTCCATAGGATAACAATAGGTTTACAGCTCCCAGGAATGTGCCCAGGGACTCAAGTCTCTCAAAAACAGACACATAATGCACATAAAAAGTGACTCTTTTCTAATTCATTCATATAAAACCTTTCTTTGACTTAATTAACATATACTTTAGGGCATTGTGTATGCTGGTACTGTTCTTATATACTGTCTTTTGTGTATTGTATATGTTTTATGCATGCTTATGATGGATCACTTGTTAATATAATCTCATCTATATGATATTTGGTATCTATGAGTTCGTAATTTCACGATCTAAATGAGAGTGTATATTACATGTTGATACCTATGCAACACATTAGTTTTATAAGAATCTTAAAGATTCTTCTCTTGAACCCCCAAATCTAATTCATATACAAGACACCATATTAGTCACAAAGATTTGAAAAACTTCCCTTCAAAAGGTACCATTTTTCATTGGTGTGACATCATCCCCTATATGTGACGATTCGTGTACCAGAGAGACACAGGAGATAGTAGATTCAATCGCAGATATTTATTAAATAAAGGGTAATCCAATTCTTGATCGAACAAGCGGAGGTCAAGGCCAAACAGACAGTCCAAAAACAAAACAAACAAATAAACAAAGCAGGGAACAGGAAAGGGAACTCGGAAGACGAGAAGTTAGGGTGAATCTCGGAAGACTAGAAGACGAAGGGGAATCTCAGATGACGAGAATGCTGCATACACGAAGGGTAAGGACTCCCTACAAACAACAGGAAAAGACTGGAATATATAGGTAGGCTAATGACAATAGAGTGTCTGCACCTGGTGCAATTAACAGGAGTGCAATTACTGTGAAGACAGGACCAGACTAGAGGAATTCTAGTGCCTACGGTGAAGTGACTAAGGGGAAGTGAGCCCACTAGTGGACAACCAGGGAAACAGAGACTAAGACAGCGTGACATTACCCCCTCCTCCAAGGAGCAGCTGCCAGATGCTCAACCCGAACCCAAGGGAAAACCAAAGACACAAAGAGACCAGGAGGGAGGTGGAGCGGCAGAGCATCAGGGGGAGGGACGGAGGGCCAGATAAAATGGAAAACCCACTGTAGCTGCCATCCTCTGCAGTGGCTCCGGGCTAGCGGCCATCTTGTGCAGTGACGCTGGGTTGGTGGCCATCTTGTCCTGTGGTACTGGCTCAGCAGACGTGACGTGAACAGTCTCTGGATCAGCAGACTTGACGTGAACACTCCTGGGGATCTTTGACAGCATGGATAAATAATCCAAAAACGCCTCTTGCACCGTGGCGCTGGGCTGGTGACCACTTTGTGCTGTGGCGCTGTGCTGGCATCCATCTTGCCTCGTGGTGCTGGGCTGATGGCCATCTTGTGCAGTATTGCTGGACCTGCAGCCATCATGGGCAGTGGTGCTGGGCCGGCGGCCATTCTGCGCAGTGGCTCTGGGCTGACGGCCATCTTGTGCTGTGGCGCTGGCCTGGCGTCCATCTTGCCTTGTGGCGCTGAGCTGGCAGCCATCTTGTGCTGTGGTGTTGGGCTGGCCTCCATCTTGCCTCGTGGTGCTGGGTTGGCGGCCTTCCTGTGCAATGGTGCTGGGATCGGTTGGTCATTCTGCGCAGCGACGCTAGGCTGGCGGCCATCTTGTACAGCGGCACTGGACTGGCGGCTATCTTGTGCAGCAGCGCTGGCTCGGCAGACTTGCGCCTCCTTTCCCCTCTCCATCCACAATGGAGAGACGGCGGCTCCCCTCCGAACTCAGGGTCGACGGGGGGCCATATTGGAGAGTGATGCCGGACCTCCTCTCGACCACTCACTCCTGAGCGACCTCCCCTGGTCCCACGAAACACGACCAGGCGAGTACCCTCTAACCCATTACTCACCCGCTCGGTGACTGGGGAGGAAATATGAATAGACATACCGCTGGATCTCTGTTTTGGATGGAGTCCTTCTTATGACCATATTAGCCCGGTCCTGTCATGACCATATTAGCCCGGTCCTGTCCACACTGCACTGGCTCCCTATCAAACATCGTATAGATTTTAAAATATTGCTTATTACTTATAAAGCCCTGAATGTTTTAGCACCTCAGTATTTGAATGAGCTCCTTTTACATTATACTCCTCTACGTCCGCTACGTTCTCAAAACTCAGGCAATTTGATAATACCTAGAATATCAAAATCAACTGCGGGCGGCAGATCCTTTTCCTATTTGGCGCCTAAACTCTGGAATAACCTACCTAACATTGTTCGGGAGGCAGACACACTCTTGCAGTTTAAATCTAGATTAAAGACCCATCTCTTTAACCTGGCATACACATAACATACTAATATGCTTTTAATATCCAAATCCGTTAAAGGATTTTTAGGCTGCATTAATTAGGGAAACCGGAACCGGAAACACTTCACATAACACCGTACTTTCTACATCATTAGAAGAATGGCATCTACGCTAATATTTGTCTGTTTTTCTCTTGCTCCGAGGTCACCGTGGCCACCAGATCCAGTCTGTTTCCAGATCAGAGGGTCACTGCAGTCAACCGGATCCAGTACGTATCCAGACCAGATGGTGGATCAGCACCTAGAAAGGACCTCTACTGCCCTGAAAGACAGCGGAGACCAGGACAACTAGAGCCCAGATACAGATCCCCTGCAAAGACCTTGTCTCAGAGGAGCACCAGGACAAGACCACAGGAAACAGATGATTCTTCTGCACAATCTGACTTTTCTGCAGCCTGGAATTGAACTACTGGTTTCGTCTGGTCAGAGGAGAACTGGCCCCCCAACTGAGCCTGGTTTCTCCCAAGGTTTTTTTCTCCATTCTGTCACCGATGGAGTTTCGGTTCCTTGCCGCTGTCGCCTCTGGCTTGCTTAGTTGGGGTCACTTCATCTACAGCGATATCATTGACTTGATTGCAAATAAATGCACAGACACTATTTAAACTGAACAGAGATGACATAACTGAATTCAATGATGAACTGCCTTTATCATTTTGCATTATTGACACACTGTTTTCCAAATGAATGTTGTTCAGTGCTTTGACACAATGTATTTTGTTTAAAGCACTATATAAATAAAGGTGATTGATTGATTGATGATTCGTGTACCAGAGAGACACAGGAGATAGTAGATCCAATCGCAGGTATTTATTAAATAAAGGGTAATCCAATTCTTAGTCGAACAAGCAGAGGTCAAGCCAAACAGACAGTCCAAAAACAAAACAAACAAATAAACAAAGGAGGGAACAGGAAAGGGAATTCGGAAGACGAGAAGTTAGAGTGAATCTCGGAAGACGAGAAGACGAAGGGGAATCTCGGATGACGAGAATGCTGCATACACGAAAGGTAAGGACTCCCTACAAACAACAGGAAAAGACTGGAATATATAGGGAGGCTAATGACAATAGAGTGTCTGCACCTGGTGCAATTAACAGGAGTGCAATTACTGTGAAGACAGGACCAGACTAGAGGAATTCTAGTGCCTACGGTGAAGTGCCTAAGGGGAAGTGAGCCCACTAGTGGACACCCAGGGAAACAGAGACTAAACAGCAATTACTGTGAAGACAGGACCAGACTAGAGGAATTCTAGTGCCTACGGTGAAGTGCCTAAGGGGAAGTGAGCCCACTAGTGGACACCCAGGGAAACAGAGACTAGACAGCGTGACACTATATAGATCACTGATCACCAGATCCGGGGTGCGTTTCCCGTACAATGATGTAGCTCTCAGATTAACTTCCATAGTACAATGCATCGTTATGAAAACAAACGACCAAGTCATGACTGTTTCCCGAAACCATAGTACAGTACATGTGTCGCAGATCCATGGTTCTTGTTGGTTTGAGCCATCGTTCTTCTTCTTCTTCGATCTAATGGCTTACTTTAGCCATGAGCACATACCACCACCTACAGTAATTTGGTTTTATTTTCTCTTTTCTTCGACTCAAATTACACTTTTGAAATGATGTTATGTAGGAGTCAAGTAATAACTAATCATTCTTTTGTTATGCAATACATTATACACACACGGAGTTAAAATGTGTTCTTTTTCTGATCCCAATGTCAATAATTTCAAAATTTCATATAAATACTATTTCTTTTTAATATTGATAGGCTACTTAACCAAAATTGAAAAAAAAGATGGGTTTTGAAAAACTGTGATGTACTGTTGTGAATTGCTTTTTTTGCTATTTTTTTTTCCTATTTATGTCTTCTTGCCATTCTGACGTGTTAATGAAAATGACATGAAAACCCCAATTTTCAAAGCATGAAATTGCAGTTCTTTTGGGGGAGGTGGACAATAATAAAGTCCAGCTATTTTCAAAGCTGAAAAATAGCATTACAAATGCTGACAAAAATAAAATCTGGGCAGAAATCACTGAAAATGATTGTTCATAATGATACTGGATATGAACAAAGCCCATATAGAAGGCAGGAATAAGTGGAGGGACTTCGCAAGTGTGACAAAACGGAGGGCTGTGGTAGGGCTG
Source organism: Carassius auratus (assembly GCF_003368295.1). NCBI lineage: Eukaryota > Metazoa > Chordata > Actinopteri > Cypriniformes > Cyprinidae > Carassius > Carassius auratus. The sequence goes on along the minus strand of NW_020528035.1, from coordinate 2,862,512 downwards.
GACGATTATGACCTAAAATCAAAATCTCGATTAATTGAACATTTTACCTCGATTACGATTAATGAACGATTATTTTGTTTCTGTTTTTTTTTTTTTTTTTTTTGCCCTCATATTTCACTGACAAGGTTTGTACTGTAAATATGATTGACTATCAGCAGTTATTTTATTTATGTTCTTAACATTTCTTACTAGGGTTGGGTATCATTTGAATTTTATCGATTCCGTTTCCGATTCTGCTTATCGATTCCTATTCTTATCGATTCGTAGTTTTGATTCCGGTAAGATAAAAAAATCCAATATAAAAAAAGTAAGTCAAACATTTAGAAGTCAAACATTTTTACAAAGCATTCTGTTGGAGCTGAATAACATGAGCAAAAATCAGCAGCCTACAAAACACTGCAAGAGGAATTTTGCCTGTGATTAAAAAAAAAAAAATCCATAGCAAAAATAACTAGATTAATATAGATTTCAAATATTAAAGTGTTAAAGACAAGTAAACAGTCAGTAATAAGATAGGAACAAACAAATAAATTAGCAATATCATAAATAAAGACAACTAAACAAAATTTCAGCTACAGAAACTAAATAAAAGTTTATAGTATTCTTTTTATAAATAAAATAAAGATTAATCAAGTAAAGTTATTAAATATGTGGCATGTAAGAGGGATGCAAACAAGACTGATGGGGTATAAATTCAGTACATCTTGTCCCTACAGAGGAAGAGAAAGTTTTGGCCATCCTTGGGCCTGTTGCAATGGAAGGATCTTTGGAGATATAGATACATGTGCATCAACCATGCCTTTGCCTTTAAAGTTCAGGCCTCCGACAACAGGCCCTCTCCAGTCTGGCCCTTCAACATCAGGCTTCACATCTTCAGAGGGCAATAAGAAGAAACAATGCTTTAAATTCAGTTGTTAGCTATACTGCATTATTCTGCTGCTAGAAATTTATGGAGGTGGTGGGTGATGGCCTGATGGTTGGGTGATGGAAGCACACATGACTCTTTTGTGTGGGCCACTTCTGCAGTTTGCAGGTGGTTGAAGAGGATCCATGGCTTTGGTGAAAGTTGGCTGCAGACATGTCCTCTTCGCCCAAACGTCCTGTCACCTGTGCAACATCCAGCCACCACTGCAGTTTAAACCATTTGTTTATTCTGACATAATTTCTGTTAAATATTTGGTTTATTTGCTGATATGCATTAAATGAACACTTAAAAACATTAAAAAATCTTTTGCAAACAGTGTACATACTGTCTCTTTCTCTCTCTCCATCTCTCTATATATGTATTCACATGAGCTGCCACTCATGAACGCTCCCCAAATGGTGAGGGACACATCTGTTGCTAGTGACAGGCATTGCCGTGTGACCCTGATCATGTGGAGTGAGTTTCCCCTCTGGGAGAACCCCTTGGTCTTGAGCCACCACTTGATGGGTCTCATGTACAGCAGGCCAAAAGGTATCACTCATGAGTTTCATTCTGAACACTATTGTTTTTGCATCAATCGAGCTGTATGCATTTTTGATAATTTTGCTGCATTCCAGAGTCATTGATGAACTGTGCTTTAGAGTGCGAGACACTGGTTCTTCCTGTGCGTCATTCACGTGTACTTGTTAATATGCGAGAATGTGTAAATGAATTGGAAGTGATTTTTCTTCACAGAGTGTTGATTTTTTACAGCTCTCCTTGAGTATTTTTGCATTTCTGTTGAGGGTGTCCATTGCCTACAATCAGTTTTGGTTTGTGGGAAACACTTTTCTTTTGAGACCGAGTCTTAGTGCGTGCTGTGGTTGAGCTGTGCCACTTTGCTCAAGAAAGATTGGGTATTGGGTTTAGGAGGGTGGGAATGTGAATTTATTTTTCCTCACATTAACAAACTTCAGGGAGCCATCATACTGACACTTACTTACCTGAAGCCTACTTTTGCTATTCCTGTTGATTTACAATAGTGTAAGCTAAAACCATAGACACATGCATTCTGAGACTAAAAGCACTGAAGTGAGAACTAAGATCATTTCACTTTTAAGGATTCCAAGGACACATAGTAATTTCCCCCTACAAGGCAGGATATAGGATTCTTGTTACAAATGGCACAAGTAACTAAATTCAGTAGATCATCATATTGGGGAGACTGAGGGGGTGAGTCCTCATCAATGCCGTCCTTGTCAACCTCCTCGGGGGAAGACAGGTGGAGTTTTGAGCTCTCTCCCTGGGGGGAAGAAACAGTGGAGCGGGCGCTAGACTCACATGTCTCCATTCGCTCCTCAAGATCCGTTTGCGATCTCCCCATGAGCGCAGGCGCCACGAAGCAGGGCCGGCAACGTGAGAAATGCTGGTGAAGGCTCCCTCCTCAAAGAGAGCCTTCCGGGACAAACCCTCCCAATGCCGACAGTCAGCTCCCTCACAAGGCCACCCCACTCACAACTTCTGCTTCTGTCTCCGTTTTTCTTGACAATAATTTATTTTATTTAAATGAAGAACATCTTTAAAACCACATCAAATGGGAGACTTTTCAGATGCGCAATCCAACTTCACCTTAGTGACAAGTGTGATTCAAACAAACGTGGAAACTTGGTACTGGTGACGATAAAGCTTCAATAGAACAAGCAGGCAAAATAACCTAATAACCCAGCTGCTGCGATGTCTGTTAAAGATAAAAAAGAAGGAAACCAATAACTTTTTGCAGCTTTATGAATTCTTCTAGATTTTAATTTAGAATTTAGTATAAGATAACCTTTTTTTAATTTCTGTATATTTCCTAATTGCTGAAGGGCACAGTTAAATGTGATATTTATTACAATGGGTTTATGTGAAGATTATTTTAAGTTTGTTTAAATTAGAAGTTGGTCTTTATATTGTTCCTACAGTACATTTATTTGGAGATTGGATATTAAATTAGTGCAATATAACAAGTACATTTAAAAAACTTAAAGTTTAGGTGGGATTAATCAAAATTAATTTCAGAAAAAAATGTGATTAATTAGTTATTTGTTTATTTATTTTAATCTATTGGCAGCACTAATTGTAACTATTTAAGTTTAGTTTGGAGAGGTTTGGCGTTAATCTTTATATTCGCATGAAGTTCTTAAATTTCTGGAGAACTCTTGACTCAATGGTAAAATTTACTTTTGTAATCTAATGCTCAAGTGTCATTTGTACAAATTCAGACTCACACAACAGCTCATACTTGAAAGTACAACAATTAAATGTGTGCTAGAGCTCAAGCAGTAAATGCAGCACTGCCCTCCAGCAGAACACATCCAGTCAGTGATGTTTCCTTAAAACATCAACTAAATCCTGCATCCTCTCTTTCTCCTCCTCAGCGAGAGTATCACGAACAGGTTACAGAGTGCTGCACGGGGGAGCTGAGGCCTCATTATGCCAGTAGCAAGAGGCTTTTTATCTAGTTCATATGGAGAGCATGGCTCTGGTTATTGATCACATTTCACTGTGAATACCTGAACCATGGCAGACACAGGAGAATGAACTTGTTTATTTATGTGAATGCAGCAAACCCTCTTATGTGATTTATACCAAAAGCTGCACTTCCTCCAGAGGCCCAATTACACCTTAATAAGCACCTTTTTTTTTCCTACTGATAGAGGATAGGCTTTACCACATGTCAGATTCATAGACAGTGGGGAGTTTCTGATCTCTAACAATATCTAAAATTGTGAATTTGAACCTTTGAGGAAACTATCATGTAGGGGAAAGAAACAATTATGGGTGAAAATCTTGAAAACTAGGGGAAGTTCCTCACTCGGGCATATCGTACCTTTAGCTTATGGTGGACCCAGGGTCCATGGTACCCCGGTGGTGGAGAAAATTCCATCCTGGGTGAATGTATCTGTGCAGAGAAAATGCACAAAGTAAAGGTGGTGGGAGTAGCATCATTCAGCAAACTTGCCATGGACTTGTGAATGTCAGTCTGAGATGTTTCCAGTGTGATTGTCCGCCTTTGCAGCTGGGCTTGCCTCTCCAGTAGGTTATGACTCTGCAGCTCAAATATGTCCTCACCTGCACTCAAAGGTAGATACATATCCTAAATATTTGAACAGCTGAGAGTTTGTAGGGAAGTGGACAGAGACTGGACATCAAATCAAACATGTTCTTGTTGTTATGCCTAGCTCATTATGATTGTGCACAGTTCACAGTTAAGTTGCAGCAGACATCCCATCATCATGGCATAGTAGGTATTGACGTTCTCATACCATCACAGCAATTATGCAGTGTCAAATTCCTAGGGTTATGTATATGTTCCCTGAAAAGGGAAGTGATGCTGTGTTGCATTGCCATGCCTTGGGCTGTACGTCTCCTTCATGAAGCTGATGGTGTTTGATTCAGTCACCCTTTTATGCGCTCTGGCACACCATGTGACTGCATATTACAGCTGTCAGTCAACCAAGGTTGGTGTGTTTTACACATGCTTCAAATACCGGTCACGCCTGGGGCGTTCTCATAGCATCAATACCATGACCAGAATCTCATTCGCATCTCGGGAACAGTACACTGTAAAACATTGCCTGTAAAAATTACAGTAACTTACTGGCAGCAGTTTGCTGTAAATTAAACTTAATTCAAAATATTCTAACTGACCCTCTGATGTCACATGGACTACTTTGATGATGTTTTTCTTACCTTTCTGGACATGGACAGTATACCGTACACACAGTTTCAATGGAAGGACTGAGAGCTCTCTGACTAAATCTAAAATATCTTAAACTGTATTCTGAAGATTAACGGAGGTCTTACGGGTTTGGAACGACATGAGGATGAGTTATTAATGACATAATTTAGATTTTTGGGTGAACTATCCCTTTAATGAAGGAGGATACATGAGGGTTCAGGCCAGAGTTTTTTCTTTGCACCATCTTCCCACTTCTTTTGATGACCTGGAACTTTGAGGACCACTTGCTGTTGTCAGGGTTAACATTTAACCTTTACATAATAGAAAAAAAGTTTGATCATTTGATGTGAAAAATGTCTAACAAAACAACCAAATACTCAAAACAAAACCAAATACAGAAATTCACTGCAAATGGCACAGAACACAATAGAAACATTTCCAGGGGACCCAATAAGTGACAAACCCGGATGGGACATGTTTAGTTGCTCAACGTCTACTTTTTTTTTCTTGCAAAACATACAGAGATTACATGTTTATGACATACAACTTTGTATACAATATACAAAATGTAAAAGGAACATGAGGGTAAGATATTAATCTATAAAACATTACCAAAAAAATGGGAATGTTATGTTTAAATAAGTTTCATAGGTAAGAAATGTAAGGTAATGTAGGGTCCAAAGATGAAACAGCAATTTTTAAAGTTGAGACACACACAGATAAATAAAGCATATTACGAAAACTTTTTTTTGTATAAAATGTATTTATTTGAAACAGTTATGTTAACAGCAATAATAAGACATTCATGTTCTAAGAACAGCTATTCAGCTGATAGACAACATGCTGCATCCCAGGTTAAAATAATGAGGAAATTAAGTTGGCTAAATCCGAAATTGCCTCCTAAACACTCATTCGCTCAATTCTACATTAATCCACTAATACAGTTCATTTAAAGCTGTGAATGAAAACGAGTGAGTGAATTCGGACAGCCGTTGATTGTGCATTGGCTGTACACAGCCGCGTTCGTCACTTATTGGGGTCCCCTGAAAACATTTCCATTGCGTTCTGTGCCATTTGCGGCGCAATCTCGCGAACAAGATTATAATGTTATTCTCCCTATACTGATGTATAGAACAAATGTTACATTTGAAGTAGACATATTTTTCTCTTGGTTGTTTAGTTTCCTTAACTTTAGATTTCTGTATTTGCGGTAACGTTAAATGTGAAACTGAAGGGCGGAGAGGCTTTGGAAAGTGCATGGGTATTCAGGAACTGCACAAGAAAACCTCAAGTTCACCGTGTTTTTATGCCCTTTGGCCAGGCCCGTCGCAACAAGGCAGGCAAACCAAGCAATTACTTGGGGCCCCGAGCTGATCTGGGGCCCCAAGACAACGACTGGTTAAGAATAAAATGCAACGACACTGTGTGAGCGCCCATTTGATCGTCGATGCAGTAACGTGTAATGACACTGTTATCGGGTTCCCCCTTTAAGGGGGCCCCTCTCAGTAGTCGCTGACAGCAGCCAGCCAACCAAGTGATCTCTGCTTTTTTTTCGAACGGAAGGAATATGGTTACTGTAATATGTTTTTTTAACGGGATAAGGAAAACGCAGATCAGAAATCGCAGACTGCAAGGAGTCAGCAGTGTTTTGATTTGAGGGCTCAGGCAAACGTAAAGAGAACGTCGTGGCGTGTTTCGATTGCAAGAATCGCGGAATCCAGTCATAAAAACGGATTTACAGTTTAATGCAGAATGACACGTAATTTGCCAGATTTTGAATGAATTAATTAAAAATAGGTCTTTGCACTTACATCAAACCACATAACAAAAACTGTTGAACTAATACTTCTAGGTTAAACAATAATTAAATAAATAATGATATTTATTAATTATGACAACTAGCATCCAAGAATATAAATGTAAATTCATATCAAATATGTTACAGTGTGGCTACTAATTGATGTACTTTCAAATTATGTAGTTATCTGTTTTTACCTATGTGCCATTTCAAGTTTCGCCAATGATAACAATCACTTTACAGGCCACAGTAGTCTTGCAAATACCCTTGTGACCACTGTTCATGTTAATGTTGAATTCAAAACAGTTAAAGCTGCGGTAGGGAACTTTTGACGCTCTAGCGGTTAATAAACAGAACTGCTTGCGTCTTGCGGAAGAACATCGTAGCCGGAACTACTTCTCTCTGTTTATGTCTTTGAAGAATCACAAAGGTACTGGGTTACTCTGCCGCGGTACCCCGAAGCAATCTAAAATAGTCTGAAAATAAACACTTATTATAGGTGCACCCTAGTGATTTAGGACAAGCTAAAAACACGGTTTGGAAAATGCATTCATGGTGTACTCGCTTATTATATACATTTTTCTACATTTTGAACACAAACAAAGTTAAGGACCGCAGCTCTGATTGGTTGATTTCTTACTGGGAGCGGTCTGTAACTGCAAATGGCAATAGGACCACTGGGAGGAGCCAGAGGAGCTTAATTTTTTTCACAGATTATCTGTCTCATATTCTACTGTCAGGACATAATTACAGGTTTAACAAATATGTAAAAAATATATATTTACAAAAGTTACCTACTGCAGCTTTAACTGTGCATTTTCACTATACACAACTATTTTTTTTTATGGTAATTCGCTAACCATATTATTTCAGATAATTACCTAGCTGGCAATTCTCATCTATAAGAATTTGAATACAATATTTATTATTATTAACTATTAATTATCGGGAACACATGATAGGTAAAAATTGATAGCCTGAATGCACTGTAAGTCACTTTGGATAAAAGCGTCTGCTAAATGCATAAATTTAATTTTAATTTAATTTATTATTAAATATTGTTAAAGTGCAGATATTAAAACAGATCACATGCTTGTAATTTCTTGTCCAATCAATGACAGAAAAAAGACCAAACAAACATGGCATCATGGATTCTAGCCAATTCCAACAGATAAAAAAAAAAAAAAAAATCCAAATCTGATCAAATCAAACTCATTAAAGTTTGGATCTTTGAGGACAATGATTCAAAGACAAACATCAAAATCAAAACAAAAAATGTTTTTTTTAGCACAAAATTCTGTTTTTGCTATGGCCATCCCAGTTACCTTTCAGTCGGTCACGTTTGATGTTACATTAGAAAGAGACTGACGAATGTGGTCTCACCCGAGAGCCCAGTCACCTTCCAGTGGTAACAAAATGAGCCAATGGTACACAGTGTACCTTGGTCTGCAGGATTTGCATCGCAATCTCTGCCCTGCTTTCCAATGCTTTGGCTGCTATATAAGGAGCAGCGCAAGCAACTCACATTCAAGCTTTCATTTTGGAGTCGAGCACATCTTCTGCTGGTTTCACCTGAGTGCTTTCAAAGAGAGTCAGCTGGTGTAGTTGTGATGGCATGGCACAGCGGTTCGTCAAGAGCTTCCTGCTTTTCAGCTCCCGAAGTTTTCCTGAGTGTTTCAGCACCTCTGAAAGACCTTTCTAAAAGAGTTTTCGGGTTGTGTTTGCATCTTTTTAAAGATGTCATTCTGCCCATGTGTTTCTGGGTGTGGCTTCTCGTGATGACCATGATCGCTGTGCCACGTGTCTGGGCTTTCAGCACGCTGAGACTGCATTCGTGGGGTTACTCATGTTCTTATTGCAAGGACATGACCATCTCAGTGTTAAGGTTGAAATTAGATTCGGATCGAGGTTGAGTCCCGTTTGCCACACCTCGATCTAGCTCTTCTTCTCGTAAGAGGGCTACTTCAGCTGGTGGACAGGGTGATCTGAGGGTTACTGTGTGGGCTTACCTGAAAAGTCAGCCTCCTCAGGCAACTCCCGACTCACAAACGCTGTAGCCAGTTTAGTTTTTGGATGAGTTTGCTGGACCCTCTCATAAGGGTCCAAGTATCTCATTCGGGGCTCAGCGGGAAGACCAAATGTTGATCGCCATGTCACAAGGCGGACTTGAGTCCTAGGGAGATGAGGATTCAGCTGCGTTGCCTCCCTTGGGAGTGCCAGCATTGCCAGAGTCTGATCCCGAGCTGATGGTCGTGCCTTCCCGGGCAGCTGAGAGCATCAGACATGAGTGGGATCCTCCACCCTTTCTCGAGCGCTTGAGGCTGGGTGATTGGTTCCTCGGGACCAAACATGCTGATTATCAGCACCCCCCTCCGGTTCCTTTCTTCCTGGAACTGCACCAGGAAGTGACCAGTTCATGGAAGGCACGTTTAACTGCCTGAAACCGTTCTGGTGCTTCCTCTGCCTTCACTACCCTCGATGGTGGAGCGGCCAAAGGGAATGCTGGGATAGCCCCAGTTTAGCATTCTGTTGCGATGCAACTGTGTCCTCAGAGCGCCACCACATGATGTGGTGGTCCCAAGCTTCCCTCCAAAGCGTGTAAGTTATCATGCATGCTTGTGGCCAAGGCTTACAAAGCCATGGCCACCCTTTAGGTATATCAGGCCAAGGTGCTCAAGGAGCTGTAGCAGTGCTGACACAGAGGTTTTGCAGGAGGCCCGCACGTTCTCTGCCACAGCAAGGAGATGGCCACCCCGTGGTTGGGCCTCTCATTTCTATGGGACAGTGTTCCCCTAGAACCAGTGACCAGGAATGTTGTTGTGTCAACAGATGCTTCTGTGAGGAAAGCCGTGAGGAAAGGACATGCTGCATCAGTCTCCTGGACAAGAACTGACTTCAGTGGCATGTCAATTGCCTCGAGTTACTGGAAGTGCGGCTTGCTCTGAACCACCCTTCCAATTTCTGTCATGCATTTCTGTCTTAGCATGAATGCTCTGGCAAATGGCTGGCAGCAGGGCCTGCACAACTGTGCATTTCCCCCAGTGAGCCTTCTCGCACAGACGTTATGCAAGATCAGGGAAGACGAGGAGCAGGTCTTCATAGTTGCACCTTATTGGCCCGGCCAGACCTGGTTCTTCGAACTTGTAGTCCTCGCTACAGCACCTCCCTGGCCGATCCCTCTGAGGAAGGACCTTCTTTCTCAGGGACAGGAACTCTCTGGCATCCACATCCCAACCTTTGGAACCTACATGTGTGGGTTCTGGATGCTTCACGGAAGATTTAGGTACCCTGCCACCTCAGGTGGTAGCTACCATCACTAGGGCCTTGTCTACCATTGGCACAATGATTAATAATGTCCAATGAACCGAAAATGTTGATTGATAAATTTTCTGCCTTGAATAGGATGTGAGTCTGTATTTTCATAAAGCATGGTGATGAGGAGAGTTTGAATGGCCAAGACTCTCTAAGTATCACAGCTGAATAATTGTCAAAAGTATTTGAGTCCCTGCTTCAGAAAGTCTGAATTCAAACAGTACCTACATCACCACATGTTATTTGGGAGGGTTTCAAGAAAAAAAAAAAAAAAAAAACCTTGGCATCATGGATTGTAGCAAATACCAACAAATAATAATAATAAAAAAAAAATCTAAATCTGATCAAATCAAACTCACTAAAGTTTGGATCTTTGAGGACAATGATTCAAAGACAAACATCAAAATCAAAACCAAAAAATTGGTTATTAAGCACAAAATTATGTTTCTGCTATGGCCATCCCAGTTCCCTTTCAGTCGGTCACGTTCGATGTTACATTAGAAAGAGACTGACAAATGGGGTCTCACCCGAGAGCCCAGTCACCTTCGAGTGGTAGCAAAATGAGCCAATAGTACACAGTGTACCTTGGTCTGCAGGATTTGCAGGTACACAGTGTACCTTGGTCTGGCCGATCCCTCTGAGGAAGGACCTTCTTTCTCAAAGACAGGCACTCTCTGGCATCCGCATCCCAACCTTTGGAACCTACATGTGTGGGTTCTGGATGCTTCACGGAAGGTTTAGGTACCCTGCCACCTCGGGTGGTAGCTACCATCACTAGGGCCTTGTCTACCAGATATGCTTATGCTCTGAAGTGGAACATCTTCAAAGAGGAAACACAGACATTACATCCCCTTGCCACATCACTGTTCCGCTGAATGGCTGGGTTACATGACTCGGCTCCTCAGCGAAAACTTGAATGTGAGTTGCTTGCACTGCTCCTTATATACCCACACAGTGAGGTGGAGTTTGCGATGCAAATCCCGCAGACCAAGGTACACTCTGTACCATTGGCTTGTTTTGTTACCACTTGAAGGCTCTCGGGCAAGACCCCATACGTCAGTCTCTTTCTGAAATAATGTCTCCATTCCCTCCTTCAGGGAACGAGGGTTACATACATAACCTAGACGTTCTGAACCTGAACCCTATAGAAGATGCGTGAGGGTGAAAAGACAAGGAGAAGCACTGACATGAACCTGGAAAGGTAGGGTCTGGAGTGATTCTGTATGAAGGAATGGTCTCTGGTTTCTTGTCAAATGTTCTCCAACCTCATCAGGCATTTTAGAAGATATTCAGAACTTTTGTCTTGGCAAAAGAAGGTTACAAAAAGTACTGAATGAAAGGGTTTGATTAATTGTGGCCAATGTGTATTAGAGAAAAACATTTATTTAATAATGACATCTTCCCCATTTTAAATTCTTATTCTTATGTTCTGGTTAGATTTTTGTAAAATGTAAAAAAAAAAAAAGAAAAATCGAAAGGCTTTTTAATGCATATTTATTTTAACATCCTTCTTTGATCATCATTATGATCAGCATATTTTCATGTTTTATAAGGCAAAGCATATGTCAAAATTCCACTGAAAACATATTATGTTGGCAAATACAAATTACACAATATCTGGCAACATGTGTGAGCACACTATAAAAGTGTAAATATCTGTTTTTATTCATGATATAATATATATATATATATTTTTTTTTTCATGCTTAATGAATATTGCAAATAGTTACATTGCACAGAAGAATGGTCACTCAGCAAACCCATTTAAAGAAGTCACAACGACCCACTACATTACACACACAGTATGCTGTTTCATATGCAGCTTCTGTGTTTCCCATGGACAAATATTTATTATGTTCCTTTATAAGAATATCAGGATGTAGACTGTGGTCTGCTAATGAGTGACCTCTGCTCTGTTTTGACTAGTTACTCTATATCTTTTAGCCACTGTCTTTGACAGCCACTGTCAAATTATGGTTGACCTTACAATAATCAAGAGTGAGTTTTCGCATAAAACCCAGCACCCATCTTTGCGGCACCCAAGTAAATGTGCCTCATTAATACACAGATTTAATGCTTCCATTTGTCAGCACTGATGTATTCTGTCATTTGAATGGAAGCAACATAATGTGTGGCATATGGCGACTTCTGTTAAATTTGAAAAAATAAAAAATAAATGTGCGATCTTACCAAGTACAAAATCCATTTAATTTGCCTTAAATGATCAGACAGTTGCTTCACTTAGCTAATTGTTTTGGTTTTAAGGTCCGAGGCGCTGGGGACATGAGTATTAATATTTATAACTTTTATGAGCACAGAAAGATTTGTGTGGTTACATCACCTAATTGTGATTCTTCTTTCACAGACAGCATCTGGGTGATTACCTAAGTCATCCGTCAACAAGACACAACCACACTATTTTCATTAGCCCTAACAAGCTTTGTGATGTTGTGAATTACAATGAAAGTCTAAAGGCTACATGGGGACTTCTAACTTCATGGTTTTTTTCTATATGGGAAAATTGGAAGTGTTTTTGTCAGTGCATTTAAGTGCTTCAGAATATAAATGTTACTGTAAAATTACACTTTTAATCAGGACTGAATAGGATCAACTGGATGTGTCTATTCGATGGGTTTTAGATGATTTAATCCACCTAAGATGCTCTTGAAGATTTGTGTGAGGAACAGATAAGATTTAAATTATTATTCACTCATAATCTTTACAAACGAGGCTTGAGAGCTCTGGTGGATGGGAAGATATTGCTGTATAACAACATAAATGTTGCCCTGCCTCAAATGATTCTAAAACACTTGGAATCTAGTGCTATAAAACAAAAAAAGAAACACATGCACACAAACATACCTATCTACTGTACTATTTTACTTTAAAAATACAGGAGACATATTTTAAGTTTTACAGACTTAAATTCATTAGTAAAAATAAATATATTAAAATTTATTTGAAATACATATTTCATGCTAAGTATACGACACATACATTTAGATATTTATGTACTTATTTAAAAATACCTTCCAATTGCACAAATTGGTATAAAAAAACTGGTATACTTAAAGGATTAGTTCACCCAATAATCAAAATTATGTAATTAATAACTCTCTCCTCATTTCGTTCCAAACCCGTAAGACCTCCATTCATCTTCGGAACACAGTTTAAGATATTTTAGATTTAGTCCGAGAGCTCTCAGTACCTCCATTGAAACTTTGTGTACAGTATACTGTCCAAAAACATCATCAAAGTAGTCCCTGTGACATCAGAGGGTCAGTTAGAATTTTTTGAAGCATCGAAAATACATTTTGGTACAAAAATAGCAAACACTACGACTGTATTCAGCATTCTCTTCCGGTCTGTTTTGAGATTTCAAAACACTGAAGTGTAGTGATATCCGGTTCGCGAATGAATAATTTTTCTCTAATTAAGTTCACAGAGTTTGGCTGTTGCATTTTGTCTCTCACAGCCTGACAGTTTGAGGTTCGTCACGAGCTGCTCACTGAAGATTAAAAAAAAAAAAAAAAAAAAAAAAAACATTTAACATCCATTCATTTAGCAATGCTTTTATCCAAAGAGACTCACAAATGGGAATATTACAAGCACAACCAATTAATCAAAGTGAGAAAACAACATTACTAGCAATACCCAATTTTCAATTAACTAATGAGTACTATTTCCTTCTTACATTCCTGTTATCTTGAGTGTTTTGAACGGTGAGACAGACAGCATTTGTCTTATTCATAAGATTGATTTTACTCGATATTTACTCAATATTTTCCTCCAACATGTAACATAACAGTGTTCTCTATTTAAAATGTATCTAGACTTCTTAATAAATGAAAAGAGGTCATCCATATTGCATGGGCAGTATTGAGTGGAGTATTGCTCCATGTGAAGAATTCATGAGCAGGATACAAATAATAACCTGTGTTGTTGCTCCGCTGGAGTCAGTCGAGGTTACTGTGTCTAAACAAAAGTAATGCTGACTGGCAAACATTAGGAAGTCATTTAAATGGAAGTTTATTGAGATGTGAACTCATTTAAATTAATACACACATTCAAAAGTTACAGGAGCCAGAACATGGGGGAGTTCAGTTTTATTGTGGAAATAGTCAGAGATTCTGCTTACATACAGTCAACCCAAGCCTGAATCAATATACCTCTCTCTTATATATACAGTCTTGTTCAAAATAATAGCAGTACAATGTGACTAACCAGAATAATCAAGGTTTTTCGTATATTTTTTTTATTGCTACGTGGCAAACAAGTTACCAGTAGGTTCAGTAGATTCTCAGAAAACAAATGAGACCCAGCATTCATGATATGCACGCTCTTAAGGCTGTGCAATTGGGCAATTAGTTGAATTAGTTGAAAGGGGTGTGTTCAAAAAAATAGCAGTGTGGCATTCAATCACTGAGGTCATCAATTTTGTGAAGAAACAGGTGTGAATCAGGTGGCCCCTATTTAAGGATGAAGCCAACACTTGTTGAACATGCATTTGAAAGCTGAGGAAAATGGGTCGTTCAAGACATTGTTCAGAAGAACAGCGTACTTTGATTAAAAAGTTGATTAGAGAGGGGAAAACCTATAAAGAGGTGCAAAAAATGATAGGCTGTTCAGCTAAAATGATCTCCAATGCCTTAAAATGGAGAGCAAAACCAGAGAGACGTGGAAGAAAACGGAAGACAACCATCAAAATGGATAGAAGAATAACCAGAATGGCAAAGGCTCAGCCAATGATCACCTCCAGGATGATCAAAGACAGTCTGGAGTTACCTGTAAGTACTGTGACAGTTAGAAGACGTCTGTGTGAAGCTAATCTATTTTCAAGAATCCCCCGCAAAGTCCCTCTGTTAAAAAAAAGGCATGTGCAGAAGAGGTTACAATTTGTCAAAGAACACATCAACTGGCCTAAAGAGAAATGGAGGAACATTTTGTGGACTGATGAGAGTAAAATTGTTCTTTTTGGGTCCAAGGGCCACAGGCAGTTTGTGAGACGACCCCCAAACTCTGAATTCAAGCCACAGTACACAGTGAAGACAGTGAAGCATGGAGGTGCAAGCATCATGATATGGGATATGTTTCTCCTACTATGGTGTTGGGCCTATTTATCGCATACCAGGGATCATGGATCAGTTTGCATATGTTAAAATACTTGAAGAGGTCATGTTGCCCTATGCTGAAGAGGACATGCCCTTGAAATGGTTGTTTCAACAAGACAATGACCCAAAACACACTAGTAAACGGGCAAAGTCTTGGTTCCAAACCAACAAAATTAATGTTATGGAGTGGCCAGCCCAATCTCCAGACCTTAATCCAATTGAGAACTTGTGGGGTGATATCAAAAATGCTGTTTCTGAAGCAAAACCAAGAAATGTGAATGAATTGTGGAATTTTGTTAAAGAATCATGGAGTGGAATAACAGCTGAGAGGTGCCACAAGTTGGTTGACTCCATGCCACACAGATGTCAAGCAGTTTTAAAAAACTGTGGTCATACAACTAAATATTAGTTTAGTGATTCACAGGATTGCTAAATCCCAGAAAAAAAAAAAAAAATGTTTGTACAAAATAGTTTTGAGTTTGTACAGTCAAAGGTAGAGACTGCTATTTTTTTTAACACACCCCTTTCAACTAATTGCCCAATTGCACAGCCTTAAGAGCGTGCATATCATGAATGCTGGGTCTTGTTTGTTTTCTGACAATCTACTGAACCTACTGGTAACTTGTTTGCCACGTAGCAATAAAAAATATACTAAAAACCTTGATTATTCTGGTTAGTCACATTGTACTGCTATTATTTTGAACAAGACTGTATATATATATATATATATATATATATATATATATATATATATATATATATATATATATATATATATATATATATATATTCTATACATACACAAACCCGATTCCAAAAAAGTTGGGACACTGCACAAATTGTGAATAAAAACAGAATGCTATGATGTGGAAGTTTCAAATTTCAATATTTTATTCAGAAAACAACAGATGAGATTATCATTTTAAGGAAAAAAAAAAGTTGATTTTAAATTTCATGGCATCAACACATCTCAAAACAGTTGAGACAAGGTTATGTTTACCACTGTGTGCCTCTTTTTATAACTGAGGAGACAAGTTGCTCAAGTTTAGGAATAGGAATGTTGTCCCATTCTTGTCTAATACAGGCATCTAGTTGCTCAACTTTCTTAGGTTTTCTTTGTTGCATCTTTCTCTTTATGATGTGCCAAATGTTTTCTATGTCTTAAAGATCTGGACTGTAGGCTGGCCATTTCAGTACCCGGATCCTTCTTCTACGCAGCCATGATGTTGTAATTGATGCAGTATGTGGACTGGCATTGTCATGTTGGAAAATGCAAGGACTTCCCTTAAAGAGACGACGTCTGGATGGGAGCATATGTTGTTCTAGAACTTGGATATGCCTTTCAGCATTGATGGTGCCTTTCCAGATGTTTAAGCTGCCCATGCCACATGCACTCATGCAACCCCATACCATCAGAGATGCAGGCTTCTGAACTGAGCGCTGATAACAACCTGGGTTGTCCTTGTTCTCTTTAGTCCGGATGACATGTTGTCCCAGTTTTCCAAAAAGAACTTCAAATTTTTATTCCAGTTGAAACCAGTTTTCACTCCCTCCAGAAAATCTGTGGCAATATTTTCCAGTCCCTCCAGAAAAAAAACGTGATTATGCGATCGCCTGACTTAATGCATAATCAGCCAATTGCCGCATATTTATGCGGGGGTCGCATTTTTTCAAATACGTTGCACTTTCGCCACATAAATTGCTGATTTCAGGAAGCAAAATATGCGGAGGTAGCATGATTTCATAATAATAATAATTTTTGTTGCAAAAAAGTCACATATATATTAGCAGAAAGTTGAAAAATGTTGCATTTACTTCACACAAGTATTTCCCAATGGGAACCTTATGAAGTGACGTAATTGCGCGATGTGAACATCATCTGTGAAGCCCGCGGTAAAACCAGGGTGAAGGATGCAAATCATTCTTATCTGGCAACAAAAATAAGCGCAAAAGACCGCGCGAAGCAGTTACCTGGTGTGTTACATGAAAGTGGGGGCAAATTATTTTGAGAGAGGGATTAGGATGAGGATGGCGAATGATAGGCCAGTGTTAGAGGCTACGCAGTTAGTTTTCATTTTCACAGTGGACTGTTGTAGTTTCATTCAGAAGTTGATGCACCTCTACAGTTGTAAGATTGTACTTTTTTGTTACAGAATAGTACCAAAACCTTACAGTTGTATATTAGTAGTATGCAAAATAATTTATGTTGCAGTAAGAAATTGCACTTTGCAATTCCTGTAAAACAGCATTTGTATATTTGTGTGTACATTTTATTTGTATTCATTTTTACAGAAGTTTTTGAATATTCCTTTTGTAAAGCTAGATAACTTGTTTGACTCAGTGTTTTGTAAGTTTGAGCCATGTGTTAATTAAGGTCTGAAATAAAACAGAATGAGAACTTAAATATTATGTGATTTAGTATGCTTGCTTATCATAGGAAGTCATAAGAAATGACTCTTTACAGTAAGGTAGTAGCCTAGTGAGAACAGGGTTTTGGGGGGGGGGGGGTTACCTTTTTTTTCTCTTTTTCATCAAACCACAGTTTTTGCAAGTTCCTGCAATTTCATTGCATAAGATTACAAAAATATCCCGCATATTTTTTGGAAGTCATAGGTCTAAATAAAATTGAAAATTTATGTATCATTAATTTAAATAGGTTACTTACCTTGAAATGAAACTTAGAAATTATTTTGTTGTAATTTTTCCTTCATGTAATAGTCTATTGTCTAAAACATGAGTATAAACACATTTAGTACAACACATTTAAAAACTTGTCAGTCAATCTTGCTTCATAAAAGAAATTGCTATAATTATTGTCACGTTCATGAACTTTCTGTTTCCTTTTTTGGTCACCTTCCTCCTAGTTTTGGTTAATTTATTCTTCCCACCTGTTTCCAGTTCCCTCATCACCTCCTGATTGTTTAAATACCTGTTCTGTTGAGTTCTCCCTGTTCCGTGATTGTTTGTATGTTTAGATGTTGATGTGTTTGAATGTAAATGTATTAACAAGTGATAGTGTTGTGTAGTGCCGCTTTTGTGGAGTGGGAGAAAAACGGATCTTCATGGACCGTCAGCATCGCCGAAGAGGATATCTCCAGCCCCACTCCCGACCCAGAGACCAGCCAGCCACCATCACGCCGCACGGAGCCAGAGCCCACCGCAGCCGCAGAGCCCGAGCCATCCGCTGACAGGAAGCAGGATCTCGAGAGCACGACTGACCAGGGGTGCGAGCCGGCAACACCGTGCATCGTAGGAGTCCTCGTGGAGATCGAGGGCATGGAGGAAAGCCCTGCCCACACTCCTGCGACTGAGGGTGAGCTGTATGCGATCTCGGGAAAGAACATGGAGCAACGTCTGGATAGGGCTGTAGTACTCGAGTCCGGTCTTGGACTCGAGTCCGGACTCGAGACATTTTTCTGTCGTCTCGGACTTGTCTCGGACTCGTTGAATTTGCACTCGGACTTGTCTCGGACTTGGCCATTGGACTCGCCAAGTCTTCTAGTTGGTCTCGACCGAGTCCAGCAAAAAAATAAAATAAAAAATGTCTCCTTCAAAACAAAACCACATTTGCATGATGTCGCGACTGAAAACGTGTGGAAAACACTAGGCGCGCCGCTCTCCTTATTTCCAAAGCACTCTGTAATCTGCGCTAGCGCTCTAGTGGCGTCTGCTGTTGCTGGGCAACCATGACCCGCTCTCCATGATGACGCAGAAGTTTCAGCAAAGAATAAATGGATTTCCAGCACTAAACATCCCTTGCAGTAGCTCTGCTAATAGATTCATTTAAAAAATGGCTATCCTTGAACAACTATGATCATCTGTTTCTCCATCTTAGCTTTCAGTATTGTTCCGGGAAAGGATGTGCATGACCAGTGGTGCATTTACTGCGACCTGAAAAGTTTAGATGTTTCTAATTTAATTTTCTACCTGTTAGATTGTGTTTTACCTACACCTAGATAGCCTTTTTTTATCAATAAACGCGTATTAATGTATAGCCTTATGCAACAATTAGTACATATGTACATTTTAAAAACTTTATATATGACATTACATATTTACATTTTCATGTAACAGCCAGTATTTGTATCTGTAACAATCACAATTTTTTTCCTATCTGCATTCGGATACAACATCGTACAGTTACTTGATAAGACTGTTATGACTTTTTATATATTTTTTCGTAGTTATCACTGAACAAGTATGTCGTGTTAAACTGAAATAATTATTAATTTCATGACATGTCATGACAAACGTTTAGTGATCATTTGAACACGACTGAATCCATTCAATGCACACATTCTCATTACGCAGAACACTTTGAGCGAGTCTTAATGTTAATGAACTTCACTAAACAGATGTGTGTGTTCCGCGCAAACCAGCAAAAGGTAAATATGCAAACATGTAGGACAAGTAGACAATGTATCCGTATCGAAGCTGATTATTAGCCTACTCTTGAGAGAGAACTGATTTGGTTTTTGAGAGACTGAGATGCGCAGCGCGGCTGTTTGATTGGCGAGCGCGCTGTGCTTATTCCATTCATTCGTATCATGGAAGCCTAAGCTTTCAATATTTGCCTTTTAAATATATACAAATAATATAACGTGTAGCTATGATGTATTATTATAGGTAAAATTACTCTTGCAACGCTCTGATTTCTGAGAGATAAACAGAGAGGTGACAACAATGCGGTGTTTGATTTGCGCTCTTTTCACTCATAAAGTTTACATTCATTCACTTCTGGCGCTGATGCCCTGGCTCACCTGTTATCTAGCAAACACCAGACTCTGTCAGCTTTAGCCGAGTATTCAGGCAGAATTATTCCTTGAGCGTTATTCGTTTTTTAAGCCATTATCCGTGCCATTCCGAATAAGGTATTCGGCTTCAGGCACAACCCTAATTATTACATTACATATTTTATTTTTACATGCAACATAAATAAGGTCATATAGTTAACAGCTCCACGCAATATTGTAATTCTAAAATTCACGTGGTACTTGCAATCACTTTGTATTCATTATGGTTAATGCATGCTGGAGTAGTCGATTGTTTCCGACAGTGCTCGACTAGTCTATGCAAGCACTAGTATAGTATGACAAAAATTTCGCTGTATTTATGTGCGCATGTCCAGTAGAGCCAAACGTATCCCTTCTAGCCTTGCTGCGCGCATTTGTCATATCCCGAGCTTTGCGTGTGTCTGTGCACTGTGCCAAGGCATCTGTCATATACATTTTTGACCACAGATATAATGTCAACAAAAAATAAAGTACATAAAAATTATTTGACCTTACAGTTCCAAACTTTGTTCTTTTATCCAAGTTTAGCTCCCAGGGTCGGACTGGGGGTAAAACCAGTACTCATTAGCAAGGCCCCAAAGGAAGAGAGGGCCCTTGAAAAGTATGAATCTGAAATATATATTTTTTACCTGGATATTTTCATGGGTGGGGGCCATGGGGGCCCATCAGGACTGCCTATGCATAGGGCCCAGGATCTTGTTTAACGCCCCTGTTAGCTTTAACCCTAATTATACACACTTGAACCTAATCAAGCTCTTACTAGACACACTAATCTTCCAGGTGTTTTAAGGCCAGTTGGAGCTAAACTTTTCAGGACATTGGCCATCCAGGATGTAGTTTGGAGACCCCTGTCCTACAGAGTTGTTACTTTGCACATGCTTTTTGATCATTACAAATAATAATGTAAAATTATTTTCTTAGAATAGGAGATATGCTTTCTCTCGCATCACAAACATTATCAGTAGTTAAGTATGTGGTCTTGAAGAGGACCCTTTTTTCTTTCATTTGGACTCGGTCTTGGACTTGGACTCGAAACTTTTGGACTTGGACTTGACTTGGACTCGAACCTCTTTGGACTCGGTCTTGACTCGGTCTCGACTAGTCCTGGACTTGGACTTGACTTGGACTCGACAAAGCCGGACTTGACTACAGCTCTACGTCTGGACCTTATGGACTGGTCTATGGAGGTAATCCCTAATTTTCCTGTTTTTCCGCTGATTCCGTCCAGCCCTAATCCCCCTGTATACCCTCTCAGTCTCCCACTCCTACATCCTCCAGTCAGTTCCTATGCTCCATTTCTGCTGGTTCTGCCCAGCCATGAATTTTCTGTTTCTCCGCTGGTTCCGCCCAGCCCTGAATTTTCTGTTTCTCCGCTGGTTCCGCCCAGCCCTGAGTTTTCTGTTTCTCCGCTGGTTCCGCCCAGCCCTGAATTTTCTGTTTCTCCGCTGGTTCCGCCCAGCCCTGAGTTTTCTGTTTCTCCGCTGGTTCCGCCCAGCCCTGAGTTTTCTGTTTCTCCGCTGGTTCCGCCCAGCCCTGAATTTTCTGTTTCTCCGCTGATTCCGCCCAGCCCTGAATTTTCTGTTTCTCCGCTGGTTCCGCCCAGCCCTGAATCTTCTGTGTCTCCGCTGGTTCCGCCCAGCCCTGAATCTTCTGTGTCTCCGCTGGTTCCGCCCAGCTCTGAACCTTCTGTGTCTCCGCTGGTTCCGCCCCGCTCTGAATCTTCTGTGTCTCCTGTGTTCCCTCCCGGCCTCCCTCTCCCACCTCCTCCTGGACCTGCCGGTCCCTCCGATCCACTTCGCTGGTTCCGTCCAGCCCTGATCCTCCTGTCCTTCCTCCCATCCTTCCTCTCTCTCCTCCTCCTAGACCAGCCAGTTCCTCGTCATCCCTGCTGGTGCCAGTCAGTCCCGCAGCTCACCCTCAGTCCGCGCCATCTGGGTGCGATGGTTCGCCGCTGGACTGCCAGTCTCCAGCTCCGCCTTGGCGCGTTAAGGCCCTGTCTCCGCCTCCAGCCTTGAGCCCTGGACTCCTCCTCGGTCCTTCGACCCAGCGGCTCCACCTTGGCTCTTAGCTCCCTCGTCTCCACCGTGGCCTGGCATCCCACCTGCTCCACCGGGCTCCCTCGTCCCTCCGGCTCCACCTTGGTCAGTCGTCGACCATCCGCCACCTCGGGACTCCACTCCTCTGGTTCCACCTCGTCACTCCATCCCTCCGTCTCTGTCAGGCTCCTCCTTCCCTCCGGTTCCACCTCCATCCTTGGTCGCTCCGGCTCCACAGCGGTCTGCCAGGACCCCGCCTCCGCCTTGGTCGCCTGAGCCTTGTGCTCCACCTAGGCCCTCCGGATCCTCGACGTCACCCTGGCTCTGCGGCTGTGCTGCTCCATCTTGGGCTCCTCACCCACCGGTGCAGTCTCCGCCTGTTGGCACCCTGGTGTCGTCGACCCCTCCTTCACCAGGGCTCCTCCCGCCGTCGACTCCACCATGGATCTCCGTCCTGGCTGGTCTCTGGTGGACCATCTGGCTCCTCCTGCTTCGGACTCCTCCCTGGCTCCTCCCTCCATCCACTCCACTCTGGTCCCTACCTCCATGCTCCCTCGTCACCTGCTCTTGGCCTGCTCCTCGCCCGCCTCCAGAACCCCCACCCTCCCTCCGCTGGTTTTCCTCTTGCGGTGCGAGGACGCACCGTTCCGGGAGGGGGCTTTCTGTTCATGAACTTTCTGTTTCCTTTTTTGGTCACCTTCCTCCTAGTTTTGGTTAATTGATTCTTCCCACCTGTTTCCAGTTCCCTCATCACCTCCTGATTGTTTAAATACCTGTTCTGTTGAGTTCTCCTTGTTCCGTGATTGTTTGTATGTTTAGATGTTGATGTGTTTGAATGTAAATGTATTAACAAGTGATAGTGTTGTGTGTAGTCTGTAATCTCCTTCGTCTTCCAGTAAAACTCCTCATTTTTTCCCGATCCTCCTCTTGTACCTTATTTTACGTTCAGCACTACCTTAGTTTGTAACAATTATAGGGTATTAGATGCATATCAATTTTCAATAAGAATAAACCATAAAAAAAACACTTTTACTGTACAATTAATTATTGCTGGTGCACTAAGACAAATGTGGTTTCTGTTGTACGCTCCCCTCTTAAAGGTTGGTTGTAGGAGTAACCTTATGTAAATTTGGGGCACTAGTATACATTTTCGCTGAAATAGCAGATTGCCTCACGACTGCGTGCTTTTCTTTTGGCTGAGTTTTGAACTTTCATAACAGAAAATTGCAGGTTCATTCAAACGATTCTTGTGGAGTCTGTTGTCTGTCACATGAATGATGTGTGTGAGCTCAGCTTGCTCGAGCAGCTTCTTTCACTGGTCCGATCTGATAAATGGTCCGTGCAGCTTTTCTAGCTTAATTCTAATGATTTCATCAAACTTTCACATTTCACCAGAAATTGTTATTATTTTTAAGTAATACTTGTCTAAACAGCTAATCTATAAATGTAATAAACAAGAATACCATTCATTTACAATCGATCTGATTCTCTGGGGGGGGAAATGGACTAAAGGGAATTTAAACTTTTTTTAATGTATAAAAAAAAAAAAAAACAACAATTAACGTTTCAGACACATTATTTAATGTTATAATATTTATATACATCATACGATTATATTAAAAGTTACTTACCTCATAATCAGGCAGACGGCCGCTGATGTCGCTGACTGGACTGTTAAAATTTGAACGGAGTGAAGCGGGAAACATATTTAACCCAACAGTTGGGTTATAACTAAAAATAACCCAATGACAATAAATAAATAAATAAATAACCCAGCAAATTTTAAGATAGCCCAACACATTGACCCAATATGTGTGACCCAATGGTTAGGTTAAAAAAAACAACTGTGTAAATGTAAAATATGTTCTTTATTTCATTAATTTTAATAATTGCAGTTGAAAATAAATATTATACATATGATTAAATAATGAAAATAACTTATTGAAAGTTCAGAAAGCTTACACAGTTCGCATTAGAATGAAATTTAAGCACTAATAAATACTAGTAATATTAATAAGTATCGATAAATACTACACAAGCACACCAAATTTTGCAGTCCATACCTTTTAAAATGTATAAATGTAAAATTATAAAATGTATTGAATGTGCACTTATATTCTACTTCAAATTTTAAAATATTCTAAACTATTAAAAACACTTGCAAATAATATATTATCATGGAAATAATAGGCCATTTAAGTGTATTAAAAAGAGAAACTTACGTGACAGTTTCTTAACACATTAAGAAAATACACTTTGTAATAATGTCAAATACAAAGTTTGTATTGAAGTTAAAAATAACACATTTCTGACCTTTTGACTAACATATTAAAGCACATGTAAAGTACTTGATATTTAAAACTATTTATCACTCGATAATAAATTTAAAATGCACCTAGGGCAAAAGCTGCTTTAAAAGCAAAGGATGCTCACACCAAATGTTGATTTAATTTAGATAATATTAATCAATTGATAAATAAAATCTATTTATTATATTCTTTTTTGACTCCATACTTATTTAACAGCATTTTTATACAAATGTTTCTAAAACTTTTAACAGTATTGTAGCTTTACGGAAATGTCTCTTGAACCATCTTGGAGACGTTGAAACCGTTCTTCTTTACTCTGTCTCAGTTTGTTCTGTTTCTTCATGTCATTCCAAACAGTCTGGATGATGATCAGATCTCAGATCTGTGGAGCACTGGCTCCTTGCGCAAACAAAACTCGGAGGAATATTTGGAAATGTAAACTGATATTCCTACTGACACACTACAGCAAACTATTTAAATAAATAACTTAAAACCCATTATTTCTAAATTATGATGGCTGATAACCTTATAGGTGGATCTCAGAGAACTATACAATAATAATAATAATAATAATAATAATAATAATAATAATAATAATAATAATAATAATAATAATAATAATAATAAATGCTGTTAAATACAATTAAGTGTCAAAAAACATTACATTCAGTTCAAACTTAAGTATATTATTTTGAAGAATATTATTACTGTAATAAGAGCTCTTTTTAAGTGTTTTTTATATACTTTTAAAAAGATAGCCTATTTAAAAATGCAGTTGATTGAAAATCAAAGTAAGATATACTTAGAGTTTGGATACCTACAAAAAAAAAAAAAAAAAAAAAACATCTGCAAAAACTCCCCACACACCCGCACTTTTTGTGCACTTGTGAACACACACAGAGACCTGAGGCTGCTGCAGGCTTTGAATGTGTCTTATCTTTCCTCCCAGCGAACATCCAGGGAGGTTCAGCAGTAGAAAGGCAGAGAGTGCTGAGACGACTGAACCTGCTTCAAAAACCTGTCTTATTGAGCAGCTGTGGCGTGTTGGTGAGGGGCTATCGGCCATCTACACCCCTGACATCAAAGACGCTCGCCAATGCTTCTCTCATGGGTCTGCGACAGGGTTTAAATGAGCTGAATGCAAGATTAGATTGTCACTCAAATGACTTATTAGGAAATAAATCGTTCTGGAGGGCTGACACTGCCAATAGAAGTGTAATCCTAAGACATCAATGACACATGACCCTGACACACTTTGGGAACTTCCTCGCTGAGTTACACAAGCAGACTATAAGTGCTTTTGAATACATTTTAGACTGACAAATTCATGGATTTCCTCCTTCCCTAAAAGGGAAAGTTCTGAGAACTTTGGCAAGTTCTGATAACTTTTATCCTGGCAAGATTCTCTTAAAGTTACGAACATTCTTTCAGTAATGGAAATAGAGTTATCTGGTTTTGTGAACATTTGAGGACATATTTACACGTATTACACTAAATACACTTATACACCACTTCAATCACTGATTGTTTATTTAAAGTTATCTGGTAATAGCACTCTCAAAACATTAGCACTTTGTTTTACAGTATTTTCAGATGATTCAGAGAACATTGTTTTACAGTATTTTCAGATGATTCAGAGAGCATTCAGATGTATGTTTCCCCTAATGTTTGTAAAATTATCAAATGGGATGTTCATGTTCCCTAAATGTGTCCTCTAATGTTCACATGACCAAGAATGTTGGTTTGTTCAGTTAACCATTTTATTATTATTATTATTATTATTATTATTATTATTATTATTATTATTATTATTATTATTATTATTATTAAAAGACTCAGATTTAGTTTTTTTTTTTTTTTTTTTTTTTTTTTTTAAGTAAAATTTTTGTTAGCTGAGTAAAAAAAAAAAAAAACTGGACATGGCCTAAAATACAGTGCATAAAAGTCACTTACAAACTGATATATACTGTAGCTGCTTTCAGGAGACAGTTTATTCATAATATGTCTGACCTGGCTAATGCAAACAAGCAAATTACATGTCATAAGACAGTTATTTCCATGAGTTGGACTGTTTTATATCAATTACCAACTGCACATGAAATCTCTTTTGGGGATTTCCCTAAACTATAGCTACAACACATATGCAGTAAATACAAACACACCCCATTACAAGCACAAACTAACTTCAATAATCTCTCTTATCAATTCAGACCAACAGCTCTGTGCAGTTAAACATCCAGTGGTGAATAAAAGCCGCACATAACTCATTATGACTGCCCGAGAACACGTTTAGGCCAGCTCAAGTGTGTGGATGCTGATTATTCTGGTACAAAGGCAAAGCAAAGCTTTATTTTAGTTGTGATTAAACAGCCATGACATCTGAGATGAAACATGTTGTTTTCATTACTAATTAGTAATTTCACAAGTCTTTTCTAGATTTTTTAAAACCATCTCAAATTGCACTTAACTCTGCCATTAAAGGTCATTGATCCAAAAATAAACATTTCTCATCAAATGTTTATTTAACTGTCTGTCTCACAAAGAGGACCATAACAATTATCAATGCAAACTGTTGTTTTTTATGTTACTAAAAAAGGATTGCACATGCAGAGTGGAATTTGTATAAATCAGACTGCAGGTAGAACAATACTCATAATAGTTTTGTAAATGTATTAAAAAGTTAAATTTAAATGGAAAAAAAATGCATACATTTACAGACTGATTATTTTAATTCAGAATGTACACAGCAAAACATTTTTGAGACTGACGTGGTGATGTCGTTTTTGCCACGTGCAAACAAGCAAACTAGAAGACACTTTTCATAATACTTTCTTATTAGAGGTTTGCAATCATGAGAAGAAGGGCGAGGCTACATGCTTCTTAACCAGTCACATCATGTTTTCATTTATAGACTTGATCTGATTTTATTGGTTCAAAAACAAACAAGTCATATTCTTCATTTGAATATCATTCACTTCTTTTTTTTAGAAATATAAAAACTCAATAGTAATACACATTAATTTATCATATGTGTACAGTTAAGCTAATGAGTCATCATGGCAATTAAAAGAACCTTGGAAGTGAATCTTATATACTTTCAACCACCTAAACAGCCTTGATCCAATAATTCCCTCCTGTGTTCATCTGTATTTCAGTCAGCCATCGTCAAAGCATTTTCAAATCAATGCCTGCCTTTCATATGAGAGGTGTAGAGCTGTAGTCAAGTCCGGCTTTGTCGAGTCCAAGTCAAGTCCAAGTCCAGGACTAGTCGAGACCGAGTCAAGACCGAGTCCAAAGAGGTTCGAGTCCAAGTCAAGTCCAAGTCCAAAAGTTTCGAGTCCAAGTCCAAGACCGAGTCCAAATGAAAGAAAAAAGGGTCCTCTTCAAGACCACATACTTAACTACTGATAATGTTTGTGATGCGAGAGAAAGCATATCTCCTATTCTAAGAAAATAATTTTACATTATTATTTGTAATGATCAAAAAGCATGTGCAAAGTAACAACTCTGTAGGACAGGGGTCTCCAAACTACATCCTGGATGGCCAATGTCCTGAAAAGTTTAGCTCCAACTGGCCTTAAAACACCTGGAAGATTAGTGTGTCTAGTAAGAGCTTGATTAGGTTCAAGTGTGTATAATTAGGGTTAAAGCTAACAGGGGCGTTAAACAAGATCCTGGGCCCTATGCATAGGCAGTCCTGATGGGCCCCCATGGCCCCCACCCATGAAAATATCCAGGTAAAAAATATATATTTCAGATTCATACTTTTCAAGGGCCCTCTCTTCCTTTGGGGCCTTGCTAATGAGTACTGGTTTTACCCCCAGTCCGACCCTGGGAGCTAAACTTGGATAAAAGAACAAAGTTTGGAACTGTAAGGTCAAATAATTTTTATGTACTTTATTTTTTGTTGACATTATATCTGTGGTCAAAAATGTATATGACAGATGCCTTGGCACAGTGCACAGACACACGCAAAGCTCGGGATATGACAAATGCGCGCAGCAAGGCTAGAAGGGATACGTTTGGCTCTACTGGACATGCGCACATAAATACAGCGAAATTTTTGTCATACTATACTAGTGCTTGCATAGACTAGTCGAGCACTGTCGGAAACAATCGACTACTCCAGCATGCATTAACCATAATGAATACAAAGTGATTGCAAGTACCACGTGAATTTTAGAATTACAATATTGCGTGGAGCTGTTACTATATGACCTTATTTATGTTGCATGTAAAAATAAAATATGTAATGTAATAATTAGGGTTGTGCCTGAAGCCGAATACCTTATTCGGAATGGCACGGATAATGGCTTAAAAAACGAATAACGCTCAAGGAATAATTCTGCCTGAATACTCGGCTAAAGCTGACAGAGTCTGGTGTTTGCTAGATAACAGGTGAGCCAGGGCATCAGCGCCAGAAGTGAATGAATGTAAACTTTATGAGTGAAAAGAGCGCAAATCAAACACCGCATTGTTGTCACCTCTCTGTTTATCTCTCAGAAATCAGAGCGTTGCAAGAGTAATTTTACCTATAATAATACATCATAGCTACACGTTATATTATTTGTATATATTTAAAAGGCAAATATTGAAAGCTTAGGCTTCCATGATACGAATGAATGGAATAAGCACAGCGCGCTCGCCAATCAAACAGCCGCGCTGCGCATCTCAGTCTCTCAAAAACCAAATCAGTTCTCTCTCAAGAGTAGGCTAATAATCAGCTTCGATACGGATACATTGTCTACTTGTCCTACATGTTTGCATATTTACCTTTTGCTGGTTTGCGCGGAACACACACATCTGTTTAGTGAAGTTCATTAACATTAAGACTCGCT
Organism: Carassius auratus; assembly: GCF_003368295.1. Lineage (NCBI taxonomy): Eukaryota > Metazoa > Chordata > Actinopteri > Cypriniformes > Cyprinidae > Carassius > Carassius auratus. Next base: position 2,833,690 of record NW_020528035.1, on the reverse strand, counting down.
CAAAGTGTTCTGCGTAATGAGAATGTGTGCATTGAATGGATTCAGTCGTGTTCAAATGATCACTAAACGTTTGTCATGACATGTCATGAAATTAATAATTATTTCAGTTTAACACGACATACTTGTTCAGTGATAACTACGAAAAAATATATAAAAAGTCATAACAGTCTTATCAAGTAACTGTACGATGTTGTATCCGAATGCAGATAGGAAAAAAATTGTGATTGTTACAGATACAAATACTGGCTGTTACATGAAAATGTAAATGTGTAATGTCATATATAAAGTTTTTAAAATGTACATATGTACTAATTGTTGCATAAGGCTATACATTAATACGCGTTTATTGATAAAAAAAGGCTATCTAGGTGTAGGTAAAACACAATCTAACAGGTAGAAAATTAAATTAGAAACATCTAAACTTTTCAGGTCGCAGTAAATGCACCACTGGTCATGCACATCCTTTCCCGGAACAATACTGAAAGCTAAGATGGAGAAACAGATGATCATAGTTGTTCAAGGATAGCCATTTTTTAAATGAATCTATTAGCAGAGCTACTGCAAGGGATGTTTAGTGCTGGAAATCCATTTATTCTTTGCTGAAACTTCTGCGTCATCATGGAGAGCGGGTCATGGTTGCCCAGCAACAGCAGACGCCACTGGAGCGCGAGCGCAGATTACAGAGTGCTTTGGAAATAAGGAGAGCGGCGCGCCTAGTGTTTTCCACACGTTTTCAGTCGCGACATCATGCAAATGTGGTTTTGTTTTGAAGGAGACATTTTTATTTTATTTTTTTGCTGGACTCGGTCGAGACCAACTAGAAGACTTGGCGAGTCCAATGGCCAAGTCCGAGACAAGTCCGAGTGCAAATTCAACGAGTCCGAGACAAGTCCGAGACGACAGAAAAATGTCTCGAGTCCGGACTCGAGTCCAAGACCGGACTCGAGTACTACAGCCCTAGAGAGGTGATAAAAGAAGTTTGTCTTCCTTGCCAGATGCCTCCATATCTTCCATTCATTAATAACTGCTAATTAAAAAAAGCCACTGAACGAGTCAAAACATGCCCTGGATGCCAGCTGAGTGAAAGTGGCCTTTCAACTATTTATGGAGGTGTGACACAGAAATCTGCTGCTCAGTCATTTTGAAACAGAAATACGATGACCTCACATTAAATTTGAGTCCAAGCGGACAGGCATATGGCTGTTTACTGTGATTGCCTCATTTCTGCACTGCTTTGTGTGCTATGGAAGCACACATCTTGTAAGAAAATGTCGTTCTACTTTTATGCAAATGCATCAATAACTCACTCTGATGCTGCCATCAACTAAAATAAAATATAAACTGCTCTTTTCATGTGGAAAAGTGGTGCCATAAAAGTCCATATGACTGCTGACAGTTTTGCATGATAGCCTTGTTTGCCTATAGGTTGAAGATAACTTTGTTTTGCATCATTCAACCCAAAATGTCAGTGTTTGGCTGGTTAGCATACACAGACCAGTAGATGCTTTATCTACAGCATTTTGGAGGCAAAGAGCAATGACAGCCATTCAGAAGTGCTGTGGATTGTCATGAACTAAAATTAAAGGCATAGCTCACCCAAAAATGAAAATTGTATGTTTATCTGCTTAGTTGATTTCTATATGAATTTATTGTAAAATGTAGCCTAATTTAATCCTGAATTGTCAGCATTCTTACTCCAATTCTCATATGCGGATGGATAGATAGTTAGATAGTTCTATAGACAGTCTCTCAACACAATGCTTCCAGATCAGTGTAGCAGAATGCAGATGAAATCCAGTGGTCACATAACTGGCCAAGCAACGACTGCTGAGATCAATAGAAATGCAATCAGATAATTTTCTATAGGTGTTTCAGATCAAACTTGCCACAATATTTGCTGTGTAATTAAAACACAATAATAATACCCAAAGATTGCTGAACTTTAGTGAAAGCACCAGTAGTTGTTTTTTTAAAAGCAAACATGACTGCTTTGATTCATGTCTGTAAGTCCCATCTGAGACACAAGATCTATGAATTATTAGTTGAAATTTGAGGATAAAAATAAAACAAATCCTATTTTCCTCAGATAATGGCAAACAAATTACATTTACAAGATGTCATTTTATGGCACATGTGAAAAACAGGCACAATATTCATAAGTAAAAGCAAATGCAAAATAGAGCTATGTGTGTTAACTATAAAAAAGCATCTGGCCCTGTAGTGTATTATTCAGAGTTTTCCTTCATGATTAATAATCCAGTGACCGACAGCTGCTCCACTACAACACAGACACACACACACACACACACACACACACATGGATCCAAAAGTCTGAGACCACTAGACCACTTTTGCATTCTTTTCATAAAAAAAAAAAAAAAAAAAAAAAAAAAAAAAAATTATTATTAGTATTAAAGACAATCAACAAAATGTAGCCTGTATCCTTTTTTACATTGCATTTTGCAGAATATTTATGTCTGTCTTAAATTTTAATGGCAGGACCACTGGAGATACAAGAACAAAACCTGATAATTATGTTCTCCTGCAGAATTTGAGATGATCCAAGAGTCTCAGAGCAAGAAAAACATCCCACCATCCATACAAAGAGTCACACAATCATGACACTAATTTACTTATATTTGATTAGTCAATAGTGCACAATTTCAAATGTTTCTTATTCAATGCACATCATTACTTTTATTGGTTTTGAATGTTTAGAAAAAATATTTCTAGTGGTTATTAACGAGGGGGGCCCTGAATGGTTTTCTAAATTTAGATTTTGAATTAATGTACTATACCTAAATTAATAAATTATAAAAATATCAAAGCGATCAAATGATTAAGATTATTTTGGAAACTATTAATTGTGTATCTTTTAAACAAATAAATTGTATATATATATATATATATATATATATATATATATATATATATATATATATATATATAATAGTCAGTTATGCAAAAGTTTTGATTCAGCTTTCAATTTCATAAAACACTTGCAAAACATAAGACAAAATAATCTAACAAGAATTAATAATATGGCAAAGGTGTTTGCAAATGTTTGCTTGTGAGATGCATTTGTGATATTTGAAATGCATTGCTTCATTTTGAAAGCGATATGAGGCAATTTGCATTTTGTATGTGCAACTCTTGGATTAAAAATTTTGAAAAAGAAAAAAAAGAAAGAAATAAAGAGGCAAAGTTTTCAAAATGTGTGTAATCAGCTAAAAAAAAAATAATAAAAAATTAATAAAAATAAACAAACAAACAAACCAAAAACATTTAATCCTAATATTAATGTAGTAAAGTTTTTAACACTTTAGTATAGTGACCGATTCTCACTAGTAACTAGTTGCTTATTAGCAGGCCTGTTATTAACATACTGGCTGTTTATTAATACTTATAAAGCTCATATTAACTACATTGCTAATTATTATAATTGTCACAGTTATGTTCTGTTTTGGTTTAGTTTTACCTGTGTTTCTGTTTCCTGATTTAGTTAGTCATTAGTTGCTATGGTTTTTGATTAATTAGCTCCACACCTGTTTCATTTCTCCCTAATTATCTTTTCTAATATTTGAATCCTGTATGTTGCTTTAGCTCCTCAGTTCTGCTATTAATGTTGCTTGTGTTGGTTTCAATATTTATTAAATACTTTGCACTTTCTACATCTGCACGAGACAATCATTAAAAAAAAATAAAAAATAAAAAAATACGACTGCTATCCAGATATGGGTCATCATTGACCTGTGTTGACTGAGTCATTAATTAAATATTCTCTGCATCAGTGGAGCAGAATTAATGAGAATGTTTCTTTGGCTTGAGTTATGCTTCAGCCCATGAACTTGGCAAGTGAGTTGGAGACGGTGCAGTAGGGTGGCCAGAAAAGAACACTGCCCCCTTTCTAAATATGTTACCAATTCTGTTTGACACTATTTGGACTGCTAACACATTAAATTAGTCCTCTTACATTTGTGTGTACACACAATTCACATCACAGCCAAGTATTAGATGTTTTAAAGGGATAGGCCAACAAAATGATAATCCTGTCATCATTTACTCACCCTCATGTTGACATCAAAACACAAATTAAAACCAACCCTTCTGATCCCTCCACACAAAGTCCAGCTAAAGAGAACTGAGAAGAACCAAGAAGGCATCATAAAATGAATCCACATGTATTGAGCAGTTTAATCCAAGAGATGATCAGATTTAATTTAGGCTTTTATTTACATATAAACAAACATACTATAATAAAATGCATCATATATGTTAAACACATTAGCTTGTGTAGCAAATTTAAGCTAAAAATGGAAATGTATATAAATAATTACAATTATGATTAATTAGAATTATTTATATGAGCTGGCAGTACTAACTGTAGCAGAATTTAAAGGGGGGTGAAATGCTCATTTCAGTACTGCATCCATATCTCCAAAAAGTCTTTAGTTTTATTATATTTATAAGAGAAAGATAGTCTGTGCCGATTTTTTTGGGAAAAACACGAGCGGCTGGAGGCGTGACGTGTGGGCGGAGCTAAAGAATCACGAGCGCAAGTAGGCTTTTGCGTTAAGAGCTGGAAGCTGTGACATTACCGTGAGGAAAAAAACATCATCCAAAACAAACCATGGCTAACAGTCAGATTCAGCCGTATATTTATGATCCAGAATCAGATCCCAAGGCTGAAATTGAACAAGAGCAGCAGCATCAACGACTACAGCAGGACGTCTCTATGTGGTATGTATTGAAACTGTATATATTTGCTTAGCGGTTTTGGAAAATGACTAAGTTCCACTTTATGCCGTCTTTTTTTTTTTTTTTTTTTTTAAAGGTGTACATGTGGGAAGTGCAGTTTGATGCCAACATCGCATGCTGTTTACTTGATGTGCTTACGCACCGATAGCTAAGTTAACAACCAGGGCCGGCGCTCCGCACACGCACATCACGCACTGCGCGTAGGGCACCAAGTGCTTTGGGGGGGCACCAAAAAATGTGGGTCGTGAAAAATAGGCTACTATTATAAATAACAAATAAAATATTTCTAAAAGCATGTTAATATACAAAAGCAATACAAAAGTAAGATAGGCCTAAACCAAATTACTTGAGAAAAAGGTGAATCTCTGTGCCAGTCTCCCTCTGGTGCCCCCCCTTCCCCACCTCCCAGTGGTCTGTTCGATTATGCCGCAATCTATGTCAAATTTGGCAGACACCGACCTCAGACATGGCCTCGAAAAGGCACCAAGAGTCGGGGGCGGAAAAAAAGAAGAGACAGCGGGATGATGCTCGCGCGTCGCTTGCAGGTAAGACAATGTTTTAAATAAAAATGTTAGTTTTAAAAGAACGGCGTTAGATAACAACATTATTTTTTCTGTAACGCGGTAATCTAACTAATTACTTTTCCCGTCGTTACAATGCCGTTAACGTTACTGAACGTTAAATGCGGTGCGTTACTATGCATTGATTTAATAAACTATGCAATCCGAATGGACCCCTGGCTCACACAGTGAGTGAGCAGGTGGGTTAATGACAAGATAAGCAGTTGTGATTGGCTAAGGCAGAGTCATGTGTTTCATGGTAGCCAATCAGAGCCAGTGTTTTTACACACATGCCGGCACACGCGGCTTCGCCAGCGGCGCCAAACACACACACATACACACTCACACACGCAACAGCTACACACAGATTCGCAGCAGAGATGTCGAGTCAGGAGCAATCCGATGAAAAGTTGGCATTTTCAAGGTGAAGATATAAGCACTACTTCAAATTCATTGTGGTCAAAGGCAAGAACGTGCATGTAATGTGTACATGCAATGTGTGACACGCATCTACAAAGCTAGTGGCCAAAAACACCCTTTCTTACAAAGATAATACTTGAAGTGCAGGATAAAACTCTTGGTGTCTGTTGACGTGCAATAAATATTGAAAGTTATGTACCTGTCTGTTCTACTCATTTCAACTGACTTGTGAAAACTGCAAAAAAAAAAAAAAAAAAAGTACAAATTCTCTGACATGTAGCAACTTTTTTTTTTCTTTTTTTCTTTTTACAGTAACACAAATAGTTACTTTACCTGGTAATGAGTTACTTTTATTAAAGAGTAATTCAGTTACTAACTCAGTTACTTTTTGGAACAAGTAGTGAGTAACTATAACTAATTACTTTTTTAAAGTTACGTTCCCAACACTGCTGATAACTGATTTTGCAGCTAGGAAATGTAGGCGTGTCCCTCTGTAGGGCCTCTGACAACTGATGGTAGTGAAAATGTTTAATATAGTTCTATAGAATAGCACAATGGTCTCTTTATAGAGATGTAGTCCCTCTGTAGAGTAACTTCTACTGTGCAGTTATGCATGGTTATTTGCAGTTTAAAATGTGCACTTTAAAATTCATACTTCATAAAATGCATACACTTATACTGTTATTTGCACTTTTAACTTTCTGTGTTTACATTGTTCAGTTCCAATTATTCATTTGCACCCAAATGGCTAGCGCCGGCCCTGTTAACAACACAGAGATATTTGAAGCAGTTTTACTCACTGGCCTTGTTTGTAAAACAAGCATCTTCGAAATGCAGGGAACAAACAAAAACACTTGCACAGCTCCGGTGATGCTCTGTAAAAAGAAACTCCATCCACTGGTCCCTTAATGCTGTTTTTTTTTTTTTTTTTGGTAATCTGTGCAGGGTTGTCTTGCAATGGCAACCAAAAACACAATTCTGCTCTCGCTCTGATCAGTGAATGTCTCTGCTATGCTCTACGGGCGCACACACTCTTCCGGGAGAAGTGCCCTTAGGACCCATATAAGGAAATTCCGCTCCATCTAACATCACACAGACCCATACTCAAAAAAAAAAAAAAAAAAAAAAACTTTCCGAAACTTGCGACAAACCGGAAGGAGTATTTTTGGAACAAAAATACTCCTTCTAACGTACAACTTAATTTTTGAAACTTTGTCCATGTTTAGCATGGGAATCCAACTCTTTAACAGTGTAAAAAACTCAGTATGCATGAAACAGCATTTCAACCCCCTTTAATTGCCATCAACTAATCTGTTCGTCCAGCGAACATTTTGTATAATTTCATGTAAACTCTAAGAAAGGATAATTTTGTGGCCACAGAAAATACTTTCATACAGTAATAATGCATTAGAGCATGTAGTAAAATCAGAATTGTAAAGGGACATTGATTTGTAAGGCAGAATCAGAAACTCGTGTAATTTGTGCACAAGAGTTTTATTAACTAAACACTAACGCAAACTAGTCTAACAAACGAACAAACAAACATACAATCACTCATACAAGGGAAAGGGCAAAAGAGATTTGATGGTTGATACCATCAGGAAAACCAGAGAATAAAGCTATGAAAAGAGTTGACCACCTGAGTAAAACCATCAGCCCCGTTTATAACAGGGTCTATAGCTTATACTAAACTTCTGTTTTGTTTTGTTAAATATACGATACTTGCATTGCCTTGGCCTGGAATGAGCGTCTGGATGCGAAGTCTTGATGGTTTGGAGGTTCAGTGGTGTAGGTGTCATGATCATGGTGTTAGCTTTCACTGTTATGCTGATGATACTCAGCTCTATATTTCCTCGCAGCCCGGTGAAACACACCAATTTGAAAAACTAATGGAATGCATAGTCGATATAAAAAATTGGATGACGAGTAATTTCTTACTGCTAAATTCAGAAAAAAACAGAGGTGTTAATCATAGGGCCTAAAAACTCTGCTTGTAATAACCTAGAACACTGTCTAAGACTTGATGGTTGCTCTGTCAATTCTTCTTCATCAGTTAGGAACCTAGGTGTGCTACTTGATCGCAATCTTTCCTTAGAAAGCCACGTTTCTAGCATTTGTAAAACTGCATTTTTCCATCTCAAAAATATATCTAAATTACGGCCTATGCTCTCAATGTCAAATGCAGAAATGTTAATCCATGCATTTATGACTTCAAGGTTAGACTATTGTAATGCTTTATTGGGTGGTTGTTCTGCACGCTTGGTAAACAAACTACAGCTAGTCCAAAATGCAGCAGCAAGAGTTCTTACTAGAACCAGGAAGTATGACCATATTAGCCCGGTCCTGTCCACACTGCACTGGCTCCCTATCAAACATCGTATAGATTTTAAAATATTGCTTATTACTTATAAAGCCCTGAATGGTTTAGCACCTCAGTATTTGAATGAGCTCCTTTTACATTATACTCCTCTACGTCCGCTACGTTCTCAAAACTCAGGCAATTTGATAATACCTAGAATATCAAAATCAACTGCGGGCGGCAGATCCTTTTCCTATTTGGCACCTAAACTCTGGAATAACCTACCTAACATTGTTCGGGAGGCAGACACACTCTTGCAGTTTAAATCTAGATTAAAGACCCATCTCTTTAACCTGGCATACACATAACATACTAATATGCTTTTAATATCCAAATCCATTAAAGGATTTTTAGGCTGCATTAATTAGGTAAACAGGAACTGGAAACACTTCACATAACACCGTACTTTCTACATCATTAGAAGAATGGCATCTACGCTAATATTTGTCTGTTTCTCTCTTGTTCCGAGGTCACCGTGGCCACCAGATCCAGTCTGTATCCAGATCAGAGGGTCACTGCAGTTACCCGGATCCAGTACGTATCCAGATCAGATGGTGGATCAGCACCTAGAAAGGACCTCTACTGCCCTGAAAGACAGCGGAGACCAGGACAACTAGAGCCCCAGATACAGATCCCCTGTAAAGACCTTGTCTCAGAGGACCACCAGGACAAGACCACAGGAAACAGATGATTCTTCTGCACAATCTGACTTTGCTGCAGCCTGGAATTGAACTACTGGTTTCGTCTGGTCAGAGGAGAACTGGCCCCCCAACTGAGCCTGGTTTCTCCCAAGGTTTTTTTCTCCATTCTGTCACCGATGGAGTTTCGGTTCCTTGCCGCTGTTGCCATTTTCATTTGTTCATTGTTCATTTTCCAAATGAATGTTGTTCAGTGCTTTGACACAATGTATTTTGTTTAAAGCACTATATAAATAAAGGTGATTGATTGATTGATTGATGATCATGGCCTTCTGGTTTTGAGGAGTGATGAATTCCAAAGATGTCCTTACTCGTTGGTGATTGGGAGTTTCTTCCCCAAAGTGGAAAGTGAAAAGAGCTAAGAGAGACATCAGTTGAGATCCTAAGATATTTGGTGAATGGAAAGTCAAGGCACAAGGCCTGGCGCAGACTTAATGACCAAGAGAGTTCTATCTCATCCTCCTCATCCCCTTAGGATCTAAAAGAACTGCAGACTGAAGGCGGTTCACTGATTTAAGGCATTTATGGTCAGAGAAGGTTCACATGTCTCAGGATGGGTTTGTCCAGTGAGAAAGGCTAAAATTCCAAGCAGGATGTTGGAACTAATAAAGTGTTTTATAACCCTTTGTGTGAAATCATTGCAATTTGTAAAATGAAACTCGAGTGGGGGCTCAAGAAAAGAAACTTCAAGATTCTTAGAATACTAAAATATTGCTTATGTACCAACATATAGTATACACTCTCGTTTAGATAATCAGAAGACAAATTAGTAGATACTAAACATGGTAAGATTGCATATTGCTAAGATTACATAAACGAGTGGTTCTATCATAAGCATGCATAAAACAGTCAAATTCTACAGACAATATACAAGAACAGCAATAATATACACAATGACCTAAAGCAGGGCTCGACATGAAGCTTTGACATGAGCTTCAATCATTTACTTAGCATAAGTAAATCAATCATTTACTTGTCCGAGTAAAAAAAAAGAAAAAGACTTTTAAAAAGACAATTAATTTAAGGCAAATATGAAAAATATGCTCATTAAAATAATACCTGATAAAACACTGCTGAGACAAAAAAAATAATTATAATTATATATATGTGTGTGTGTGTGTTTGTGTGTGTGTGTGTGTGTGTGTGTGTAGATACACTTAGATTCTTTTGCTGAAGAAAAAGCTTAAAAAGCTAATTTAAAGTTTACTGCACAACATTTAGACAAGTCTGTGAAATACAGGGAGAATATAGTCTGGTCAGGTGATACAAAAATTGTACTCTTTGGATGCCATAATACACACCATGTTTGGAGGTCACATGGCACTGCACATCACCCCAAACCATCATGGTTTAGCACTGGTAGAATTCATATAATTGAAGGAAGGATGAAAGGAGAAATGTACTGAGACATTCTTGATAAAGATCTGTTGCCATCTACAAGGATGATGAAGTTGAAAGGTGGACATTTCAGCGAGACAATGATCTCAAACACACAGCCAAGGAAACTCATTTGGTTTCAGAGAAAGAAAGTGAAGCTGCTAGAATGGCCCAGCCAATCACCTTACTTGAATCCAATAGAAAATCTGTTGAAAGAACTAAACATTAAAGTTCATGGAAGAGGCCCCTGCAAGCTTCAAGATTTGAAGACTATTTGTGTGGAATAATGGGCCAAAATCACACACAAGCAATGAGTTTCTTCATACAGGAGGTGTCTTGGAGTGGCCATTACCAACAAAGGCTTTTGTACAAAGTAAGCGTGTTCAATAATTTCCCCCTGGGTCATTACATTTTTTAAACACAGAACTTAATTTCTGAACTTATTTGTATTGTTTTCTTTGTATGGATGGATTACTTGTGATGTTACCGACATCTGCTGAAAATTTCATGCCAACAGCATCTTTAGAAATATATTTACATATGTAACATATTACACTGTATATACTGTATATATAAGATTAAAATATTCAAATACGAGCATAGTCAGATATTTTGACCAAATGACAAGAACTACAGTATACATCTTCCAATGCAGAGAACAGCATTTTTATTATTAATCTTATTTTGTAGTTTTTTTTTTTTTTTTTTTTTTTTTACAGTAGAACAACAACAACATCTATCTCTTTGCTGAGACTAAGGCATCTGTCTAGATTGAAGTGAAGATGGATGGGACCAAACACACTGCAAAGCTTTTTAAAATACTGCTTTTTAGCCAGTAGCTTGAAAATGGAAAGATGGTTTCTCCTCTGTTAACAAAAAACACATCAGTCAGTCAGTCCTGTGGCCCAAGGTAATGATGCTGAATATCCCTGGCTATTTTTTTGTTTTTATTTTTATGAAAGGTAATACCCAATACCCAATGACCATGATTTTGATGAGTAGGTTGGTTGTAAAATAACCTTTTCATCTAACAAACATGTTCCTTTCCCGACCCCAAATATCAGATGGAAATGATAGGTGAAAATGAAAGTTCAAGATTCCCATAATTCAGCAAATATACTGCAGTTTCAGGATCAACAAGGTTTTTGATACACAGACATGACCCACTGAAAGCCCATCCTCCCTTCATACTGTATTAGTTTTCTCAAAAACTACAAGAGCGTGTTATTAATGGTTCCATGGCTCCAGCTGTTCACCATCATAAACAGAGTAAACTGGTGTTGTCAAGAGCACACGGTTCATCCATTTACAGTATCCCACCAGAAGAGCCCAGAGCAAGAGTGCAGGCCCATCCATTTCACATTGTGTTTTCCTTTATAATGACAGTCAAACATGTTTTACCGATTCTGCCTTTTGCCTTCAAGGATCTGCATTCAAAAAGAGAGAAGTGTAACCAAACCTCCAAAGCAGCGCAAAAGCCATAATAGGGGCTGTGCAATGCCTTGTTGTTACAGGCCCTATCTTTCATCATGCATAAGAGATGCATTTAACGAATGAGTCAATGTTTATTCTGTACGACTTGTGGTGCTGTGATAATTTCAAATGAATGGGATGCTTTAGGACACGCCGTCTGCTAGAGTCATTTTAATAAGCCCATCCACTTGCTGCTTTCACCTTAAATAACCTCTTGCCATAGAATTTTTGCATAATGACTATCACCAACATTAGCTTAGATCGTCACCAGAGCAAGTTTTAACAATTTTATTTACCAATTATCAACTGTATTTTTTGTTATCAATAATGTTATATATATATTATTTATATTATTTATATATTAATACTATCAACTACTATGCATATTACTAGCATATTTGCAGTTTATTCGTACTTACAAAGCACACATAGCTATTTGGTTCTGCTTTATTTTATTTTGACAACTACCTTACTAACTATTATTAAGCAGCAAATTTGGAGTTTGTTGGGGCTAAAGTCATAGTTAATAGTTAGTTAGTAGTGAGAATTTGACCTTAAAATAAAGTATGACAAAACATGTTAACAGATAGTTATTTCGGCTGGAAATTAAATTAAAATTGTGTATAATAATCTAAAAGAAAAGTATTGATTTTACTTTCATAATCCATTGAATAAAATTCAGTGTGCATATGTATAGAGTATGCTGATGCATTTATAACCAAGGGTGAACAACAAGGGTGAACATTTTAGCAGGCTACTATAAATTCAAACTTCTACAGACTGTTTCTCAAGTTGGGCAAACAATACAAATTGGAGCTCTGACATCCAACTGTCAAAATTAACAAGTTCAAACCTTAGTTGGCAAATGATTTATTCAAGAGTTGTATGCTTATTTAAAACATTATAAATCAGATATGTCCCTGATCTTGGATTCCATACTTCACTGCCTATTGAAAAGCACTTAATATACAGCCATATAAATTATTGATTAGTCTGCACGGAAAAACCACCCGCTGCATTAATCTTGTATGCTGCTGCACTCCTGACTAGATTTAACAAGTCAAGCCGAGTTAGAAACCAGAGTTTGGAAGATCTCGTTTGGCCTTATACTACATTTCAACAAAACCATGAAATGGTTAGTAAATTGAACTCTGGATCTGTCATCACCCTAAACACATGAATCGCTGTCAAACCAGTGGACTACAGATCATACAGACAACAGGCCAGAGTGATCCTAAAGAAAAAATTGTACCAGACTATAATGAGGAATGATCTTATTCAAATCTGAAAACTAGTTGTATAGCCTCATTTACAGAAATTTCACATAAACAATATGTTATCTAGAGAATGGCCAAGGCTCTGAAGCCAGAAGACAGAAAGGCAAACAATGAAAAAAAAAAAAAAAAACTAACATAAACATGGACTGCAAATAAAGACTGGAAATATTTGAAGATGGTGAGTAAAATCTTCAGTAGTGAAGATCCAAGAAAAAAAAAAATGACCATATTGGTCATTTGTGCAAGCAGTTTATTACAACCTATATTTACATTTTAAAGTTTAGATAGATAATGTCATAATAACTAAAAAAAATGACAGTTACGTTGCGTCTTTAGTCATGAAATGACGTATGACTGTCATTACCAATCAAAATGCGTGTTTATTTAAATGGTATGTGTGGACTTTTTGCACCGATCTCATGCTATTTCATACGAATGACCACACCTAACCCCACCCCTAAACCTACCCCTCACAGAAATCATTCAAAATCATGATTTATTATGCATACACATTTTATGAGCATGTGCATTTTGATTGAACCCATGATCGCATGATCACATATCGTTGTGTAACGCAATGCTCTATCATCTGAGCTACAGGAAACCCATATTACAGTACAATTGCAGTATATGCTCTGATGGGTCGTATTTCATGGATATTGACAAACGACCTATACGTGCATATTGATTGACGGACAGGTTGGAGGCAATTATTATTATTATTATTTGTATTATTATTATTTTTTTTGTTTTACTTTGACAATGTAAGGAATTAATTATCGTGTAGACTGCTCTCTAAAACTCACTAGTGTAATTTACATAAAACTGCAGTGCCGGGCTTGTAAGTTTGAAATTATACTATGTTAGGTGGTGTTAAGAATTTTTTTTCTTTCTTTTTTTATGTTTTTTGGCATTTTTTTTTTTATGTTTATTTTATTTTATTCTTTTTTAATGCAACCCTGTGTCCAGGTTTTGGATGCAAGTTTTTGAAAACCATACCAGTGTTGTCTGAGTGTAAACTATAAAAATAGAAATTTGTCAAATGGTGAAGTCATCCACATTATTATACACATGTCCAGTTTGTATACCTTATGTACCTCCGCTCCTTTTCACTCTTCTGTTTGTATTTCTACAGCATAAAGGTAAGGTCATATGATTTTTCAGAATGAACTAGTACTCTTGCTTAGGCATTTGTCATGACGTCCACTTCAAACATTACAATGCACATGATAAATATTGATAACTATTGTAGTCGGCCAGAAGAGGCTTGGTTGACCAAAATTTTATTAGACAGACCCGATTCCAAAAAAGTTGTGACACTATACAAATTGTGAATAAAAACAGAATGCAATGTTTCAAATTTAAATATTTTATTCAGAATACAACACAGATGACATATCAAATGTTTAAGCTGAGAAAAATTATAATTTTAATGGAAAAATAAGTTGATTTAAATTTCATGGCATCAACACATCTCAAAAAAATTGGGACAAGGTCATGTAAACCACTGTGTGGCATCCCCTACACTTTTTGTAACAGTCTGCAAATGCCTGGGGACTGAAAATACAAGTTGCTCAATATTAGGAATAGGAATGTTTTCTCATTCTTGTCTAATACAGGCTTCTTGTTCCTCAACTGTCTTAGGTCTTCTTTGTCACATCTTCCTCTTTTTCATGCGCCAAATGTGTTCTATGTGTGAAAGATCTGGACTGTAGGCTGGCCATTTCAGTACCTGGATCCTTCTTCTACACAGCCATGATGTTGTAATTGATGCAGTATGTGGACTGGCATTGTCATGTTGGAAAATGCAAGGTCTTCCCTGAAAGAGACAACGTCTGGAGGGGAGCATATGTGGTTCTAGAACTTGGATATACCTTTCAGCATTGATGGTGCCTTTCCAGATGTGTAAGCTTCCTATGCCACATGCCACACGAACTTCAAATTTTATTGTTCTGACCACAGAACAGTTTTCCACTTTGCCACAGTCCATTTTAAATGAGCCTTGTCCCAGAGAAAACGCCTGTGCTTCTGGATCATGTTTAGATTTGGCTTCTTTTTTGACCTATAGAGTTTTAGCTGGCAACGGCAATGGCATGGTGGATTGTGTTCACCGACAATGTTTTCTGATAGTATTCCTGAGCCCATTTTGTGATTTCCATTACAGTAGGTTTCCTGTATGTGATGCAGTGCCGTCTAATGCTGCGTTCACACCAAACGCGAATAAAGCGTCAAATTTGGGTCTACCGCATCTAGTTTGCCACTTGAACATTTTAAATGCATTCGCACGTCTATTTTGCTCTAGAATAAGCGAAAAGTTATATAGTTATATAAGTAATATAGTTGTAGGCTATATTAGGGGGAAAATAGCTGTAAATAACATCGGGAAAGCAGCGGGTCGATAAACGTGTACGTGACTCAAAAATTAAATGTGTATTTACAACAGACTCTTCCAAGCGAGGTCCTTTTTATTACTGTCTCTATAGAAATATTAACTTTTTTCATATAGCTCCGGTTGACTGCTTACTGACAACATCAGTCTTTCCTCCATGTTGAATGAGTGACTCCTGAGCAGGCTCCTGATTGGTTAACTTGGCGCGAATTGATGCCAAAGTTTCAACATTTCAACTCGGGCGTCAGACGTGAAATCACATCAAACACGTAAATGCACAACAAGCACCATTCGCGCCAGATGCCCAATTTGCATCATTTTGCGTGAACTAGACGAATTTGTGTCTACCGCGCTGCACTAAACACCTCATTTGAGGCCGCGAGACCTCCAGACGCGCGTAAACCCGTCTTTACATTGATTTAACATTGAAATCATTCACGTCAGATGCTATATTCGCGTTTGGTGTGAACGCAGCATAAGGGCCCGAATATCTCTGAAGATTCTCTGAATCTTTGGAAGATATTATGCACTGTAGATGATGATAATGATGACATAGATGATGACAAACTCTTTGCAATTTTTCTCTGAGAAATTCCTTTCTAATATTGCTCCACTATTTTTCGCTGCAGGATTGGGGGAATTGGTGATCCTCTGCCATCTTCACTTCTGAGAGACACTGCATTTCTGAGAGGCTCTTTTTATACCCAATAATGTTGCCAATTGACCTAATAAGTTGCAAATTGGTCCTCCAGCTGTTCCTTATATGTACATTTTACTTTTCCGGCCTCTTATTGCTACCTGTCCCAACTTTATTGGAATGTGAAGCTCTCATTAAATCCAAAATAAGCCAATATTTGGCATTACATTTCAAAATGTCTCACTTTTTTGGAATTGGGTTTGTGAAACAAAGAAAGCACTAGTTTATCAATGAATCATCAAAATGTTAATTCAGTCTCCTTACTGTTTTTCCCTGTCACATTCATAATGATTACATCTGCCAGTGCACTGTGGCAAGCATTGTGTGTGCACTTAAGTGCTTATTAGGCAATGTAGGCAATTAAAGGCTCAATATAATGATTTACATGGTTTATTAACAGATGTGTGATTAGTTGAATAATTGTAAAACGAACGACTACTATTCGACCAGAAAAATCCTAAGTTGAGGGCAGCCCTAATTCTTACTAGACTCCATTCAGAAAAATTAAGTAGTGCAAGACAATATAAAGAATTTAAATAACAATAAATATGCAGCTAATTAAACATAGTAATTGCATTAAGAGAAAACAGATCAATCAATCAATCAGTCACCTTTATTTATATAGTTTTTTAAACAAAATACATTGCGTCAAAGCACTGAACAACATTCATTTGGAAAACAGTGTCTCAATAATGCAAAATGATAGTTAAAGGCAGTTCATTATTGAATTCAGTTATATCATTGGGGGGCCAGTTATCCTCTGACCAGATGAAACCAGTAGTTCAATTCCAGGCTGCAGCAAAGTCAGATTGTGCAGAAGAATCATCTGTTTCCTGTGGTCTTGTCCTGGTGGTCCTCTGAGACAAGGTGTTTACAGGGGATCTGTATCTGGGGCTCTAGTTGTCCTGGTCTCCACTGTCTTTCAGGGATGTAGAGGTCCTTTCTAGGTGCTGATCCACCATCATGTCTGGATACGTATTGGATCCGGGTGACTGCAGTGATCCTCTGATCTGGACACAGACTTGATCTGGTGGCTATGATGACCTCGGAATGAGAGAGAAATAGACAAATATTAGCGTTGATGCCATTCTTCTAATGATGTAGAAGGTACATAGGGTGTTATGTGAAGTGTTTCCGGTTCACCTAATTAATGCAGCCTAAAAATCCTTTAACGGATTTGGATATTAAAAGCATATTAGTATGTTATGTGTATGCCAGGTTAAAGAGATGGGTCTTTAATCTAGATTTAAACTGGAAGAGTGTGTCTGCCTCCCGAACAATGTAATGTGTTGAAAAAAAAAAAAAAAAAAAATCGTCCCCAGGACACTGAAAAAGGAAGTGCATCTCTCTGTGTCTAACAGTTGTGGCAGTTATCATTTTGTGAGAGAAAAAGTAGTTACTGTCTATAAAGGAGCTCTTATCATGTACAATACATGGATGTGCGTAAGAGACAGAGAACGCTCTCATGAAGCTTCAGGAGGTCTTTGATGTATTTAATCCAAGAGAAAGAAAAATAGACTGCAAATAAAATAAATGTAATGCTTTTATGCTTTCAAACGCCCATCTGGGGTTAGGAACACTGAGAGGTCCTCCTGAGGTTCTGTAAAGGCACAGTATGACCACAGACTTATTATGCATAAAATATCCCGGTTTCAAATGTTGTCGAACAGTTTAAGCCACTTTTGTTGAAACATTTCTATTCATTTATTCAATTTCACAATTCTGCTAAAGGATTAGTTTATACCAGAAAATCATTTATTCATTTTCGTGTCATTCTAATTTTGTGTGGCTTCCTTCTTTAAAATGCTAAACAAGGGCCAGATCTTATCCAAACAATGACAAGGAAGGAGGTCAGACACTGACACACTTCTCATTCTGCTTCCCAAGCCTGCCCTTGTAAAAAAGAAGTGTGCTTATTTGTATTGAATGTGCATTTATAGTGCACGTCAAATCTAATATTTTTAAAAACAGTATGAGGGAGAGAGAGAAGTCCTGCACTCTAAATACACACAGTTGTACAATGCGCTCTGTTGTGCATGCTGTTTTAATGGTCCTTAATGCAGCACTGGGCTCAAATAATACATACCTAAATGTATTTTTGCCCGTCCTCTTATGAACACAATATCCATGGGAAAATATTTATTATAACCAGGGGGTTAAATTGGGATTTGTTATGTGGGGGGCTGTGTGGTTTCAGGCTTTTGTGAGGTGTATGTGTATGCAAAACCTACAAAATAATGAACAAACAATTGACAATTATATTGTAATTAATTATATTGTAACAATTTGCAATTATTTACAAGTAACAAGTTGAGAGAGCCCTCTCTGTTATGAACACTAAAATGCTGAGCAAAACAATTCTAGATGCTGGCAGTTTGCAAAGCTACATTTGTCTGCACAATTTTTTTTTATATTTTTTATTTTTATTTTTTTAATCAAATTTAAGATGTAAGACCTTTTTTTTGGGGGATTTTAGGATTTTACAGTATAGGGCTGTGCCTTTACAGCTTGCGCTTTGGATACAGAGGCAAAACAAAACATAGGTTTTGATAATCATATCTATTGAACAGAAAATTTATTTGCATGCAATTTAAAGCCATATCAGTTTAAATGTCGGACATATGGTTTTCTTACCGTACACATCCAAATCACACACAGAGAAAGCGGCTGTCATACTGCAAGTGAGTAATAAAAGGTCACGTGAGAACCAAGTTCTCTTTCGTGTCTTATTGTGCTTAATCTGTCCAATACACACAAGGTTAAGGAAAAAATATGCATACATTTCATAAACAAAGTCTGTCATGTCTGTGGTAAACAGCTGGGAAAGAAATTGCATGTTTTAGATATGTGTATTAAGTGACAGCAATCTACACTATTAAAATGACCCAAACAATAAAATAAAAACAGAAAATCAATCATTGCTCATGACAGAATAATTTATGTATGATTTATGGGGATTAAAAAAAAAAAAAAAAGTAGTGGGTGGATTTTTATCATTATAGGGGGATTGTATACACAATCTACCAACACACATTTATATCCAAAAACCATGTAAAAGTGAATTTTGCATAATAGATCCCCTTTTAGTTGAGGGGACAAATAAGCCTACTTTAGTTAGGTCAAACTTACAAACTAGCTGAATCAGTGAAAACTTCAAATGGTAAGTTGCTTAACAAATTGGGACACTGCAAGTTGTGTAAAAAAATACAAATACAACTTAAAACACCTAAAATTAACAGTGTACTTGCAGATAATACAATATTAATGAAATACAAGAAAAAAAAAAGTGTACTTAAAGAGTACATGACTATGTTTCTTAAACACATATTTTGCAATATATTTTAGTAGTTTACACTTTGTTTAAGTTGATCTTGTTATAGTGTAATTATAAATTGAAGTACTAAGTAATATTAATTAACTATTTATTACTTTACTTAATATATGGTTAGAGTTATGATTAAGGTTTGGCTTAGGTTAATTGAAAGTAATTATGCATTATTTATTGTTATTATAATAGTAAGTACATGTAACGTGTAACCTGGGCACACTAAAATAAAGTGTTAATATTTTCAAGTTTAACTTAAATAATTTATTTTATTTTATTTTATTTTATTTTATTGTTTTATAGTACACTTATTTTGATGTGTAATTAACATACTAAAGCACATGTAAAATATCAAATTACATTTATAACTGCAGTGTTATTCAAAATTGCACTATTTGTTTTATGTAATATTAAGTAATATTTTAGTGTTTTAATAAACTCATTATTACAAATGAGTAATTACATATAAAATTTAAGACACACGTCTCAATAGAAATTACATTAAAGTATATATTAATTAGCATAAACATTTGTCAGTACATTCAGCAGTACTTTAACCATGTTTCAAAGAAAACTGAAGTATTTATGAAATTACACATAACAATTTACTCATTCTTCCTAAGTGGGTAAGAAAACATCTGATTGCATTAAATCATAATACAATTTAATTCAATAGTCCTCAAATCTCATTCATACATGCACATACAGTATAAAACTTGCCATGTTGTATGCTTTTCAAGGCCAACTTTATTTGGTTTTATTGATGCAAAACCTGATGCAACCCGTCTTGACATTCTTGGGTGAAAGTTTGAGAGATATGGTGGAGGTCAGCATTTCAACTTCAATTTCAGCCAGTTCTTCACACAAAGTTACTGTATGCACAGAAATTTTTCAAGATTTCAAGATGGTTTTGACATCTTTGATGTCAGTGTGAGCATTTTAAACAAGCCTCCAGTTCACTGTCCATTTCAACACCTCCATCTATTTTTCACAGTGGCACAAAAAAAATAAAATAAAATAATAATAATAATAATAATAATAATAATAATAATAATAATAATAATAAAATAGGTCCCACTTTATATTAGGTGGCCTTAACTACTTACAATAAAAAATAAATGCAATGCACTTATTGTTCATATTGCATTACAAAGCACTTTTGCTGCTATTGAAGTAGGTTTAAGTGTAAGGGATTGTGCAACAGTGTAATTATAAATGTAATTACTGAAATAATTTACAGACGTATTTACATGCAGGTATTTTTGATAATACAAGTACAATGTAAAAACAACAAGTGCATTTTATTAAATTGTTAAATTAAATGTAAGTACATAGTAGTTAAGACCACCTAATATAAAGTGGGACCAACAAAACTGTTCTTGCAGTGACACAGGAATAGGGTCTTGATAAAAACACTTATCTTCTCATTTGCAAATTAAATGGCATTTTGCCCTTCGCTGAGTAATTCCGTTCCAGCTGGGCACAGTCGCCACATCCCTCTCTATAACAGACAGACAATTTCATTAGTTTCCCAACGCCACCAGCTGTAAATTCAAACTTGAAAGCAGCTACCCGGATAGGCCTCAGGCAGCTGCATGCATCCCTCATTCTGCCTATTATCCACGCCACTGCCATTTCATTCACAATCAGACTTGTGTTCAGATGGAAAGTGGAATTACGGGATTGTGTTTTATGTGATGATGGAATTGTTCCTTTTATAATAACCGGAAAGCTTTATATTATTCATCAGTCAGCTGTAATCGGTAACACTTTATTTTGATAGTCCACTTTAGACATAGCTTGTAGCTCTGCAACTACATGTCAACCAGCATTTGACTACCAAAATAAGGTGTTACCTTTCTACACTGTAATAACTTGTAGAATATTTTTTTCAGGGTTTTTTTTTTAATTGAAAGAAAACAGCATTGTTTGTTACATTTCTTACATTTACATTTATCTGTTACATTTATATTATTTACATCAAGCTTTTGAATGGTATAGTATTGTATATTGTTATTGAAACTTCATAATGTTTCACTTGATTATACATTTAGTAAGGAATTATAGTAAGGGAATAGTGTATATAAATAAATAAAAATAGACTTACTCATGTTTATGATCTCTGCTGAACAAAGAACATGGGGTGAATAATGTCTTATTCCTCTCATCGTGAAGCAAAGAGTAAAAAAAATAAATAAAATAAAATAAAAACTGTTGTGTGAGTGTATTAAAGCTGCGCACATCAGTGAAAAATTATCATCTCAAAAGAACGCTCAGCGCGTGAATGTGAGCGCATTAGAAGATAATGAAGGGAGACGTCAAAAATGGAAATCGCGTTGTTTTCATATGGATTAATATTATTTTCTGCAGTTATATTATTTTCAGCAGCACTTGTTTAGTTTAAAAGTAGCTTTCTATAGATATATCTCTCATGTCCCTTTGTTGAGTATTAACAGAGTTACAGTTCATTTTAATGACGCATGTCTAAATGAAGATCAGCGCAGACAAAGGCTGCAGATAGCACACCTTGTTTGTTATCTTTATTTTATAAGTGCACAAACTTTTGTTCTTATTATGTCTGTATAAAAAAAGTAGACCCTTTACAGATTCGATTGATGTATTGCTCTTATCTGTACGATCAAAACTGAAAGTGAAATTTAAATTATATTCGGGGTTATCAGGAGAAAATTACTCATAACCTGTATACACATGAATCGACTCGAAAAGGGTTTTAAACATTCTTTAGAAAGTATAGTTCACTTATTTCTTTACAGAGAAGTAAATATTTTCAGATTTATGCCCAACATATTACTGAGAATGCATTATAGAGTGCTAAACACATGTAATGTCTGTTTCATTAATTAATTCATTCATTAATTTTACATTATTAGCAAAATATATAATGCTGAACCAATGGCAGCAAGTCAGTGTATTTAGGCATCAAGATGCGGGGAAGTTCAAACCGAGCATCAGAATGGGGAAGAAAGGGGATTTAAGTGTCTTTGAATGTGGAACGGTTGTTGGTGCTAGACGTGCTGATCTATGAGTATTAATAAAAAACTGCTGATTTACTAGGATTTTCATGCACAACCATCTGTAAGGTTTACAGAGAATGGTCAGAAAAAGAGAAAATATCCAGTGAGCGGCACACATCGAACCCTGAAGCAGATGGGCTACAGCAGTAGAAGACAACACCGGGAGCCAATCCTGTCAACTAAGAACAGGAAACAGAGGCTACAATTCACACAGGCTCACCAAAATTGGAAAATAAAAGATTGGAAAAACAATTTCCAGGTCTGAAGAGACTTGATTTCTGCTTTCAGATGGTAGGGTCAGAATTTGGTGTAAAGAACATGAAAGTGTGGATCCATCCTGCATTGTCTCAGTGGTTCAGGCTAGTGGTGGTGGTGGTGTAATGTTGTGAGGGATATTTTCTTGGCACACTTTGGGCCACTTAGTCTACCTGAGTATTGTTGCTGACCGTCTCCATCCCAGCATACCCATCTTCTGATGACTACTTCCAGCAGAATAATGCACCATGCCACAAAGCTCAAATCATGTCAGACTGGTTTCTTGAACATTTCAATGAGTTCATTTTACTCAAATGGTCTCCAAAGTCACAAGATCTCTATCAAATAGAGCAGTTTTGGGATGTGGTGGAACAGGAGATTTGCATTCTCTCTCTCTCTCTCTCTCTCTCTCTCTCTCTGTGTGTGTGTGTGTGTGTGTGTGTGTGTGTCTTTGGTAACACTTAGGGATCATTATTCACTACTAAATAAGTGTTTTCCCTCAGTTAACTCCTGCTTATTGTTAGGGAGGAAGGTAGTTGTTGTAGTACATATGTTTAGGTGTAGGGTTGGATCAAGGGATGGTCTTGCAGAATTAGACATTAATATGTGATTTATAAGTACTAAT
This sequence comes from Carassius auratus, assembly GCF_003368295.1. Lineage (NCBI taxonomy): Eukaryota > Metazoa > Chordata > Actinopteri > Cypriniformes > Cyprinidae > Carassius > Carassius auratus. The sequence continues at coordinate 2,810,442 of NW_020528035.1, read as the reverse complement.
AAACAGCCAGTATGCTATATGCATGCTAATAATAAACTAGTTAACAGTGAACAGTGTTCCCCAGCCTAAAGTGTTATTATGTTTTATTGTGTTCTTCTTTAAACGAAATACAGTTTTAGTTATATGTAACTGTTTGTATTTATTGAGTATGTGATGTAAAAGAAAAAGAAAAAAAAAAATGTTTTTACTTGCTTCATCCACCAAGAGGCAAAGGAGTGACTGACACTAGATCTTTTTAACACACTCACCTTCCATACTGGTTTCCATATGAATGATGCTGTCTTAGAATATTAACAGAATTAGGTATTTAAGACGGTATAACATGCTGCCTACCCGCTGGCCTTCAGCTGGATCTGTGGTGGATTACAAAAAGAGCTATTAATGAGAAGACAAGAAGTATGAAAGGATGTGAGAACTGTAAAACATTTTTAAGGACAAAACTCTGCACACATGAACAATGTCTTTTTTTCTTCATGTTAGACATTTGAACATCCATAATATTGTAATACATTCCAGAATGAGAACATTATAACCACAATTTACAGCATGAAAAAATACCGTTTTTAAAAGCTTTTTGGTTATTTCTGAAAATTGCACTTGTGATGGAAATTTGCGTTATTATGATGAATGCATAGCACTTCTCAAATATTTATTCTGCTGAAAGCATTTCTAAGAGCTTGGAAGTTATCAAGAAGTTTAATTCTCCTACAAGGTTCAAGGTTATGTCTAACAAGTAACCTGTCCCCCAACCAATACACCCGTATAGGTTGTTTTTCCAAATCCCATCAGAGCATACACTACAATTGCGCCCCTTTTGGCAACAGGACATTTTCATGTTAATGTTTTGTACTCTTTTCGTGTAGCTCAGGTTATAGAGCATTGTTTTGTACAACGATATGTAATCATACGATCATGGATTCATTCCCAGAGAACGCACGTGCTTATAGAATGTATAAGCTCTATAAATCGTAATTTTGCCAGATTTAGAAGGTTTATTGTCTCTTTTGTTTGTTTAAATTATCAAGGTTTGAAAACACGTGAAAATGATGACGATGCACAGCAGTGGCCTGTCAACAGTCCTGAGCATCTTTTTATGCTGGCGTCAGCCAGTCGGTTGAGATCGCTGGGGCCCCCCCTCGGTCATGGGCCCCTATAATCATCACCACCTATCACCCCAAAAGTGACAGCCCTGATAGATCGTAATAATGTGCTGGCACAAATGACCTATTATGGTAATTATTTTGTTGGAGGACAGGCTCCTATAACAAGCCATGTCACAGTTATAAAGAGACAAACTATCTTGTCTCACTGCGACTCAAGGTGACAGTGTGATATTTGGTGGTTCTCATTTAAATTTCTTTAACTGAAAAATTGTGAAGGCATGACAATTAATGGAATAAGAAGGAATTGTTTAGGCCATTCTCATCAACACATTTCATCAAACGAGGCCATTCAAATTAAAATGCTCAAGAGATCTTCAACTTCACAAAGAAAGATCCTGCTTTAAAATGCTCTGAAAATGTTTTACCCCTCAATGTCCTTCACCTAAATCATTAGAAAAAAATAGACTGCAAACCTTTTTAACCCAAAACATTGATTGTACATATCTATCTAATTCTGAATATTTAAATGTTATTGTAATAACAAGTACATGTAAAGTATAACAATGACACCTGAAAATAGTATTTATTTTATTTTATTTTATTTTATTTTATACAGCCTTGAAGGTGGCCGTCCACAAACTTTAGAACAGTGGTATGTGTGTATTTATAGAAATGACCCAACTGCTCATTGCCGCTGTGATCAAATGCCTATTACTTCAGTTTTTCTCTTCACACTTGATGTGGGTGTCCTGTAAGACCTTTGCCTCCCTCATCCTGAGAAAATAAATCAGCTAACAAGCGTCTCATTAGCCCCGATTTCCCTCTGAAGTGTGAGAAGACCTTGTTCTATTAAGTGTTTGCATATGCACCTCTCTCCTTTTAAATGGCTGAAAGTGCGATTTCTGATCATTTTCATGAACGTACAAAATTAAGATTTTGTGGCGCACACCTCTACTGTAAGTGGAACATCTTGTGGCTTTGTGAAGCTATTAGCAAGAAAACAGCTCCAGTAAAAGTCAAGACCAACATGCATTTTCTCAGCTATTTTTAGGTCACTCTCAGAAAAACAAAATAAATCATCCCTTGAGCAGGCCAAGATAAATATTAATTTGCTGTCAAGGAGAGGTAAATGTATAAGGATTGTCGCTGCCGTGCCATTGAAGGGAATGGCCAGTCACCAATAGTTAAATACAATTTATGGGCCTCCCTTCAAGATGCGCCACTTTTGCTTTGCAAGAAGCCTCAGCTCTGGAGGCCAATGGGGGATGGAGGTGAACCGGCTTGACACCGACTGTGATGCTAAAGGAGGAATATTCTAAACTTGCCAGCATAGCAGAGGAGCTTTTTCTCTGCATGTCCTCCCTGCGGTTTACCTGTCACGGCCTGTAGGTTGATGTGGGAGACTACAGTGACAGGAAGGACATTACGAACTGACCAAGGTTTAAACCCCTGAGAACGCTGGCAGAAATAAGGCATACATTATGGCGAGGGACGTCCGTGTGTGGATGTCACAGATGGGTCGCGTGTCAGTCAGGATTTTTCTGACCCAAGCAAATTACTGTCATTTGTCTTTGAGGAGCTAACTGGCAGAATCGCGCACCTTTCCAATAATAGCGGGCCATCGGGGCATCTGTCTGGAGGCCTTCGAAAGCTGTATGGCCTCAAACTGCATTAGGTATTGTGCACGTAAATATGTTTTTGAGCAATCTGTCACTGTATGTTATCAACATATAACTCTTTAATATGCATTCAATTCTGAAGTTTAGCATTTTGGCAGTTGCTTCCTATTTGTCAAGTCTGTTCGAAACAGATTGCTTCAAAGCTGATTCACACTAATAAATGGATACAATACAAAATAACAGCATTAATGTTGCAAAATGCTTTAATTGTTAAATGATTAAATATATAAAGCAGCTCTAAAAATATAGTAGTTTCATTATTCAGCTTAATTTAATTCAATTTTGGATAACACTTTAGAATGCTGTTCTTTCATTACACAGGAACAAATGAGTAATGCACTATTAATATTCCAGTAACTACTATTAACTAACAAGAAACTGATTTCAGAATTCATAAGTAGTTCTCAGCTAAATTAATTATTTCACTATAAGCTAATTAGTAGCTATTCTTTATTCATGCCTCAGAGAAAACTACTATTACAAATAAATAAATAAATACATAAAATAAACTTTTACAGTTACGTAATTGTGAAAAAAACAAAAAAATCCTATTGCAGGACAAATTAACATTGTATCCACTACTTATGTTATGTTAAAAACATGTTAATAATTAGTTAGTAATATGTTAATAACTAGTTTCATGAATACATTTTAAAATTGATGATAACCCACTAGTTATGACTGTGTTCACTTTAGAATAATTTTCCAAATAATAAGTAACTCTTTATGAAGGATTTGCTAATGTTTGAGAAATTACTAGTGGATTACCATGATCGTCACTTTAGAATGATGTATTATGCATTATTTGTTGAATTATTAAACTGTAGTCTAAAGAACTCTGTGCGCAATTACAATTTTTTTTTTACTAGAGTTTGGTTTAGTTAAAAGTAGCTATAATATGATCAGAACATAGCATCACTTATTTGTTCCTGTGTAGTTATTCGTAATGAAGGAACGGTGTTATGTGTTATCCAATGTTGATTCAATTCAGTTCACTAATAGCATTAATGTTGCAAAGTTTATTACGTATGAGGTGAATAATTAATCTGGACATTCATGTGCACAGCAGCTCTGCAATTCAGTTCATTTTTTACTTTATTTTTTTATTTTATTTTATTTTTTGTAATTCGATATTGTCAGTGTCAGTCATATTAATGAATATAAAGTGCCTTTTAAATGTAAAGTCTTTTAAATGTGTAAGTCACTTAGAAACTAAATCAAGAAAACATAAATATGCATATTGTCAAACTGTGTTGTTATGAGTAACATTCTCCACTGACATTCTCTACTCTACACATAATAATCTGACTGGATATAAACCAAAAGGCAGACCACAATAAAATTCAAGAAAGAAACAGATGGAGCAACATTTAACATAGAGTAAGAATGAATGATTCTGTCATTAAATGCAATTCAAAAAATCTTATTTGCCATCCTTCAAAGAGATGTAAAATGTTTGGTACCAAAGAGAGTTACTTTTTGTGTCACATATAATAAAATCAACATCATCACTTTTCAAACAAGGTGTGTGAATTGCAAAAAAAAAAAATAATAATAACTTATTCCATAATATACCATCTGGATTGAACGCTGTGATTTGAACTTGGATAGTTTATGACATTTTAACTTGATGTTCCTTTTAAGGCCATGGATATACAGCCCAACGTCTCCCTGGAGGGGGCAATGGAAAGCAATTCCAACTTGGCGGGCGTAAAGATTTGCTCCTCGCGAGAGAACTTTGAAAACGTTAAGCTCAGATATATGACTGATGCCCTTTTCAACAAAGCAATGGAGAACATCAAATACCAGCACGCAAGATCCTAGAATTTTCAAACAGTCTTTTTAAACGAGGCATTTCTTTTCAAAAGCAGTTCAGCTATAATGAACACATTCAGACATCAGGTGTTAATATTATCCCGATGACCGGATCAATGCACATATTGCCAATTTCAGAGCCTTCTTTTGACGCATAAGCACCGTTATATTTTTTTTGCAGATATTCTCTATTAAATAGCAATTAACCTAGAATGCACCCCCATATGTTGAGTAAATTGGAAGATAATGAATTATAAATTGGTCTTGAGGAATTAAGCAAAAACCAATTAAAACCTGAGTAATGGCAGAGCAAGTTTTATTACCTTAAGAAATCTATTTTGCTTTGAGTAAAACGAGACAAAATAAACAGGCGAAAATAATGCAGTATGACGTTAGTCATCCACTTTGAATTGTTTGGAACATTGAAGCACACTGAGAAAAAAAATTGCTTCATTAAACAAAACATTCAGCCAGAAGGGCAGACAGTTAATTAAATGATACTAGCGGCGCTCTGAAGAGAGGCTGGTGCAAGGTGTGAGGATGGATTAGACCCGAGCAAGGCCTCGGTCTCTTTTTAAATTTGAACAAACCTATTTACAGAAGCTACTGTACAGAAGCTCAGATTTCACAGCTCAAAGGCTTAGACAGCCATGTGGCTGAACTCAGATGTGCTAAATGTACACATTTACAGTAAAACATTTTAAAGTTACTCTTATTTTAAGATGTCCTTGTTAAAGTGTAATAGTCATACATTAAAGTACTGAGTAATATCAGTTAACTACATGTGGTTAGGATTAGGGTTAGGGTTTAGTTTAGGGTTCCTTGCATGTAATTATGCAGAATTTATTGTTATTATAATATTAAGTACATGTAAACCTTAAAATAAAGTGTTTATCAAATTCATCATTCACCCAACATAATATCAGAACACATAAATGAGAATTTTCTTGCTGAAAATTTTTCATAAAATAAAAATAAGCATGTTTTGTTGTAATGAATGTGCACTTAAAATCTTAAAAGTAAAAAAAAACAAAAAACAAAAAAAACAAAAAAAAAAACAAATACAGATAATGTAAAATTAATCAAATAAAAACAACTTAGGTGTAGTTAAAGAAAAGCATGTAAATGTATATGTATGTGTTAAATAATTGTTTCATACTTTAAAGAGGTACACTTATTTTGATGTGTTAACTATCATGAAGCATATGTAAAGTATTTGATTATAAGTGCAACCATAGTTTTTAATTTAATATTATATGTAAAGTAAATATATTTTATATGTACTCCAATGCATTACATGTGTGTAATTACAAATATATTTAAACACATGGCACATAAGTTTCAATAAAATACATTAATATGAACTCACAATTGAATGTAACCTAAAACAAATGACTACTTTTCGTTAAAATCTTTATTAATGGCAGAAAATCTTACATTTATGTGTATTTTTGTTCACTGTAGCTGCCATGTTGCTGTGATAATTCAAACCCCTTCGTCTGAAGTGTGGTTCCAAAAAATAAGAGTCACAGTTTACCACTGTGTGTATCATTGTATATTAAAATTACATTTTTTTATCCACTTAAGTAATACTTAAGTACATCTTAAATGCAAATTTCATAATTACTGCTACTGTCTTTGAAATATCTTTTAAATGAACTGCTGAAAGTACTGATAAGCATGATAACTTAAAATATACTTTAACGGTCATGTTATTCAAAGAAATGTTTGCAAAAAATCGCTAATATTTGCTAACGTCATATCATTACAGACTGCATGATAGTGTCACAGCATACGTCTGATCCGGGCGATAACTGCTGTAGATTAATCCTCCCAATAATTAGAAATCGCTAAACCAGTTTCTCAAATATTGCCTATTCGAGAGAGAAAGAGGGAGAGAGAGAGAAAAAGGGAAATTGTGTGTATTCGCGTCTGTGCGTTTATCTTTTTAGATTGAGTTTACTTAAAAACAGCGTTTGTATCCTCTCGTCGCTGGAAAATATAATGTAGCTATTCAGTATTTAAACTGGGTAACACTTTTGTATAGGGTCCAATTCACAATAATAACTAGTTGCTTATTAGCATGTCTATTATTAACATATTGGCTGTTTATTAGTGCTTATAAAGTACATATAATGCATGACATCCATAATCCTACCCAATACCCTAAACTTAACAACTACTTTATAAACTATTAATAAGCAGCAAATAAGGAGTTAATTGAGGCAAAAGTTATATTTAATGGTCAGTTAATAGTGAGAATTGGACCCTAAAATAATGTGTGACCTTTCCGATATGTGTGTGTGTGTGTGTCAGTAAGCAGGGCATTAATACAGAACGATAATTAAAGGCTCTAATGCACACCCGTATATGTGTGTATTGAAAGAGCTAGACAACAAATGATGGCGTGTGACGTCATGGCAGTGGGGTCCCAATTGGGGTCCCAATTCAACACTCTGTTTCAAGGGACAAGGGGAAGGGGTAGGTGGAGGGGTAGTGGAAGAGGAAGGGGTATAAAATAGAATTGGGATTGGGCCTTAGACCTAGGCCCTCTCCCTAACCCTCACCCTCGTCGGGGGAAAAACAAACCTAGATGTCTTCTTCTGAAAGTAATTTATAAGTCAAATATGTGTTAACATACCTAATGACTTCATCTTAAGCTCATTTTAAGCTTAAGAGTGTACACCCATTCCGTTTAAGAGCGAGATGCGCTCACGCCAGGGAGGCCGGATCACTATTTACATGGCGGATTTTGTTGGCAGAAAAGCTTAATGCTTCTCAAGCGAAGAAACCGATCTACGGGACAAGCAGGAATCCACCAAAGCTCCGCGCGATGAGTCAGTTAATATATATGTGTGTGTATTGGCATGAATGTTTAATTAATTTGCCAATATCATTCATCATTATAAGTAGTAATAGGCTGTATTGCAAATAGGTAGCCTAATTCTAATACACGCAAAGACTATCCAACATTACATTTTTGTATTTATGTAGCCTACACAATAACATTATTTAACACTGTAATTGTTTTTAATATTTGGCATGTTTGTGTGATGCGCATCCCTGTGTGTAATAAGCAAAGTCAACGCGCACTATGGACCCGCCCGAAGGTGCATTTAGCAATGTGCCATCAATGCAACTGAACACACCTCTTTTTTAGACCAGCACGCCCATGAGTGCACAAATGGGCACAAATGCATTTGCTAATTAAACGACGTGGCACTGAACGGGTAAATGTGAATGGTGCCGGACTGAAACTAGCAAACACACTTGCACTGCACCTTGCGTCACATTGCACTGGGTGTATGGTAGGGCCCATAGTGTTTACAGAATAATGTTAACGTGGTAAAATATAGGTCATTCTGAACTCCACTCATAGTTTTGATTATAACACATTGCATGCGGTCGGGTCTATATGGTCTAACCGCAGAAGTTCAAATATTGCAATGCATCCGAAGCTCAAATCTTATCTGAATTTTCTTCATACACATATGATCCGAACTCCACGCAGCTCCCGCACTACTCTCCATTGGAAATGAATGACTTCCAGTCTGTTGCTTTTCGTTTGTTTAGTGGAATAAGTCACCTGACTCGTCTAGTGTGCGACCGCCCATTCAGAAATTACAAATACATCAACACACAATTGGTCTTTGCATAAAACCAACACATGTCATGTTTGTTTAATGTTACACATCATGACAGCACTCACAGCAAAACAAAATACACACACACTTCATGACAAAGAAGCAGTGTTTATAACAATATTATTATTGGCACAGCAGCTATTGTCTTTACTTACGTTATATGTGTGGCTTCCATTGTGACGTGAACAATAGCTTATTTTATTTGCAGATTTGTATTTTATTTTGTTGATAGAGATCACCACAGCGGCCAAACTTTTCATAAAGTTAATTACAATTTAGAGGAAGGATATGATCAGTACGTTTTTCTGTCGTTTTTCTATTCTGTCATTCTTTGATTTAATAGCTGGACCCCCAATCACAGAACCACAAACTTCAGGCAGAAACATTCTAATTTAGAGAAAATGGACATTGTTCGTATAACGCATTCACTGATTTTAAAAGTTTGTTTCCACAGAAATTGTAAATATTGTTTTTCCAATAGTTTAGGCCCTCTCTGAACCTTTTCGCTGAACCTTTCATGGCAAAAACTACTTTTAAAGGTAGAGCAGGTTTGTCTGTCATAGTGGATATTATATTATGGGTTTATTGGACAGTAACAAACATGATGGATTGCCCATGGGAACCAGAGCGCATCAAAGCCCATATGCTTTCAGAAATAACAACAAATGACTGAGTAAATTAATGTATCCAGCATTTATCTAATGTACTGCTTATTTAATTTAATATCACACTCATTTATTCTTCAAGACATCTCATCCATGTGATGGTATGCTAATTTAATTAATTTAATTTAATCAACACATTGCTGTGATGAACTACTTTCCAAGATCTATCCCTTTTCAGCCTCTCCTGAATTTTTGTTTATTTCTTCATCTATTTTTATATTTTTTGCTTTACTGCCAGAATCTGTTGTAAATGATGCCATCTTCTGGTTCTTAGGATCCACCTGTTCAGGATGAAGTGTCATCTCATTGATAATCATCCAGACAGGAATATGATCTTGATAGTAATGATGATTGCAGATGGTTTATATTGTAAATCAGCTCTGCTGCTGCAGACACATGCGTAGTTTCACTCAGTAAAAGGTACTAATTGTCATTCACGCTTAAAATCAGCATTTTTTGTTTCAGACAAATACATGAAATATAATCTGTAATTTAAATGATTTGCATTATTCAGCCTTTTTAGAGTTATACTTAATATTGAGGAGATCCACAAGCCTCTTTCACAGAAAACAAAAGGAACAAGAAAGAACAAACTCTAAAATAGCCTAGAGGCAGGATGAATCATTTTTCACCAAATGATGGATCTAAACTAAAGCATGCTGGTTCTGCTTCTCTTATAAAGTGGGGAAACTATGACATCACTCTGTAGGTGGATCGGCTGTTAGCATGACACTGGTTCAAAAAGAGTTTTCCATCAACCATAATTCATAGTTTTGTCCATCAAGATAATCTTCACAAAATAATATAACTTTAATACATTTTAAGGCATAAATAAAAGCACCAGAACTTAATATTTGAAACATGCACAAATAATGAAATAAGATAGAATGATTCATATAACATCAAAAGAGTACCTAGTACAGAAAGAAAGAAAGGCAGACCAAAGAAAGAAAGACAGAAAGAAAGAAAGAAAGAAAGAAAGGACTTTGGTAAATTACGTCTATTGTAGACTCCAAATCAGATTGCAATGTACTGTAGGTATAAATGATTCAACAAATGCAGGGATTTAAAGTGTTCAAACATATAAAATTACTTGGAATGTAGCACACAATTCATACTATTTTTTTATGATTATATATATATATATATATATATATATATATATATATATATATATATATATATATATATATATATATATATATATATATATATATATATAATGTTTAGATAAAGATTAATCCAGAGATATGTTTTAGATATATTGGTTTTTATCGTTTTGCTTTCCACTGAAGACAGACCCTTTCTATGCAGGTTTTGAAAAAGAAAGAGAGAGAGAGAGAGAGAGAGATAGAGAGAGAGAGAGAGAGAGAGAGAGAAAGAGAGAGAGAGAGAAAGTTTGAGAAAATAACAATTGATTAATTCTTGGGAGAAATTTAAAGAAACCTATTCCTTACAAAAAGCTTGAACCAAGTTGTACACACATGGGCTAATCCTTCTCTGTGGCCTTTTAACAGGTGCCTGTCTGATGGTGGGCCGTAATGACCAGCACTTCCATTTATATCAGCTGAGTGTGCAGCATGAAGCCCATTACAGCTGCTAATGTGGAGCTCCTCTCCACAGATCCTCTGTTCTCCCTGCAGCTCTGCTGTTCAATAAAAAGAGTTTACTAATCCAATGCACTTTCATAATCACATATCAAAGCATCTCTACTGGAGAGATGAAATCACTGGAGGCTCTGTGTCCACGTGAGGGCCATTATGGGTGCTGTCAAGGTTCTGGAGAAACAAATTATAGCTAAATTTAGTATGTTGTTGTGGAGCTGTTGCCATGTGTTTGGTTGCATTTAGGGTGTCTATTCACTGATTAACTCTTGGAACTTGGTGGAATGGAACCATTTAGCATGTGTTTATCTCTATATATATTCAGTGTGTCATTTCTGCACAGACGCACAACATGGTTAAAACGAATTTAAAAACAAGATCCTGCATTCCTTTGCACAGTTTTCATCGTGTTTTTAATATAAGACAGAAGAGAAGACATTTTTTATTTTTGTTTTCTTTGCACACACACACACACACACACACACACACACACATTTGTTTTAATTCCTGCAAAAATCTGTATTGTATCTGGTCGATATTGAAAGTCTATTTTTAATTTTACACAAAATGTGAGATCCTCTGTGTTATTATGTCATTTTTTCTCCCTACCTTTCCAAACCGTGACAAACATTAATCTACCTTCTCTGCAGAATGTGATACATCTGGTAAACCAATCACAATGCACCATTCCACACACTGTAACCAGTAACTGACAAGCTACGCAATATCGCGTATGAATGAGATATTCCATAGCTTGTCAGTGATGTGTACTAAATGCTGCTCCTTCTGAAAGCACATGATGGAGATTTACTACTAATCACAGAACCTGCTTTACTGACAAGATGTGCATGACAGTCGCATGCAATTTATTGTGCATCCCTAAAAAAAAAAAAAAAAAAAATGATGACATTGATGAATAGTGGTTTTCATCTTGCCATGTTCTTTTTTTTTCATAGCTTCAAAAAACCATTGATGTCACATGGACTATTTTAACGATATCCTTTCCTACCTTTCTGGGCCTTGAACATGACAGTTGTGTTGCTGTTTGTGCAGTGTCAGAGGATTTCATCAAAAATATCTAAATTTGTCTTCCGAAGATGAGCGAATATCTAACGGCTTTGGAACGACATGACAGTGAGTAATTAATCACAGAAATGTTTTATTTTTCATTTAACTATCCCTTTAACTCCTCATCATTTAATTCTATAATTGCATTTGTGGCAAAGTCAGCTCAAATGTTCAAAACATGGTTACAGCCATGGTAAATGAAATAACTGAAGGGTTTCATGTTGTTGACATAGGAATGTGACGATCAAACATTTACAACCCCTTGAATAATTATCTTCCATCACACATTTTAGTATTACTGTAGGAAAAAAATAAAATAAAAAAAATAAAACGGTCCAGTGTGGATATTTTATGTTTTATTCTGACAGTAATTAGATGGTATAATAACCTTCATGTGCAAGACCTTTGCTGTTTCTAACTTAATAACTATTCTAATTGCCAAAGCAAGTGTCCCTTTTTCTATTTCTAGGCCTGTGTGATTTATGTGATTACACAATACATATAAATAATAACTGATATTATTTAGCTTTGCAAATCACATTGCATCTATAAAGTTATGGAATTGAACATGCATGTAAGATGTGTTATACATTACACTTAAACTACTATTTTATTTGTTTAATGCTATCAATTTAGTCATATGCTGAAATTCCCACTGGGCTGAGTTCTACAGACAAAGAAAACATAGATCAATCATGCTGACATTTGTAACGATTGCCCAGTTCAAGGAAAGCCATGGAGGCTGGCGTCCACTTCTTTTTCTAAGAACACAAAGCATGTATCTTCTCTAAAGGTCTGTGGCTTGTTCATTTATCCGCAGAAACATTTGCTTTCTGGCAGGGTAGCATCTTTTCTGTAGGGGAGGTTGTTCCTTTCAATGGCAGCCGTGACCTTTTGTTAATTGTTTGATTGCACATCAGCATTGCAGTAATGAGCACGGGTGAGTCAGTCATGGAGGTGGATAAGCAGTCTGCAAGGGTCAAGCAGTCAGGATTGCATGTGAGAATATGGGAAAATAAAGCAACCAGTAAGCACCAAACATGGGCCATAAAAAATATCACTAGATGCACCAGAAGTTGATAAACAAAGAGAGCCCACAAACATCTATCTATAAGTTTTGTTAATGGAAATTGACTGTTAACACAACAGTCCATATGACTAACATATAAATGAATGCATAGTTCAACCATTTCTTATCATGCTTGGACTCATAGCGTGTTTAGAACAATGCTTGTGATCATTTGAAAGAGGTTTGCAAAAGGAATAATGCATGAGCCCAACACACATCTTTGCCTGTGAACTTTAAACTATGTAAATGAGCTTCACACCAGGACAGCTACACCATAACTGTTTCTGACATGACTGCTGTTATCTGGATGATTAAAAAACAGCAGTCCATGAGCAACTCTATAATAATAATAATAATAATAATAATAATAATAATAATAATAATAATAATAGTAATTGCAATATAATATGAACATAATAAGTGCATTGTACTTGTTTGTTTCGATGTAAGAATATTAGTTAAGGCCACTTAATATAAAGTGGGACCATATACACTAATCTCTCTGTCTTTCTTCAGCCTTGTAGCAAGTTACAGTAAAATCTTAAACCAAAATCATATAAACTCTGGATTAATGTAGTCAACTATGTTAGCTAGCTTTGCAGTTCTAATAAAAGCCCTGCTCTGGCCTGTACAGATGTGAGGTGCACCTGCGAATCAGCAACAAGGAACAAATCTATGCATGGGAAAACATGATCCATTGACTGGGATGAACTTGCTAGGACAGAACATTATTTGGAGACTTGTTTGTAGGAAGATAGAAAGTTCACAAGTCCCAACAAAACCTACAAGTAAATGCATGGTCTTGAAATATTGCTTAAGTTGAATTATCTTCTTACTTGTAGATTACCTTAAAACTACCTTTATAAGTAGTTACTTCATAGATAGAAAGATAGATAGATAGATAGATAGATAGATAGATAGATAGATAGATAGATAGATAGATAGATAGATATATAGATAGATAGATAGATAGATAGATAGATAGATTCCAAATGTGCTTTATAAAGCAGTTGTGATGAATCACATAATCCTGCCTCGCAATTCTCAATGTGTCTACCTCTGAGTAAGCTCCATTCCAGCCACTATTCACATTCAAAGATTGTGGATCTGTGGGGCCGCTGCGGGCTGATACAAGGATGAATAATTGACACATCTGGAACTTTATTTGGCATGCCAGGCACAGAGGTTTGCCTCATCGCCGCCAGCGAGGGCCGATTCTTACCGCATTACATCAGAGATGAAGATCAAAGGTGCACCATGCAGATCAACTGCAACTGGCCGTGTTTTATTAATCAAAGTTGGACATTTATAATGTTACACCTCTGGCCGGCGCTGAACAAATGCGATGGTGAGTTGAGAGACGATGCTAGCTTGATCGAGAGTGGCAAATTTGTCTGTGGTTTTTCTAATTTGCATGACAGCACCTGAGAGAATCTTCTAAATGGACTAAAAGCGTGGCAATCCAGATAAGACTTGAGACTCTATTTTTCTCACAAGACATTTTGGTTCATATAGGGAAAGCTGATTTGTCACTTTCTACCAAAGTTATAGACCCTTATGGTTAATGCTTGCATGTATTTAAGTCATTATGTTGCTTCTTTGAACAACAAAAAATAAAAATAAAAAATGCTAAAGCATTTATTTTATACTACCATTGTTCATATATATATATATATATATATATATATATATATATATATATATATATATATATATATATATACACACATTTGGCATCAAGGATTAGTTATAGTTTCACTAATTACCATTATAGTGTAACAGCTTATTATTATTATTATTATTATTGATGTAATATTACTATTACTATTATTTTGTCTCACTCACTTAAGCAGAATTTAAGTATATAATTATATTTCATTTCATAATCACTTTGATAATTACTTGTCTTGAAATAGAAAGTGTACTGCTAAATGTAATAATGAGCATTTATGATCAACTAGAATATAATTTTCCTATTGTCATATCTAAATCTTCAGTATCTTTTGAAACATGTCACACATTTAAATATATTTGTAATTACACATGTAATATAATTAATGCATTCAAATATTACTATAATTAAATACTGTATCAAATAATACTATTAATCAAGTGCTTAATATGCGCTTTAATATGTTAGTTAACACATAAAAAAGTACTTCTTTAAAGCAGACAAAAGATTATTAAAATAGGATTTAAAATATATTTTAAGTTTCACATGGCCACAAATTGCACTTTTAAAAGTGTGCTTAAGTGTGTTAGGAGACAGTCATGAAAATGTGCTCTTTTTAAGTGGCCTTTTAGATCATTAATATTACATTATCTGGATTTATTTTATTTGTATTTATTTATTCATTTATTTTTATAAATGTAATTTTGAGATGTGAAGTGAACATTTAATAAAGTTAAGGACACTTGTTCTTCCAAGAGCAACTATGCCGTGGTAGCCACCAGAAACATCTTTCCATTGTATCAGCAAGTACTGAACCAGCAAGCACTCCCTTTTTTTGTTTGAAAACAGGTTTAATTTGTTTTCCTCTCTGGATTGAATAAAATATATGGAAGAAAATAAATCACATGCCGGACAGGATTTTTTATTTTATTTTATTTTATTTTATTTTTTAGCTTTTTTTAATAAATATACTTTTAAGATTTGAAGTACACATTCAATAAAGTAAAGGACACTTATTTTTCCAAGGACAACAATGCCGTGGCAACCACTCGAAACATCTTGCCATTATGCCAGCAAATACTGAACCGGCAAGCACTCACAATTTTTGTATGAAAACTATTTTAATTTGTTTTCCTCTCTGTATTGAATAAAAGATATGGGGAAAAAGTAAATCACATGCCAGGCAGAAACATTTATTTCTCTGTACAGCTTTGGCGAGAGCAAATCCAACAGTTGATTTAATAGCTTACTTTGTAATGTAATTTACCTTTGAGACCTTCCTGGCATGTGCAGCTGTGGTAAGTGCCAGTTCCTTCATTGGCACACCTGCTGCTGAAGGCCAAAATGAATAAGCAGTCAGTCTGTGGTAAAAAAAATAAAAATAAATAACAATAAACAAAAAAACACCAGGGCTCTGTTTACAACCTCATAAAGCCCCCTTCTGATATCACAGTGCTCATTTACAGCTATCGCATTTTATTCATTTTGCTACTGGAAGTGATGCACAATGCATCCATTTGCATGCCCTTGTTTCCCAAAATCACCCAAATCACTTATTGCACTTCATTTCTCCTGATGACCTTGGGTGTTGTTTGATACCAGTGTAAATGATGAGCCACTAAATATTTATTTTCATCAGTTTGGGAGTTAACAGACAGCAGTGTTCATCATGATCTGCTCTGGAAGAGGGGATGATGATGATGGTGGTGGCTGAGTGCGGGCCAGGAAAGGACATCCCAGTTGCTCTGGCTTCAAGAGCCTCTACACTGAATGAGGTCAACTGAAGTGGGGACATCCAAATATAGCAGCTCCAACACCACCTGAGAGACTAAGAAAGAGCCTGTGAGAGTGTCTATCTCCTAATTCACCAAGCTGAATGTGTCTGGCCATTAGCCTAAATACAGCACTAAGTGATTTCTTTGTTTTAGAGAGACTAGGGTCACAATATAGAGACAGATGGGGAATACGTTATTATTTATTTGCTAAAACCAGGCTCACTGAACATGCCTTTGGTAACATTTTTGCTAGCCTTTGGTAACATTTTTGCTAAATTATATTATGTATTCTTGCATGTTTTGTAGCATTTTCAAGTGGAATATTATGGTACTAAAAGCACATTATTCAAGATTCAAAATAGTATACTACATTTTCACCATTTAAATACATATTCAAACCTGATGATTCTGAACAAGGCATTGCTTTATGTTGATTGTTGTATGTATCGCGGCATTTCAGAAATGAAACATCCGGTGAGTGATACTAAAAGGTTAATGCTCTACTCTACTGCATCTGAAACTAATGTAGTACCTACACTAAACCTAACTGATAACGTTAACAAAACAAACATGAGATTAAAAAAAAACAAAAAACAAAAAAAAAAAAACATGCAATTTTATCTTGCTTCTCCAAGTCTTTGAGGTCTGTTATCTGGACTGGTGTTTCTTGGGACTTTTACATGGGTGCTTCACCTCACAATTGAAATCTTGTGCCGGGTGTGCTACCAAGCACATTTACAACCTCAGAAAAAAAAAAAAAAAAAAACATATGTATGGAGCCAGTTATGTATTTTGAACATCAAAATGTATTAGTTTACAAATCATACACTATTATAAAAGTGTTTTGGTCTCATTACATATTATTGTGCAAGGAACTGTGCAGAAATAAGTCTTTCATCATCAAGTATCTGCCCTATCCATATATTTGTGTGAAAATGAATAAAAGGTGTTTTGCTGTCTTTAGTGATTAAACCTTGAGATAAAGACATTTTTTAATCATTGAAGTCAAATTTACCTTAAAATTACACACTTTTAAGATTACAACTGAGCAAGTGATGGAATGCTACATTTCCCCAAATCTGCTCAGATGAAGAAACAAACTCATTAACATCTGTAATGGCCTGAGCTCATTTTCAGAATGTTTCATTTTTGGATGAACTGTTCCTTTAATGAAGAGTTCATGAAGAACCTCATTAAGAAAATCCTGACAACAGATCCATAAATATACTCCCCAAAAGAAAAAGCAAATTATAAAATACAATCTCAGCACTAGCATTGCACATGATTACAGTAATTACAATGATTTTAACAGATAGCTACATTTAATGCACACAAGTAAATCAAATTTCTTTCTACCTTCAGTTTTTGTGTACCTTTATTACAAGCAATTGCTCTTCCTGCACCATAACATTCACAGGCATGTTATCTTAGAGGATGAGGTGTATAACAGAGCAATGAACAAGTCTTTAGAGGCACCGGGGTGACCCAATCTCAGAGCCCTGAGGAAAAAGACAATTTTGGAGACTTTCACAGGCTCTCAAGTCATTTCACTCTTGGAGAATTCCTCTAAGATGGAGCTAGCTGTTATTACATGAGAACAGATTAAAGAACAACATTGTCGCTATCTTGAAATGGGGACTGGTAATCAATGTGCACGTAACTGCCTTGTCCTTTAAGATTGTTCTTTTATTTAATACTCCCACAGTATGTGTGCAGAGCACTTGAGGGTTGGCAGATGCTCATTACCCTTTATGATGCAACAAACTCTGTGTCTGTGATATGTGTTGCATCAAAATGTTTCCCCGGAGAATGTAAAAGGAATCAAGTTACCTCTGAATTATACCAGCTGTATTATTCTACATGCTGTTATATGTTGGGCCTTTTGAAAACGACCAGCATTCCCTCTTATTTCAGTTCAGAATTTCACCACAATACCAATTAGATGCTGTCAATAGTAGTTAAGTGGGCAATTGCCATCAGCAAACCAGGACAGGACCTATCTGTGAACACTGCAGTGATTATTTTAGATTAATGAGGTAGATTATGCATATGATACTGACATAATGCAAAAAATAAATAAATACACACTTACAATACATAATATTCTGTCAAATCAATTAAATATAGTATATTAAAAATGTTTGCAGAGAATAAACTGTAAGCAATCTCACATTTTATATATATATATATATATATATATATATATATATATATATATATATATATAATAGTTTTAATACAAAATCTGGCCAGTCTGTCCATTTATTTATTTATTTTCGTCAGCTGTAATAGCTTCGGTCCTGGTTTCATGGTTTTCAGTTTCCCATTCCCTGCTCAGTGGTAAAGAAACCCAGTTCAGAGCAAGTCCTGCTGTTTTTATTTCTTAAAGAGGCTTTTTGTGTTCTGTCACAAAACTTTAGTGTTCTCTGAGAAACTCTGCGTTTACTCGCAGAGAATCCAAACAATTTGTGAGCGAATATTTCTCAGCAGAACTCAAAACTTGATAAAATAAAAGCACTGAAATGTAATTTTTCCTCCCATCTCACATTCTTCCCATTACCATATCCCGTTAGGGGCTCCATAGGATTCAGAATTGCCACAGAAAAACAACATCAGGACAGACATGCCCAAAAAATAGTTTCAAACTGTTTCTTCAACATAAGCTTCTGTGAAGACATTTGCTTAGGTAAGTCAATCTATATTGCTTAAGTTACCAAAGGACTAATAATTAAACATTTGCCACCCTTTACATATTAATTGTGATATCCCATGGTGCTTTGCAAAAAAATAAGTGTTGGACATAAACAATAACTGGCGATTACAAGTAACTTTACACAATGCAAATACCACATTCAAATATCTTGTGTATGCACAAAATGTATTCATTGGGCAATTTAATTGTGCTCTCAGTAGGCAATGCAAAAAAGCTCAGAGAAGCAGATTATGGCTTTTTAATAACACATTTCGAGTCTAGTCAGTGTCTAAGAAGTTCTTAACTCATTCAAAGGTCTGTGCTAAGATAGAGAGCAGTAGTTTGCTCTTGCATGGGGTGATGGAGTTCTTGCAGCAGCCGTATTACACAAAGTCAACCAGATGTAGCAATAATTTGTTCTAGAATAAGTAGTTATAATTTATTACCATGCATATTTTATCTGTCTGTCTGTCTGTATCTCTGTCTGTCTGTCTGTCTGTCTGCTTCTGTCTGTCTGTCTATCTATCTATCTATCTATCTATATATATATATATATAGTAATATAAATCATGTCAACTACTGCTGATTTAAAACAAGCAGGCAGTTCTTCAAGCTCTTTCCTGTTGTGACGTTAGTGTTGCACTACTGCAAGCACCCACTTCTGGATGCCTATGAATGACTGTATTCGTCATCTGACTGCAGGAACCGAACCTTGACATCAGTACCGTTTTTTATTTTATTTATTTTTTTTTATATTGAAAGTAACATCCTATAATTATGTTGTCAATTAATTTATGTAGTTACATATATTATAAAAATATTAAACCCAAAACCTAACTAGACCACCAAACAGCCTCAATAGCAGTGAAAGTGTTTTGAACACTTTGATTTTTGTTTTATTTTTGAGTACATGGTATTTAAAGACACCTAATGTGAAGTGGTACCATTAAATTTAATAAATGTAACTCTGTTAAATATATTACAGTTTAACAGCAATATAACAATATCTTATAAAAGCAATATAAGTCAATTATAAAACCCTCATTTATTTTAAACAGCCATCATTGAGTCGCTAAAGGATTCATTCTGGTCTGAAAGTCAATATTTTCCTGGCAGCCCCGAGCACTGGACAGAGTGGCTGCAGCCCTTCGGTCCAGTGATCCTCCTATAACTCAACAACCAGAGGCAACGGGCAGCCGTCCTCAGGCATAGAGCCACTGCCAGTTACTCTTGCCAAAGATTTGAGTGTTGTGTCCTCTTTTCGTTGCTGTGGGTATTCAGCCCATTTACCACTTCTCAGTGGAAGGCAACAGAAAAAACAAGAGAAAATAATGCACTTCCGCTGGCACTGGGACTGTTGTTTGGCTTGTGCTCCCGAACTCTTGTTACTTTAAGTAATGGGCTGGCAGAGCAGTCTCTGTGTGTGTGACTGTCACGCTTCTCTTTAATCATTTATGAGCTAAATATTCCAAAAATAAACACGTATAGCCATTCTTCAGAGCAGACGTGTTTATGCTTAAATAAAGCCTGCATGAGTAGAAAGAAAGAGAAGGTGCCATATATATACACACATTTTTTTTTTTTTTTTACTTTACTAAAGCACAAAAAAAAACCCACAAAATAAATAAATAAATAAATAAATAAATAAATAAATAAATAAATAAATAAATAAATACTATAATGCATTTGCAGATATGTATGAAACAGGTTAAGTTTACATACTTAGTAATTATACAACCAGTTATTCTACTTTGAAATTTGTGTTCCATGTCGAAATGTCTGTTTTTGTTTTCGTCTTCTTGACTCTGCCTACTGCCAGTTTACCAAACAGTATTTCAATGCCCGTTGTTGCCAGTTGGTGAAAAACCACTTGGGAGTGAGCAAAAAAAAACTGGGTCAGAGATCACACCAAGTGGGCAGACAACATCGTAAGATGTTGATATTTGGTTAAATTTAATTTGCGATGTCGGGTGACCAAAATAAACGGTATAATAAACTGCAAGTCAATTCAACGTCTATGTTGAATTGATGTCTATATTTGTTGTTATTAGGTTGTGTGTCCAAAATCCAACATCAAGTCAATGTCAAACTGGTATCAGCTACTGACAGCAAACCGATTTTCATTCTCAACCAAAATGCAACGTATGTCCGACATCATGTCTAGTGCCAATCTGATGTTATATTGATGTCCTGTCCCTGCTAGGCAGGTTGCATTGGCATACATGCAGATAGATGTTCTATAATCTGATATCTCTAATATCTGAAAGGTTCCATGAACAAAGAAATAGTAAAAAGCAGATAATATAACTTATAAGGCCTGTTGACAGTTACACTATTAACCTTTAAGTACAGGGACCAGTTTTCACTATTAACTAGCTGCTCATCAGCATGCACATTACTGACATATTGGTTGTTTCTTTGTACTTACAAGACACATATTTTGCGTAATCATAACTGAACAATAACCAGCAATTAGGAGTTTACTGGGGCAACAGTGGATTGTAGTACTGATTTAAACTGCTAGCTTACAAGATTACATATTGCACCTTTAATATAATGCTTAAATTTGAGTAGCTTCAACAATTCCTGGAGATGGAATGTAAAAGCCGTCTAGCACCATAGTGACAGGTAACAATAAGCAAACATGAAAGCTAACAAGTGTTTTATATCCCAAACCTCTTTTACTTTGGCTTGGAACTCGAACTTGAGCATCCAGCCAGCATCAAGCACTTAAAACTGACAATTATGTGCAATTTAGATGAGGATGACTCCAATAGAGGGCCAACTGAGAGATAGTCTGTCTTTCTCCATCTGTCAAAGTCTCCTGGTTCATGTCCATGGGGGTCTATTGTATAAGAGGTTTTTACAGCAGTAACTAAATTATAAAGGAGCCCCAAAACACCTGGGAGGATGAACGGCACCGTGGCATACATTCGCAAGCTTTTGGATGGGATTGATAGCGTGCACTTAAGTTGTTACCATGGCGCTTCTGGTATTAATGTCTTGCATATTTTGTTCACCTACATGTATTTGATTTTCTTCTGGAGGTGTGGGAAAAGCCTCTCTGCTGGGTTGGCAATCCTTCTACAAAAGCAGCATTAGGCATTCAAGAGCTCCAGATTCTGCTGAGTGTGAACAGACGGGTCTTAGGTTGGCTGCTCATGCATTCTGGTTGATATCTTATTAAGGCTGTAATTTATGTGAAGTCAAGCCACACAGCTTTAAGAACTAGGTCTGATGTGTCTTGGTAATTGTCATCTTGGCTGCTGGAGACCTTTTTGATTGACAAAACAAACTTTGCAGACATGGTTTTAGATAGAGAAGATCATTATTTTTGAGAATGTTCCTTTTCTCTACTATGTAAAAATGACTTTTTCAAAGATTATTGAAGTACGTTTTACAAGAAACTACCACCACAGTCTTTATAAGTAAAAAAAATGTAATTCAGTGTGTTACTTGCATATTCTTTGTAATTTATTATCATATGGTAAAATATTTCACATTACAATTTTGGTGAAACTATTTGACAGTCTCCTTGTTACACATTGCATGCCCATACTATAATAAACTATGCATAATTACACGCAACTAACCCTTAACCAAACCCTAACCCTTTATACTTAAATTATATTGAAAATAAAGACTAACCCAGGATTTTTTTTTTTTTTTTTTTTTTTTATGTATTCAACATGATCTCTTTTTTCAGCACATTGGATATGTATTCTGTATAAATGCTTTTAAAACAATGAAGATTTATTTACGTATTTTACATTCATTACCACCACTTACTGCACACAGTAATAAATTATAATGTATACATTTAATTGCCCATTGTAATCACTACAAACAAAGGCTGTATTTACTGCTTTTGTAATGTACTGAATATACTTAAAACACCTAAATTAACTGGTTTTATTCAAATACAAAAAATTCTATCAAGTACAAAAAATTCTATAAGTTTTTTTTTTTTTTTTTTTTTAACAGTGTAGCATCATTAGACACATGACTTGCAGTATGTTCAAGCTATACTGTTGATATATACTATTATTTTGACATTCATCTGTAACTGCTCAATGGGGCACAAGGAGATAAAAGTGTAAAACATGATTTAATTAAAGATTTATGTTAATTAGTGCTAAATGTCATCACTTAAGTATGCATTTTACTTCAAAGCTGATTTGGAGCAATATGTATTGTGAAAAGTAAATGTGAATTGAATACTTAATAAGTTTCATTGAGATTATTCATCTTGTATTACTAGATAAAGTCTGCTATACAGTACATAACACAATTCCTAATAAACATTAATATACAGCATGAGCATGGCTGCTGGTAAGAACCAGATCTCTGTTTCTAATAATTCTGGGGATCTATTCATAGATGTGGACTGATTTTTTTTTTTCTCTGTAAAAGCTCTCACTGCAAGACGAGCTTAATGTCAATTTGCTGTGCTCAAATGAAAAAGAAAATATTAGATAAGTTTCCTAACCATAAAACTTTGAACATTGTATCCAAAGAAGTTATTAAAATTGCTGAAAACTGTGATTGTCACCATAAACCATAACTATGTTCAGCAGACTGTTCACCTTCCCAATCGCCAGCCAGTCACCAAAACATCTCAGATAATTTGAGAAACTGATTTACATTACAAGCATCATAATTTCATTAATTGTTTTCAAATAAATAGCATCTGCACCAAATTGTTTTTTATTTTATTTTATTTTATTTTTTTCAGTTTGGCCCCAGTTTTTCCCATTCCCAAGCATGAGCTTGATATTCTCAATATATCATGCTATCACTGAGCAAGAAAAGATTAATGTAAATTATAGATTTTTTTATTATTATTATTATTAGTTCATACGCCAGGCTTTACAATGTAAAAAAAAAAAAAAAGATATAAAATTGCTGGAGTGCCTTCCGTGTGAATGCAAAAATGTCCCGGGATTAAATTCTGGATCTATCCTGGGTCGGGAACTACATATTGTGGGTTGCGGGTTCAGTCCCAGAACAACTCTGTGTGAACAAAAGACAGAGCAGTAAAGAGTGTGTCGTAGTGATGACGCACATTATGGTGCAACTCTTTTACTTGGTGTTTTGAAGGCAGATCAAAGGTTGCGACAAAACAATATGTGCAAACTGTAATGACTGTGACGGTGAATAAAGGAAGGTATGGAAACAGATGCGAGTTAACAGATTTAATGAGAAGAGAGGAATATGAATACACAAACAAGCAATGATGCTGAGACGGCGACACTCCATGGTGGTGGTGAGGAGGTGAGGAATCCTGATGGTGGCGGAGAGAAGGTGAGTAATCCGGATGATGACGGCGTGTAGGCAGCAGGAGAGGATGGCACAGGAACTGCGGGGAATAGAACCGAAGGTAAGTGTCCGTGGCTGAGTGAACGTGCGGAAAGTGGATGAGGTTCAAGGGTAAACACAGACATCCAAACGCAAACAACACTAGATCCAGACGAACAGGCAAACCACATCAAACAAATGACAACAATCTCACAAACACGTGAGACAAGCCAATATTTAGTGGATGAGTAATGAGTGGCAGCTGTTGCTGATGACAATTAACGGAGACGCCCACAAGCTAATCAGTGCAGACGCGAAACACACAGAATTCACCAAAAAAAGTCCAAACACCCCGAGATCACGGTTTACCAACCGTGACAGTACCCCCCCCCCCCCCACCAGTAAGCTGGAGTTCCCAGAAGGGCCTACCTGCTGATTGTAGTCATCAATAATGGAGTGATCCAATATGTCCCTAGCAGGTACCCAACTCCACTCCTCCGGACCGTAACCTTCCCAGTCCACCAGATACTGGAATTCTCGTCCCCTCCGTCTCGAGTCCAGAATACGATTAACCGAATATGTCGGTTCCCCATCTACAAGACACGGCGACGGGGGAACCGGAGTAGGCGGATTAATACGTGCATAAAACACAGGTTTAATTTTGGACACATGAAAGGCGGGGTGTATCCTCTTGTACGCAGGAGGTAGTTTGAAGCGGACTGTCAACAGACTAATGATCTTGGTGATAGTGAACGGGCCGATAAATTTGGGAGCTAATTTATTAGATACAGATCGCAGAGGAATGTTACTGGTAGAAAGCCACACTCTTTGACCCACGACGTAGACGGGAGGCTTTGACCGGTGGCGATCGGCCTTGGCCTTAGTGCGCTCCCTCACCCGGAGCAGAGCCTCGCGGGCTCTGGTCCAGGTGCGGTGACACCTCTGGACAAACGCGTGAGCAGAGGGGACCGCGACTTCAGATTCCAGACTGGGAAACACTGGTGGCTGGTACCCTACACTACACTGAAACAGAGAGAGGCCCGTAGCTGACACTGGCAACGGATTGTGGGCATACTCCACCATAGAGTTGTTGACTCCAGGAAGAAGGATTCTTGGAGACCAAACATCGCAATGTCCTCTCTAAATCTTGGTTGGCTCGCTCAGATTGTCCGTTGCTCTAGGGATGATAACACGAAGACAAGCTAACTGACGCTCCTAACAGTTTGCTAATCTCTTTCCAAAATTTGGATATAAACTGAGATCCCCTATCCGAAACCACGTCTACCGGGAGGCCATGAAGCCGAAAGACGTGATCTAGCACAGTGACCGCCGTCTCCTTGGCTGTCGGTAATTTGGGCAAGGGAATGAAATGTGCTGCCTTCGATAACCGGTCCACTACGGTCAAAACGACCATCATGCCATTAGAGGGCGGGAGGGCGGTAACAAAATCTAGAGCGAAGGGACAGACAGCAGTTAAAGAAGCCCACCAGGAGGTCGGTTAGATGACTTACCACTGGCACAAACTGAGCAAGCCAAAACAAAATCGCGGACATCGCGAGCCATACGTGGCCATCAGAATCGCTGTCTAACTAACCCATTAGTTTTACTTATCCCTGGGTGACAAGCCACATTAAAACAATGACCCCACTGAACAACTTAGGACCTTAACTCCTCCAGGCACAAATAAACGGTTCGGTCGGCAACCGGACGGAGGCGTTACCCCTTCTAAGGCCGTCTTGACCTTCGACTCGACCTCCCATACGAGCGCTGAGACCACTAATTTCTCAGGCAAAATACACTCGGGAGTCACCGGACGGGCGGAGGGCTCAAAAAGACGTGACAAAGAATCGGGTTTGACATTTTTGGAACCCGGGCGGTACGATAGGGTAAATTCAAAACGACCGGAAAAAAGTGCCCACCGAGCCTGCCTGGAATTGAGTCTTTTGGCAGTTCTAATGTATTCTAAGTTCTTGTGATCGGTCCAAACAATAAAGGGAACCCCTGAACCCTCATAATCATAATTCAAATACGTCATAATTACGTTCGGCAGGAGATAGTCGATGTGAGAAAAACGCGCAAGGATGTACCTTATAATCCGAAGTAGCACGTTGGGACAACACTGCTCCTACCCCCACCTCCGACGCCTCGACCTCCACCACGAACTGCCGTGTGGGATCAGGGGCCACAAGGATGGGAGCCGAAACAAAACGGTTCCTGAGGTTAGTGAACGCAGCCTCAGCTGCGTCCGACCACCTGAACGGAGTACTGGGAGAGGTCAAGGCTGTCAAATGTAAGGCTAGTTGTCTGAAATTACGTATGAAACGTCGATAGAAATTGGCGAACCCCAGAAACCGCTGTAGGGCCTTACAGGAGTCTGGAGATGGCCAATCTATTACAGCCATAACTTTGTCAGGGTCCATACGTATTCCCTCGGATGAAACGATATACCCTAGGAAGGGAACAGACTGTGCATGGAATACGCATTTCTCCGCCTTGACAAAAAGCCCATTCTCAAGTAACCTCTGGAGCACTTGTCTGACGTGTTGAACGTGTTCCTGGAGAGATGAAGAAAAAAATCAGTATGTCATCCAGGTAAACATACCATATCTCTCAACACGTCATTCACGAGTGCTTGGAAAACCCAGAGCGAGTTGGAGAGCCCGAACGGCATCACCAAGTACTCAAAGTGCCCTCTAGGTGTATTAAAGGCGGTTTTCCATTCATCCCCCTTCCTGATATGGACCAAATGATAAGCATTACGTAAATCCAATTTTGTGAATATAGATGCTCCCTGCAACCTATCGAAAGCTGAAGACATGAGTGGTAAAGGATAGGTATTCTTAATAGTAATGTTGTTCAGCTCTCGGTAATCAATGCAAGGTCACAGAGAATCATCCTTCTTATCCACAAAAAAGAATCCCGCCCCCGCTGGAGAAGAGGAAGGACGGATGAATCAGAATTGTATTTCTCCATGGCCTCCCTCTCAGGAATAGAAAGAGAGTATAACTTGCCCTTAGGCGGAGACTTACCTGACACTTAGTCTATAGCACAGTCGTAGGGACGATGCGGAGGGAGAGAAGCAGCACGGGACTTACTGAACACTTCCTTCAGGTCTAGATAATCAATGGGCACGTTTGGCAAAACCATGTTCTCCTTCTGAAAGACAGAAACAGGGACAACAGAACAAGCAGAAACCAGAAAAGACTCATGACATCTTTCACTCCACAATGTGACAGTGTTAGAACCCCATTCCACTCGTGGATTATGTTTGGACAACCAGGGGTGACCTAAAACAATGGGAGCAACAGGGGAGTCCATGAGAAAAAAAGGATATGGTTTCTTGGTGGTTTCCAGAAGTGATCAGTGTGATGGGTTCTGTATGGTGAGTGACGTGAGGCAGTTCCTTGCCGTTGAGTGCGGTGACATGGATGGGGAGAGACACAGGAAGGACCGGAATGTTCAAGTGATGTGCAAGTGAAGAATCAATGAAATTACCTTCGGCTCCGGAGTCCAGAAGGGCGTGACACTCGTGATG
This sequence comes from Carassius auratus, assembly GCF_003368295.1. Taxonomy (NCBI): domain Eukaryota; kingdom Metazoa; phylum Chordata; class Actinopteri; order Cypriniformes; family Cyprinidae; genus Carassius; species Carassius auratus. The sequence continues at coordinate 2,782,823 of NW_020528035.1, read as the reverse complement.
TTGATTCTTCCACCGCAGTTTCACCGGAAGGAGGGTCGATGATGTAGGTGAGGACTTCTCAGCGGAGATCCCACCCGATAGTAGCATTAAATTTACTATCGGGCTGGCTCTTTTACCGGGCATGAGTAGGTGTTATGAGCAGAGCCTGCATGGGCTCGTGGTCGTTGACAGAACCGACCATGTTCTCTTGACTCAAGCACCCCTAACAGGAGAGATGGTAGATCTTGAAGGACTGGGTTGGCGGCCCAGGCGATTAATCCGTGCGTCAACTCGTAAAGCCAGTTTGCTGCTGAACACGGTCGGATAACCCATGCAGGAATTTATCCCACTGCACCGCCTCGTTCCACTGGCACGCAGCTGCCAGGGTGCGCAACTCGATGGAGTAGTCGGTGACGGAGGAAGAACCTTGCCGGAGTTCCGAGAGACGATGAGCGGCTTCCCTGCCGGTGGCGGCCCGGTTGAAGACTCTCCTGATTTCCTCGGAGAGGGCATGGAACGAGGCACAACACAGGTGTTGGTTTTCCCACACCGCCGTCCCCCATATGGCAGCCTTGCCAGACAGTAATCTGAGCGTAAACGCTACTTTAGACTCTTCAGTAGAGAAGGTGCGGGGCTGTAGGGCGAAATGCATTGGACACTTAGTTAGGAAAGTTCTGCAAAACGCTGGCTCACCCACATAGTTCTCCGGTGCCAGAAGTCGCGGCTGTGGCCGGAAGTGGTCCTGGGGAATCTCCCGGGGGACGGATGGCGCAGGCGGTGCGATGAGCGCAGTGGGAGACGTGAGCTAATGGATCTGCTGGGTGAGCTCGGACACCTGTGCCACCAGCGCTAGGACAGCGCGTCCGGTGTTCCGAGATGCTCTCCTGCTGCTGATCCATTCTCTTGACGCTGTGGTGCATGAAATCGGTGAGGGTATTGGTGCTCGCTGCTTCCATGGTGGTGAGATCGTTATGTGACGGTGGATAGAGGAAAGTCTGGAAGCAGATGCGAGTTAACAGATTTAATGAGAAGAGAGAAATATAAATACACAAACAAACAATGATGCTGAGACGACGACACTCCATGGTGGTGGTGAGGAGGTGAGGAATCCTGATGGTGGCGGAGAGAAGGTGAGTAATCCGGATGATGACGGCGTGTAGGCAGCAGGAGAGGATGGCACAGGAACTGCGGGGAATAGAGCCGAAGGTAAGTGTCCATGGCTGAGTGAACGTGCGGAGAGTGGATGAGGTTCAAGGGTAAACACAGACATCCAAACGCAAACAACACTAGAGCCAGACGAACAGGGAAACCAACATCAAACACATGACAACGATCTCACAAACACAAGACGTGAGACAAGCCAATTTATAGTGGATGAGTAATGAGTGGCAGCTGTTGCTGATGACAATTAACGGAGATGCCCACAAGCTAATCAGTGCAGACGCGAAACACACAGAATTCATCACAAAGTGCAAACACCCCGAGATCACGGTTTACCAACCGTGACAATGACGTAGAGAACAGTTAGCTCCTCTCTAACTGCGCTTAAGCTGAGATCATTCGCTGGCTTAAGTGAAAGTTAACGTGCCTAGCATTTTCGACTCGTACACTACATGTCACATCCTGATGTCACGTGTCATTACGGAACATTTACGGGGTGTGTGTGAACGAACGCACAGATTCCGGGAGATCACTGGCAGTGTGAATAAACCAAAATCTAACGATCCGGGAACAATTGCCGGGACACATTACCCGTGCATTATTCAGAATCTCAGTGTGAAAGGGGCTTATGACATTAATTAAATCATGTTCTTGATTAATTTGGAGAAGTCCTCGATCCACTACAATTCAGTATTGCCAAAGCCAATAATGTGGTTACAATTAAGTTATTACAGTTTCTGGAAGTAGCCATGACTAGCTAGATAATGATGCAAGCATGCAATGATGCAATCATGCAGAGGTGGTTAAGCACTGATTTACATTGTTGTATAGGAAATGCAACTCATTTTTATCAATTTTAAATGTTTGCATATGAAGCCTTACCCAAAAATGAAATGGTAGTAGAGGTTACACTAAGAGGGCTAGATTTTTGTGATTAAATTATAAAAAATAAAATAAAATGAACAACTAGAGCATACCAAAGCCATTATGCTGTTGTTGGCAGGTTTAAGCTAAGGTCTCCAGACCAAATCTGCTGAAAAATCTAAGAGCATTAAATGGGGCCAGCTTGTGAGGCCAGATACAACCAGCAAACTGGCTTTGGTTGGTTCAGCCTATTTTATTATATTTGTTTTTATTTCATATAGTGTTTGCTGGTTGATGTTTCTCATCAGGGCAGTAGTGGACTACAGCACATTATTTTGCTGCAGCTCATCTTAGTTGCTGGCTCTTGTGGAGGTGTTTCATAAATATAACCTCTTGACCTATTGTGTGGTTCATTACTGCCATCCTGTGTTTGACAGCCACATTCTCTCTGTATTGTTTTCTTGTTATTGTTAATAAAAAAAAAAAAAAAAAAAAAAAAAAAAATTGCTTGCTGCCTGTCTTCAAGGGCATGTGCGGAGGCATCAGATAGACTGCATTCACTTGCATATAGCCTGTAATTTGTGGTGTTTGCCACTTTTGATGCATTTGAACAAACCCTTAACACTTCCAACTCCGTTTGTGCTGCAGACATGAATTATTCATTAGGTTGTGTCACTTGTTGAGGTGAGGTTTGCTATTATTTACTAAGTGATCAGATAATTTTCACTGGTGGACATAAATAAATGTAAAAAAAATACATAAATAAATAAATAAGAAATGTGTGTGTGACCTCCTTGTAAAGCTTTGAAAACGTTCATTTTCAGAAAAAGAAGTACCAAAGCTGTCAATGGGTTCAGTACCTAAACGGTCCAACATTACATTTTTCATAATAATTTGTGTATTTTTGAACACCTTTTCTCTTTCAGTGCCATAAAATGCCTTAAAATACTAACTTACTCACTAACTAAATATAGAAATAAAATGTGTTATATTCATATTTGTCATGCAAAGAACACCAGAAGGTTTAAAATCTATGCAATGTAAAGAAAAAAAAAAAAGACAAGTGTAATCAAAATTCTCAAGTTATTTGTGAAATGTCAAAAGCAGTACCAGAATAATCCAAATAATGATGTTATGCAGTCACAGTTCTCTTTGACAAAATATAATAGTTTTGTTGAAATACATAGCTCAATTTAAGTTGCTAATCACTGAAAATCTGGTGCACACCTTTCAAACACCTCTCCTTGCAGTTGGTAATGAAACGGTTTATGAATGCATTGTTTCCTGCCCCTCTCATGTTTATGTCACTCTGATTGTTTGATGTGGGCGTTACTGCTGATTATCAGTGATCAGCAGCAGCTGCATCTAATTCCAACAGCCTACTTAATGCCCTGTCTTTCGTCTCTTGTTTGTCAGATCGTTGTTTGAGGTCCTCCGTGCTGCATGTTCTGTATTCCTCCCGTTCAGCGTTCATTCTTGTGGGTCTGTTCCGGTTCCGTGTTTCACTGTGGATTACTTTCGTCATCACATTGGCCTTTCATCATCCTTCACCAGCACACTCAACTCACCATCTCACCCGTCCTGTGCTGTTATCGAGGTCCCTGCACCACCCACCGTCAGCTGAAGCCTATTTCATTCATTTCTGTCAATAAACCGTTACTTGCATTTTGCTTCCTGTCTTCAATCCCTGACAGAACAATCTGACCACTATGGAAGCAGCGAGTAACCCCTCGTCATCGCTGGAGGAAATTCTCAGCGTCAGCGTTCATCAGATGGATTCCCAGGAGAGGAACCTTAATGACACAGGTCGCGCTGTACAGGCATTGGTGCACAGGTGTCCGAGCTCACCCAGCAACTACAAGTCCTGTTAGCTCCCACTACGCCGCCCACGCCGTCCATCCCCCCACATCACCTGAGAGCCCCTCCCAGCCAGAACTCTACCTTCCTGTTCCAGAACTATATTCTGGTGAGCCGAATTTCTGCAGAGCTTTTCTAACACGATGCACTATGCATTTTTCTCTTCAACCCGGGACCTTCAATAATGAATGAGCCAAGGTGGCATTCATTTTAACGTTGCTGACTGGGATTATGGTGGGTGGCCGTGTGGAAGAACCAAGACCCATGCTGTGCCTCATTCCAGATGCTCGGCGCTGAGATGAGACGGGTGTTTGATCGGGCCATCGCTGGGAGAGAGGTGGCCAGAATGCTTGCGGAACTGCGACAAGGAGAGAGATCATGTCGGATTTCTCCATTGAGTTCCGAACCTTAGCGGCAGAGTGTAAATAGAATGAGGAGGCGCAGTGGGACATGTTCCTGCATGGGTTGGCTGACCGTGTCCAGAGAGAGATCTACGTCCTGGATCTTCCGACTTCTCTCAATGGACTTATTGAGTTGACTTTTTTTGTGGGTAAGAACGATGGATCTCTGCGAACTTGTATTGATATACTGGGGACTGAACAGCATCACAGTAAAGAATAATTATCCTTTGCCGTTGATGTCTTCAGTCTTAGAAAGGTTGCAGGGGCATCAATCCTCACAAAATTGGAATTACGTAATGCTCATCATTTGGCCCGCATTAGGGAGGGGGATGAATGGAAGACTGCTTTTAACACCCCCAGGGGGCATTTGTATATTTGATCATGCCTTTCTCCCCAGTGGTCTTCCAGGCATTTGTCAATGACATGCTGCGAGATATGGTTGACCAATTCATATATGTCTAGCTGGATGACATATTGATTTTTTCCTCTTTTCTCCAGGAACACATGCAGCACGTCCAACGAGTACTTCAGAGGTTGGTAGAGAATGGGATTTTTGTCAAGGTGGAGAAATGCGCTTTTCATGCACAGTCTGTTCCTTTTCTGGGGTACATTGTTTCGACTGAGAGAATGCGTATGGATCCTGAGAAGTTTAAGGCTGTGATAGATTGGCCAAGTCCAGATTCCCGTAAGGCCCTACAGAGGTTTCTGGGGTTTGCCAACTTCTACCGGCGTTTTATTCACAGCTTCAGCCAACTAGCCGCACCTCTGACCGCCTTGACCTCCCCCAGAACTACATTCAGGTGGTCAGACACAGCCGAGGCTGTGTTTACCAAACTGAAATGTTGCTGATTCATCACGTCAGTTTGTGGTGGAGGTTGATGTGTCTGAGATGGGGGTAGGTGCAGTGCTATCCCAACGTTCTCCCACATATGAAAGGATGCACCCATGCACATTTTTGTCCCATCGGTTATCCTCTGCCGAATGTAATTATGATATTGGTAACTGAGAGTTGTTGGCAGTCAAGTTGGCATTGCAAGAATGGCGCCACTGGTTAGAAGGCCTGGGAGTAACTATTATAGTATGGGCCAACTATAAGAATCCAGAATACATTAGAACCACCAAAAGGTTGAACTTCTGGCAGGCTTGGTGGGCACTTTTTTCTGTCTTTTTGATTTTACTCTCTCGTACTGCCCGGGTTCCAAGAACATCAAACCCGATTCTAGCATTTTTGACCATTCCGAATGCTTGTCTACTCCCGAGTGTATTTTATTTACATGGGAGGTCGAATCGAAGGTCAAGACGGCCTTAGACGGGGTAACCCCTCCGTCCAGTTTCCCACCTTATTTGTGCGAGAGGGATTATGGTCCGATGTCATTCAGTGTGGGCACTGTTCCAATGTGGCTTGTCATCCAGGAGTTAATCGTACTAAGCAGCCCTGTTTGTTCCCTTGCCCAAATTACCTTCAGCCAAGGAGACAGCATTGACCATTGTAGATCACGTCTTTCGCTTACATGGCCTCCTGACAGACGTGGTTTCCGACAGGGGACCACAGTTTGTGTCCAAATTTTGGCAAAAATTTTGTAGATTGCTGGGAGCAACTGTCAGTCTGTCCTCAGGTTTTCATTCCCAGAGCAATGGTCAAACTGAGGGAGCCAACCAAGGTTTGGAAAGGGTGTTGCGATGTCTGGTCTCCAAGAATCCTTCCTCTTGGAGCCAACAACTGTCAATGGTGGTGTACACCCACAATACGTTACCAGTATCATCAACGGGCCTATCTCTGTTTGAGTGTAGCTTCGGATACCAGCCACCAATTTTTCCCAGTCTGGAATCCGAACTCGCGGTCCCCTCCATTCACACCTTTGTCCAGAGGTGTCACCGCACATGGACTAGAGCCCTTGAGACTGTACTCCAAGTGGGGGTGCACACCAAGGCTAAAGTTAATCGTATTCTGGACTCAAGATGGAGGGGACGCGGATTTCAGTACTTGGTGGACTGGGAAGGTTACAGTCCGGAGGAGAGAAGTTGGGTGCCTGCTAGAGACATCCTGTATCACTCCCTTATTGATGATTACAATCGACAGGTAAGGGAGTCTGGGGACGCCATGAGGCGTCTCTAGGAGGAGGGGTACTGTCACGGTTCATGAATGCATTGTTTCCTGCTCCTCTCATGTTTACGTCACGCTAATTGTTTAATGTGGGCAAATTCCAACAGCCTACTTAATGCCCTGTCTTTCGTCTCTTGTTTGTCAGAACGTTGTTTGAGGTCCTCCGTGCTGCATGTCTGTCTTCCTCCCGTTCAGAGTTCATTTTCGTGGGTCTGGTCCGGTTCAGTGTTTCCCTGTGGATTACTTTTTCATTACCTAGACCTTTCATAATCCTTCACCAGCGCACTCAACTCACAATTTCACCCGTCCTGTGCTGTCATCGAGGTCCCTACACCACCCCGCCGTAAGCTGAAGCCTTTCTCATTAATTTCTTCAATCCCTGACATATGCAGGTGAGAGCCAATGAGCAGTTCATATCATTAATATATATATATATATATATATATATATTGTGACGAGTCAGCTGCCTCCTCCCTGATTGTCACCGGCACCCCGTCCTAAATCGCCGCCCTTCACCAGGCTCCCGACTGGAGTGGGTGTGTGAGAGGAGGGGCGCTGGACGAGTCAGGGCTGGCGGCGTGTGATGGGGCACACCTGAAGGGAATGGAGCCTCATCACCGCCGCTGTTTAAAAGCCCAACGCGCCTCTCCTCGAGAGACCGGTCTCTTCCCCGTGCATGCACGCTGGTGTCTTCGTGGGTCCAGGAAGGGTGCATTGAGGGACTCCCGCGCCACAAGAGACGTGAGCTGCCGGACCCGCGATCCGGAAGAGAACCGCACCCGTTTACACGGCCGACGGGCCAGGATGCCGGGCCGTCCATCCCCTGCCAGCGCCGCGGCCAACGAGAGTGATGCGGCCGCTAGAGGAAGCCGCCGCCCCTCGCGCCCCGGACCGAAGAGGGGAGCGCGTGCGGCCACCGGACTCCGCCCCTTACCTGGACCCTTCCTCGATGAACACTGCCCAACCCACACGAACCCTGCAGCACGACGAGGACACCAGATTCCCTGTTTATTTTGGACACTTCCCCTTTGGCCACTTTTATCCCATGTTTTATTTGAGTTATGTTAATAAAAGCCTCTCCGAGGCCTGACGCCACGCCCACTGTGTCTGTCTTGTGCTCGTCCCGTGACAATATATATATATATATATATATATATATATATATATATATATATATATATATATTTGCTTTCAACACTGTTGTGCACATTATAGAATGTCTTGCTTTATTTCACAAAATATTTGCTTTGTCCTGATCACAAAAATACTATTTTTTTTTTCTCCCACACCTTTCAATTATATTATTTTATTTTATTATCACCATATTTCTTACTGGCTCAATAGAATCAATTTGTGTAATGTCTGTCTTTACAGAATGCATTTGGAAATATTAAGCAGGTTATGCTCAATTGCAATTGAGCGACTGTAAATGTTGGATAAAATTTCAAATCACACCTGAGACGGAAGCTGCCATACGGATGTGTGAAGTAAGATCTGCCAAGATGTGGAGACAGGCTTTCCTTAAAAAGAAGTGATAGAAAAACACAAGAAGGTGTAGAACTGGCACACAAAGGAGTGAAGTAAAGCCTCAGTGTGAAGAGCCCATTGTGCTTGTAAAATTATGATAATACCCTACAGCAGTGCTGCTAAAAATCAAGCGCACTTAAAGCTGTTCCCTTTCCCCTGAGGTCTGCGCACAGCTGCTCCACCTGCTGCGCCCAGTTCCACACCTCCATTCTTTCCCCATACCTGTGAATATCAAAAGATGCTGACAGCCGTAATTAACTCCATCATGCCACACTTAAAATCAGAGGAAAAAAGACGAAATGACCCATTTCCATTTTATTCAAGCTGGCTTCCCGTCATTGAGCTCGCACCACTCCGGATATACGAGTTCGAGTGAAAGCAGTTAACACTAATGACAGCAATCCAGAAAATTCAGAGCTGGTCCATATTGAGAGGGTCACTGCATTTGCACCTGAACAGATGGGATGGAGAGATTCATATGAAACTGAGGAAAGACACACCAGAGTTATACAAGCCTGAGCTTGTCTCAAGTCCCACCAGAAAACATAAAAACATATGCCTGACATAGTTCAGTTATTGTTCTGTGGTAAAAACTGCTGTTTATGATGAAGGGGTTGTACTAGTTTGTGAATCACATATTTGAATTCAGAAGCATATACAGTTTCAGGCATGCATTTGTGTGGGCAAAAACACTGACTCTTAGTGCACAAAAGCACATCCTTTGAGACGAAAAGCATCTTCAGTGGCATGGAAACAGAGAAAGAATTTGTGCACATTATGGAGGTTCTACTGAAAGAGGATGGCAAAAATAACTATGCTGCTGACCGTGGCACATCAGCGAGAGCTCTCATATTCCAGATGACCTTTGTCACATTCACACATGTCACAAAGGCCTCAGAGCTCTAAAGAAGAATGCCTTTGAATTATGAGGGTGCTTGCATGAGTCCTTGATCACAATACAGTAGAGAAAGAAGTCTGGTTACTCATATGGAAAGAAATATATACATTTTAGTTTCTGAGCAAATATATATATATATATATATATATATATATATATATATATATATATATATATATATATATATATATATATATATATATATACAAAAATGATTTTATATTTTTGTAAGCCATATGAAGAGTTTATTTGCAAAAACACATAATTATCAAAAAAAAAAATATATATATTATGTTATGTTATTATGTTTACTTAAACGTTTTTTGTTAGTTAGCTGTTTTTGTTTATATGTTTATTTATTTTTTACTTAATCAAAATAACCAAACTGCTGTTTGACAGAGATTAACTGGAATGCACAATACAAAATAAAAAAAAAAAAAAGATTTTTGAGAATTGTTAAAAGCTGAGTTTTCATTAAATTTTCATATACTTTATACAAAATAAATACATTTAGATACAGTATGTAGTATCTAGATTATATTATATTATATTATATTATATTATATTATATTATATTATATTATATTATATTATATTATATTATATTATATTATATTATATTATATTAAATATGACTACATCATAAATATAAAAATAATAAATAAGAGTATATATGTATATATGTGTGTGTTTAGCCATTACATTTTTGGAAATGTATTTATTTGTTTGTTGTATAAAGTTTTTATATATATATATATATATATATATATATATATATATATATATATATATATATATATATATATATATATACTTTTTATATATATACTTTTTTATACTTTTTAACTTTTTATTTTAAATTATCTATCTATCTATCTATCTATCTATCTATCTATCTATCTATCTATCTATCTATCTATCTATCTACCTATCTATCTATCTATCTATCTATCTATCTATCTGTTTGTCTGTCTGTCTGTCTGTCTGTCTGTCTGTCTGTCTGTCTGTCCGTATGTCTGTCCATATGTCTATGCTTTTTCATCACTATCATTGCTCAAAGGCAATGTATCATTATCTATCCATCATCTGATTCAACTCTTCTAGCTATTATTTTACTCTTTTTGATACCCTATTTCAAAAGGAAATGTGTCAGATAGTGAAGTAAAATGATCTGTATATGTCAGATAATTAATGTTAAGTATAAACAATAGTAACATTGATTCCTTTCTAAGCAAACATCACTCCTTACACAATAAACTTTCTTTATAACAACTAAAACAGTAGGAATCATTACTCAAACTGAGGACATTTAAGTGTAATTCTAGTCATGAGCCTCCAGATTTGTCGAAGACGTTTGTTCTTAAGATGTGAAGAGAAAGTCTCTGAGTCACAGAGACACTCTCTCTTTTTGTTCTCTTGACCTGATAATGCCTGTTTCAATATCAGTGGGATCATACCCGCATGCAGCAGATGTTCACAGTCCTAATTCTGTTTGCTTCACAGAGGAGGAGAGGGAATTGAGCAGGCAGTCATGCTGCTTGTACAGATGAAACAGCTGGCTCTCTGCTCCTGCTCATGGAGCAACATATTAGCCATACATAAAGCGCTTGTTCAATTGGACATGCGGCACATCGGCCATCAGCTCTTCTGAGTGGGTGGGGAAATTTCATCAAAGTACTGGAAGCTGAAAAGATTTACCTCGATGCTTACTTTTTAACGATTCCATCTAAATCAAGCCTGTCGCTCACCAGAACCGGTTGGATACAAACTGCCATGCTGCCATCTTTGCTCATGGACACTCAGGTTTCAGAGCAATGAGCCAATCACCTGAGCCAAAAATGAACAGCAGGAAAATGTAGTCATGACAACACAAAAGAACACAAACTCTACACTGTAGTGACTATCCTGAGCTGTGGCGTCACAGACAGTAAAAAAAAAATTATGATTGCTTTAAATGAACACACTTGTTAGAGGTGCTAGTGAGGCCAGCAGGGGGTGCTCACCCTATCGTCTATGTGGGTCCTAAGGGCCCAGAATAGTGACAGGGACACTATACTGTTAAAAAGAACCATCCTTCGGATGAGACGTTAAACTGAGGTCCTGACTCTATGTGGTCATTGAAAGTCCCAGGATGTCTTTCGAAAAAGAGTAGAGGTGTGACCTCTGTGTACTAGCCAAATTTGCCCATTGGCCTCTGACCATCATGGCCTTCTAACAATTCCCGTATTCTGATTGGCTTCATCACTCTGTCTCCTCTCCACTAGTAAGCTGGTGTATAGTGGGCGTTCTGGAGTACTATGGCGGCCGTCGCATCATCCAGGTGGATGCTGCACACTGGAGGTGAACGAGGAGATACCCCTACACAACTCAGAGTACATTGAGAGCTTAGAAAAACAGAAAAGCACTATAAAAAATATAATGAATATATAATGAAAATATAATTAATTAGTTTTAGTGTTATTGAAAATTAGTCAATTAGCTAACTAACTAAAATTAATAAATAAAACAAAAACTCTGCATTGTAATTTTGTCATGCATTTATTCAGTTATTTATTTGTTTATTTATTTACAAATAAAGGCTTAAAAAATATATATGTAACAATCTTTACTGATGCAAATATATTTCCACAAGTCCACAAGCAGAAGATTAACTGTTTACCGAAGCTTGACCTCTAGCATTCACCTAGCATTAATCCGGTTGCAAACCTGAATATACTGTTGACTCAAAAAAGCATTCTCATGTTCCCTTGTGTTTCCATAGCAACTAAAAAAAAATGGTGTTGGTCAAACTGTGTTCTTATTCTGATCTCAAACTGGACTTTGAATAGAGAAGACATGATATCAACACAAAAGTGACCATCCGTCTGTTTTCATTTTATAACAATTAACTTCCACCCACCGTAACTATGCAGCATGTGCTGTGAATCCTTTGTACAGTACAGTCTCATCTGCGACTTAAAATTGTTTTATTCATAAACAAATAGAGTCGAATCAACACAGTGCGACAATCAGCGTTCTTCAAAATTACATGATGTAACACACTGAATCCCCAGCAGGCATATTGAGTTTGCTGGATAAAAAGGGATTTTTATTTGATGACAGAATTCACGATTTTCAAACAGCACAATGCTTTTCACATCATACAGCAAGTAGGGACAAGGGAGAAAGTGACTTTATTCTCAAACAAATCATGACATATTGTAATAAGCCCTTTTATAGTTGTCTATTTGGGATGCATGCTGCTGGTTAAATGTTAACATGACTGACAGATGACCAACCTGTCGTTGATTCAGTATACTGTGTGTACTATGTTTTGATATTTGTGAGATAGGAGCCGCTCTAACGCAAGTGACATAAAAATAGCACTCCAGCATTAATGTGGAGCATTAGCATTAGCATTAGACAAAAGTGCCAGCATGGCATATATGTATGTATATGCTGCAATGTATTTTAGAAATAATATGTGATTGAATGCAATGTTTTGTTAATTGCAATCAAACAAAAATGCATTAAAGTTTAAATTTATATTAAATAAGGTAACTGAAAAACTTTTTTTCAGCTTTAAGTGATCTGATTTGCCCAATATATATAGAGAGAGTTTTTTTTTTTTTTTTTTTTTTTTTTTTTTTTTGATGCACTTAAGCAGAACTTAAATATTTTAATATGTTTATATGACATTTCATATTTACTGTTTGGTTAAAGTGCACTGTCAAACGAACTCCTAAACTAAAATTAATTTTAATATAATGGATATTTTAAACTTGTATGATGTTTAAATATGTCTGTAATTACATGAAGTTGCACTTTATTACATGTAAAATACATTAACTTTAAATGAAATATTTAGTAACACATTGCAGCTAAAGTTATAATAAAGTGCTTTCCTTGTGCTTTGTCAACACATCAAAATAAGTGTACTGCTTTACAACATGATAAAACAAATTATTAAAACAACGATTTAAAATGTACTTTAAAGTAAAACATTTAATTAGAAATTATTACAAAATATGCATTTTATAAGGTTATTTAAGTGTGATTAGAAACAGTCAAATGTATATCTTTAAGTGCACTTAAGAGGTTATTTTTTTTCATTAGTTTATTATCTGCAAGTAGAATTTTGTTAGTGTACTTTTAAGACATAAAGTGCACTACAAATGTGCATTCAATACAATTAAGTACACTTCTTTTCCCAAATGTACTTAATTTGAACAGTTTTGAGATTCCTTTTTGAACGGTTCACTCTAAAATTACACATCGCCTCATTTTGCATTATGTATTTGGAAGCAGTGAAATGGGATATGAATAAGCTTGATTATTCCCACTCTTCAGAGCACCATTTTATCTCTCAGACAATACGGGCAGACGCCGCTGACGGATGTGACACAGACAGCAATGGATTATATTAAGAAGCAAGCGTGGACGGCGGCGGCCTGTCACTTCACATTTCAAATGAGCAGCATGTGGAGATACTGAATGGAGAACAGGGCTGGTGAGGAAGACTCCATACCTAGAGATGATGAGCAGACGTCTAAGTGCTGTTATGAATCAAAGACTGTCAAACCTAGACTGGAAACTTGGGAGTCTCGTCTTAAAAAAGCAGTGTTTGTCCATTTGACAAATTTACTGTACGTTTTATCAATTAAATGCAGCCTTGGTGGGCAGAAGAGACATCAATAAATAAATTATTACCACCCTCAATTGGTAGTGTTTGTTAAATATTTAACATTTCTGAGGATGTCAGGTATACATGGGACCTCTGATCATCAAAATTCCCCAAATGTAATACCAACATCTGAAATCTCTCTGGACATACAGCCAACATATTGATGATCGAGGGGAAGAAGAAAGAAAAAAATCTATGTGCTATAAAGGCAAAACCTTCCTCACCTTCTTACCCATCAAAGTCAATGACTATATGTTTCTGTGATCTGATCACCAACAAAATACAAATAAAGAAATATTAGAAGCTAACACAACCAGAAACGTTCCTTGTAAATGTTTCATGTTGCAAGAGTACAAAACAAAACCTTCTTCCTCTAGACACTGTAAAAAAAAAAAAAATAAATAAAAAAAAAAAGGACAAACCAATCAAAAGACTGTTTTGGTGTCAGTTTTAATTAAATAACAAGCCATGCACCAACCTCTACTTTCTGTCTGCTTCTGGTTTAACGCTCAAGGTGTTTTTCCTAAGCATATCCCTCAAACCCAGCATTGTGTTTGGTGAAGATAAAGGTAAAATATAAATGCTATGAAATAGATAATGAACACTGCACAGCTCACATTTCCAAGAATGAGTCTTGTCACCCTGCGTAAGGAATTTACATTAAGGTAGATCCTCTTTATTCTTTTGATGTGCCACATGCCGGCTGTAATTGATTCTGTGCACTTCTGTCATGAATTTCCCCAGTGCTGCGGCACATTACTGTACATGCAGAATAGCTTTCTGGAAGCTCGGAGAATAATGAAGACCGGAGGGTGCGTGAATTCTGCGTTATCACACAGCTCTGCTGAGGAAGATGCAGTGATGACAGATAATGCCATCTTCACTTCACTGCCCGTTCATTAGACAAAGAACGACCTCCATAGCCATGCCCCATGCTCTATCCTCAAGTGTTGCATGCAGTTTTTTTATTATTTGTGAAATTTCATAGAAATTTATTTTATAACCAAATTATTTATCTAAATTCAGAATTAATGTATGCATTCTTTCTTGAAAAGGTGATAAACTACTGTATCACATACATTTTTTATCAGAGTAACATGCATGGTGTTAATATTTTACGTGCATACCCCACATCAGACATCACACAGATGTGATCGAAAAGCACACTTTCCTGTGTTGAAAGCCTACATGCTGTATTTGTGTTAATGTGGCCTGCCACTAATGCTTACTCCTGCTGGCAGTGAGAGATGTCTTCTGCCATATCAACTCTTTGAAATACATAAATAAGTAAACATTGCTGTGCGGATTCTGCCATTCCTCTAATTGCAAGTGTGCACTGATGTTTTGGAGATGAAACAAACCAGAAATCAGGCTTGACAAGCGGAGGAACATTATGTCTGAAAAATTTGTTCAATTTCTGTTTTCTCCTTTTACAAGTATATCTCTGGCAAAATAGGTTTAGCATGAATCTAGTGCTTCTCAGATAACATTTGTATTCTTGTTAAAGTATCATCAGGCACAATATTACACTGAAAAAAACTATATACACACACATATATATATATATATATATATATATATATATATATATATATATATATATATATATATCATTATTTAATTGTGTTTAGGCAGTTAGTCAGTCAGTCCAATATATATATATATATATATATATATATATATATATATATATATATATATATATATATATATATATATTAAAATAATGTGAGGGTAAAATTCATAAAACCTGTCCAAAGAATATCCAGGTCATATTGGACTGACTGACTAACTGCCTAAACAAAATTAAATAATGAAAGTACTTATCTATAGAGAACAGGGTCCCACTTTATATTAGGTGGCCTTAACTACTATGTACTTACATAAAAAAAATAAGTACAATGTACTTATTGTGTTCATATTGTATTGTAAAACACTTTTGCTGCTATTGAGGGGGATTAGGGGTAAGGTTAGGGAGAGGGTTGGAGGTATGGGTAAGTTTAAGGGTGGGTTAAGGTGTAAAGTATGGGTCAACAGTGTAATTATAAATTTAATTACAGAAATTAAATATAGATGTAATTACATGTAGTATTTTTTTTATATAAGTACAATGTAAAACATGTATGTACACAATAAGTACATTGTACTAAATTATTAGTTAAAATGTAAGTACATAGTAGTTAAGGCCACTTAATATCATACATATATATATATATATATATATATATATATATATATATATATATATATATATATATATATATATATATATATATATATGAAAAAGAGAGAGAGAGAGTCCAGGTTCTGTTGTTTGTAAATGCAGAGAATCTTAATGATTACTTGAAAATCACCTGGAAGAGATGCACCCAAAAAGACATCTAATTTTATTCAAGTGCATGTCAAAAAAATTAGTTTGTGGCCCATATTGTCATGGTGGGGTGAAAATCTCCCACATACCGCCCCGCTTTCCCTCATTAGCAACCTGTGCAGCATAAATGTCCCAACAAAGAACAAACTTTATCCTCATACAGCCCTCAGGCAAATAAATCCTAACAAAGTGACTGTGTTCTTGGCACGGAATGGTGTCCACAGCCACCCACCATGTTTCTCAAAGTTAATTTTAGGCAAAGGAGTGATTTGTTTAATGGTTGCAGCCCAGCAGGCCAGACTCTATTTTTACACGAGGACAGCGATGGGTGAGCATGCGTCCGGCTGCAAGAGTACAAAAGTACAGTATTATCATCGGAGCAAAGACAAAAGGATCCTGGGACACAAGCAGGCTTTTATTTGCAATAATAATGCCTCGCAAATCTCAGAGCTGCTTCATTTCGTGATAATTAGTTGGCATTCTCGGCAGAAAATAAACAAATAATGGACAAGTGTGTTGGCTGTGTGCACAGCTGAGCTCAGTGTTTGCCAGCATCAAAGCTTCGTCCCCTCCTGCCCCAGCGTGTGGCTGCTGGACACACACACACACGCACACACACTTTTAGCACAAACACACACACAGTGAGATGCAGCTGCGGTTGTGCTCTGTTTGGGTGAATCTCTGCTGCTCTCTACAGGAAGATATGCTGCAAATGCTTCCGCTCAGACTGTTTTTACATGGATGAATCACCGTGAGCAGATATCACCTGCATATATATACAGGACTTTAAAAACAAGATTATTGCAACATTACATTATTTTGTTTATTTTTTTATTTGCATACTATATATGTTACAAAATCTGTAAAACTAATAAATAAATTTACACTAATTACATTTAGTTGTAAAATTTGAAATTGAAATGAAAACTGATTTATGTTTATTTCTTTTTTTAAGAAAGTTTGTTTTTGTGAAAAGTGGGTTCATCTCATAGGCGTAATGGTTTTTATACTGTACTGTATATTCTATGGCCCTACACCAACCCTACACCTAACCCTAACCCTCACAGGAAACTTTGTGCATTTTTACTTTCTCAAAAAAAAAAAAAAAAAAAAAAAAAAAAAGGTTTATAAGCATTTTAAAAAATGGGGACATGGGTTATGTCCTCATAAGTCACCCTCTCCTTGTAATACCTGTGTCATACCCATGTCATTATACAAAGCTGTGTCCTGATATGTCACAAAAACAAGAGCACACACACTTTGTAATTTTCTTCTGTTATCTGTTAAGTTGGGAGACTTGTCCTTTAGTCCTAATGCACAAAACAATTCAGCGCAGATTTTAAAATAGGGGTTAAGTTAAATACCAGTCAGAATCAATGTGATAAATGTATTAAAAATAACAATATAAAAACTAAAGCTATTTTGAAACAATAAAACTATTTCATAAATAAAAATAAAATAAAATAATAAACAACCCTAATAAATATAAGAAATGTTGCCTTGGCAAATATCTGAAATAAATACATAATACATACTCTCTCTCTTTAATATATATATATATATATATATATATATATATATATATATATATATATATATATATATATATATATATATATATTAAAATGGATACAGAAAATTTCTTAACACATTACGTCACTGCCTATTTTATAGACTATTATTACAGTGTAAGTTCAAGCTATTAAAACGTGCTTTGAGTTGCAGTTGTGGAGCATTCACTAAACATTATTTAAGAAAATCTCAGTTATCACTCTCTGGGCTCAGTAGCAGTGCTTTATTACTTGACACGGCATCACAAAGACATTCTTGAGTATGACCTCATGAATACATACTGTACAACCTCACGAACGCACACACAGCAAGTTTATTCCACAGCCAGCTTCTAGCATGGCATTGCTGTTCATTATGTAGAGCCTTTTGACATGTAAAAATGAGCAGGGATTCCAGCAGGACGCCTTCTCAACATCTCCAACAACA